>NC_134689.1:38363014-38698014 GCF_050947455.1 Rhinoderma darwinii | reverse complement strand
GGTTTTGATCAAATTGTGTGAGCCCACCTGCCACGACAAGGCGACCTCTATAAGGTGGGTCCCTGCGCTGCTCGTATCCCCAGAACTGTGACTAAGCCTACATATACCTGGGGATAATACGAACCAGCATTAAAGAGTATCTGTCACCACATTATAAGTGCCCTATCTTGTACATGATGTGATTGGCGCTGTAATGTAGATTACAGCAGTGTTTTTTATTTACAAAAATTATCATTTTGTCAGAGTTATGACCTATATTATTAGCTTTATGCTAATTAATTTCTTAATGAACTACTGGGCGTGTTTTACTTTTTGGCCAAGTGGGCGTTGTACAGAGGAGTGTATGACGCTGACCAATCAGCGTCATACACTTCTCCCAATTCATTTACACAGCACATAGCGATATAGCTATATCGCTATGTGCAGCCACATAAACACACTATAACGTTACTGCAGTGACCTGACAATGAATATACTTTACCTCCAGCCAGGACGTCATGTCTATTCACAATACTGGCACTTCGCTAATACAATCCCGACTCTACAGCACAGCAAGCGTAATCTCGTTTGAAATGACAGGTTACATCGTAATCTCGCGAGATTACTCTTGCCTTGCTGTAAATATCACAGAGACGCTACAGAAGTGACAGGATTCTGAATAGACATCACGTCCTGGCTGGAGGTAATGTATATTCATAGTTAGGACACTGCAGTAACGTTATAGTGTGTTTATGTGGCTGCACATAGCGATATAGCTATATCGCTATGTGCTGTGTAAATGAATGGGGAGAAGTGTATGACGCTGATTGGTCAGCGTCATACACTCCTCTGTACAACGCCCACTTGGCCAAAAAGTAAAACACGCCCAGTTGTTCATTAAGAAACTCCTTAGCATAAAGCTACTATAGGTAATAACTCTAAATAAAAAACACTGCTGTAATCTACATTACAGCGCTGATCACATTATGTACAAGATGGACCACTTATAATGTGGTGACAGAGCCTCTTTAAACTAATTAAAATCACCCAGGGCATAACGGGAGGAGTGCAAGATCAACAATGGAGGCAGTCAACCCCACATTTGGATATTGTATTTATATATATATATATATATATATATATACATACATATATATAAATTCAAATAAAGAGACAGCACTCCAAGGAAATAGGTGAAAAAAAGGTGATGTGGTTTAATCACCCCACAGGCATGCAACGTTTCGATCCGTCTCAATGGGATCTTTCTCAAGGCTTGAGAGAGATCCCATTGAGACGGATCGAAACGTTGCCTGCCTGTGTGGTGATTGAGAAAGATCCCATTGAGACGGATCGAAACGTTGCCTGCCTGTGGGGTGATTAAACCACATCACCTTTTTTTCACCTATCTACTTGGAGAAAGATCCCATTGAGATGGATCGAAACGTTGCCTGCCTGTGGGGTGAATAAATCACATCACCTTTTTTTCACCTATCTACTTGGAGAAAGATCCCATTGAGATGGATCGAAACGTTGCCAGCCTGTGGGGTGAATAAACCACATCACCTTTTTTTCACCTATTTCCTTGGAGTGCTATCTCTTTATTTAAATTTTTTTGTATCTACAAGGGTTCTTAGCCTCAACCCAGGAGGTTTGCACCAACTACTGTAGCCGTGCTGCTTAACTATTTTTCCATTTTATATATATATATATATATATATATATATATATATATATATAGGAGACAGCATATCTGTAGCACTACGACCGACCCTATGGCTATGCATAGGATTGCATACAGTGGCTCAGCAGACTTTATCACATATGGTAGGCTTAGATATAGTACCCTGCTGACTGACATTGCAGCTCCAAAGCTGGATCCAGGAAAGGTAAGTATAATAATTGCTTTGTTTTTTTATGTGTTACTAATTTTTTTTGTGTTTCTTTTTTTTTTATACAGGATCGGTTGTTGGACTACTTTGGATACCAGGACTACATCGATGACGGATTTTTTTTTATTCTCAATAGAATGAACAGCAGGAGGCTAGCATTACCAGGGTGGGAAGGCCCACTGTTTTTGGGCTTTCCCAGCCTAATAGTACCAGCCTGCGGCCACCCCAGTACCTGTCCATCACTATAGATGGTCGGGTACTGGATTGCTCCCGGCTCTTCATGGTACCCCTGGTGGCGGTGGGTACCAGGGCAATAATGGGGGTTGGTGTTAGCCTTTTCAACAGCTAACACTAAGCCCTGCCTTAGTAATAGGCGCTGTCAATCAGCCAGCGGCCATTACATGTGTGATCCTGTCTGATGGGCCCTGTATCTAAGCATACCACATGTTAGGCTTAGATACAGGGCCCCAGCAGACAGTAATCTTATACAGTTTAAGGTTACTGTCTGCTACTATGTGGTAGGCTTAGATACATGGCTCATCAGACAGGACCACACATGGGCCATGTATATAAGCCTACCACGTGGAAGGCTTAGATACAGGTCCCCAACAGACAGTAATGTTATATTTACTCTCCTTTCGCTCCACTCAGGGTCATGGCGTCAGGAACTCCGCTGCGCTTGGGAATGAGGGGGGAAAGTATATTGTTACTATAGTAACAGAGGCCTGTGTAGTTTATTACATTGGCCCAGTTACTATAATAATATTTAATAGGCTTTGGGACCCGATCGCAACTACGACCGCTGCGACCCCTTAGGGTATGTTCACACGCACTAATTAAATGCGCCTCGATAGCGTTGACAAACATCTGCCCATTGAAAGCAATGGGCTGACGTTTGTCTGTTCACACGAGGCGTATATTTACGCGCCGCTGTCAAATGACGGCGCGTAAATAGACGCCCGCGTCAAAGAAGTGACCTGCCACTTCTTTGGCCGTAATTAGAGCCGTTATTAATTGACTCCAATGAAAAGCAGCTCCAATTACGTCCGTAATGGACGCGGCGTTCAAGCGCCTGCACATGCCGTTACGGCTGAAATTACGGGGATGTTTCCTCCTGAAAACATCCCCGTAATTTCAGCCGTTACGGACGCTGCCGTGTGAACATACCCTTATAGCTACGCCACTGTGGAGGCCTGTGTTGGATGCCACAGTGGCATCTGTATCCCATAAGCTATCATAGTATCCACTATAATGGTATCCAGTTTTATTGCTGGATGCTTCTGGATAGAATAGCGTAGTCGACTACGCTATTCTATCTAGCAAAAAAACTGCAAGCCTGACATACCACACCCAATGGATGCCAGAAGATAACTCTTTTGGCCTCCATTGGTATAATGGAGCCCTATTGACATGTTTAACGTGCACGTCGAGAGCTTTCCTGACATACAAGGTACACGTAGGGCTAAAACGCAGGGTATAAGGGTATATTCACATGTGGCAGATTCATTGTAGAAATTTCTGAGTGAAAAATCCACTCCTTACTGGGGTTGTTTTCTGCAGCTTGTGCATGGATTTCTCAATGCCCCTATAGCTATGATTAAATTTATACCCATACAGTATCTCCAAACATTTCAATCCCCATTCACAAGACATTTTAAGTTACAGTTTTAATGAGGCCCCCTGTGTAATTCCTAGAGCAGGGTGTAAGGGGGGCGGTGCATGACAAGGGATTCTCTTTTTTGTATTAACTATATTTTATTATAAATATTATACCAGTTATTTAGGATAGAGGAATAAATATTGTTTAATAAATAAAACTAAACAGTAGACATAACATTAAGGGTATGTTCACACAGCTTATTTTCGGGCATTTTTTGGGCCGTAAACGGCTGAAAAACGACCAAAAATCAGAAGCAAAACGCCTCCAAACATCTGCTCATTGATTTCAATGGGGAAAAACGGCGTTCTGTTCCGACGTGCGATTTTTTTTGCGCGGACATTTTTCAAAACGGCCCTTTAAAAAAACGGCCACGAAAAAGAAGTGCATGTCACTTCTTGTGCCGTTTTTGGAGCCGTTTTTCATAGACTCTATAGAAAAACAACTCCAAAAACGGCCGTAAAAATGCAGCGAAAAATGCAGCGAAGTGGCTCAAACAACATCTGAAAACCGTATTTTCTGACCTTTTTGAGTTTGCGTGTGAACATACCCTAACATATTCCCTAGTAATTTTGTGCTCCTGATGGAAATATCATTGAAAGCTAGTCCTTATGATAATAGAGCTTTGGCACCATCTAGTGATCAATGAAGATAAGAGCACACCAAAACTAAGCAGTAGTGACAATTTTCCTTTTTAGGCTGGGTTCACACTGAGTTTTTTGCAGGCAGAAAATCTGCCTCAAAATTCCGTTTGGAATTTTGAGGCAGATTTTGCTCTGCCTGCACGCCGATTTTCGCTGCGTTTTTCACCTGCGGCCATTGAGCTTCTTCTGCCTCAAATGGATGTCAATGGAAGGTCAAAAGCGTAAATGCCCGAAGATAGGGCGTGTCGCTTCCGCCTCCCATTGATTGATTCCCATTGTCTGCCGTTTTTTGGCACGTTTTCCAACGCAGCTTACGCATCAAAAAACTCTGTATGAACTGGCCCTTAAGGCTTGCTGACTTTAGGGCACATGAAGGAAATGGAGAGGGCTGACACATTCAATAAGCCAGAGCAGAGAGGGGTATGGTGGTTTCGAGACTGTTTGTCCTGCAGCACTTACATAGGCTCTATCCCCACATTATACGTGCCCCATCTCCTACATAATCTGATCGGCGCTGTAATGTAGATAACAACAGTGGTTTTTGTTTTGAAAAACGATCATTTTTGAACAAGTTATGAACAATTTTAGATTTATGCTAAATAGTTTTTTAATAGACAACTGGGCGTTTTTTTTTTACTTTTTACCAACTGGGCGTTGTAAGGGGAAGTGTATGATGCTGACCAATCAGTGTCATACACTTCTCTTCATTCATATTTAGCTGTACTCACAGCACAGTGTGACCTCGCGAGATCACGCTGTGTTGTCACTTACTGCTGTGTTGTCTTGAGAGTGAATAGACATTGCCTCCAGCCAGGATGCGATGTCTATTCACACTCCTGACACTTTGGTAAAGTTTGTGTGGGACTTACTCACAGCACAGCGTGATCGTGAGATCACGCTGTGCTGTGAGTACAGCTAAACATGAATGAAGAGAGGTGTATGATGCTGATTGGTCAGCGTCATACACTTCTCTTTAAACTAATTAGCATAAATCTAAAATTCATGTTCATAACTTGCTCAAAAATGATCGTTTTTCAAAATAAAAACCACTGTTGTTATCTACATTACAGCACCGATCAGATTATGTAGGAGATGGGGCACTTATAATCTGGTGACTGAGCCTCTTTAATTACTATAGCAGCCAGATGTTGCACTATAGTGAATGTGATTTCACAACCTCACATTTACACAGTCTCTCCCTGCTTCCCCTGGAGTGTCTCATGAATTTTATACATATATAGATTGGCATAAATTAAACAAATTTTATTTATTCAAATCTCTCTTCTATTTTGAAAAAATATTTATGAGGGATCAATTTATTGTTTTCTTTGATATGAAATTATTTATTATATTAAAATGCTAACAAATTTTGCTAATCTTATTTGTGTATAGTTAAGAATATAATTTAATAATCAAAACTGTGTAGCAAAGGATCTTGTGTTGGAAGCATTAATTTTCTCCATAATTCTACTATTAGGTTTAAATGCCGACAATTTCGGCTAATTCCATTTATGTATAAATAAATAAATATATAAATTGACAACTAAAATTAGGTAGTGTGAATATTTTTGGAGGACTCATATTTGTCTGTAATTATTGTACTTTAGGAATTTACCTCAATTGCGTGGGGACGCACCACTGATTGTCCTCTCTATGAAAATACTGAATATATTTTATAAACATGAATTAATGGATACATTAATTAATTGTTGGATCTTAAAATTGTTCTCATTTGCTGTTAAAATTGATTGTTGTGTCTTATGAAAGATCTGTATACATTATTCATAACAGTTTAGATTATCTCCATGGAAGATTACGTCTGTAACCATGGAGCCAATGAATGAATTTTGGGACACTATAAATATAACGTATTTGGCAGTACTTGTCAAACAGCTCTGAGGAAATCCCGTTCAGGGATGAAACGCGTCAGCTGACCTAATCAACAGGGTAGGTAGTGACGTCTAAACCCTGCCCTGGGAATCCCTGTCCAATGTTGGAGACACTTTGTGGAAAGAGACATACCATAGAATTTTAAACTTACCTGGCTGCCGGCGTGCGGTCCTGCCTTGTCGGGTCCTGTGTCTCTCGGAGTGCAGTGGTGAATGCCCACGTATATCGAGGAGGAGAGCATCGGTTGATGTGATGGTGGAGATTTGGAGGCCTTAAATGAAACACATGGCCATATAAGTGAATATTACCTTGGTGAAGATTTTCAATTCCACCTGCTGGGCTGATTGCCCCTACGTATGGTTTCCTGGCACTTGCTGGATGTTTAAGGTAAAAACCTATAGGAGCTATAAAAGTGCCCTGCTCTAAAAATTCAAAATTGCGAGGGCTACATACTGACCCAAAGGGTCTATGAATAGACTACCTATCACTATAAGATCTCTATAAAAACCAAGGATCTGTTCATAGAAAGAGAGAAAAAAACACGCTGCAAAATGTATCCCCTGAACATAAGAGGGCTATTTTCCTATGTTGAGAACTATATTGTATAAAAAGATTCTCTCCAAAACATCATTACCAAATACTTGAAATAGGAACTCTGGCCACTATTTGGATCAAACAATATATATGGTTGAAAACCGCAAGTGTGAATACAACCCAGTGGTTTTCTTTTGTAATGTTTTTCTTTTCAAAGCTTTGTTAAAAAAAATACATATAATGAATGTTATTTATCCATTAGGGGATTTGATTTATGCATAGAGGTGCTATTGTATGTTCTCTTTTCCTGGCCAGGAGATTCTTTTAAACTTTTGTTGTATATATTAATATTGCCGGTATTATCTGGAATTGAAAATAAAGTATTTTGATAAATTTTTATCTAACCCAAGAGTGCCTAGTTATATTTCTGGATCATTTTTTCTTTTTTCAATAATCTTTATCAGAAATGGCACCGTGCTATATTATATTGCAATTTTGGGTTCTTTAGGTATGGTTTAGTTATAACCACATCTTTTTTCTATACAAATGGGGCACTTATAATCTGGTGACTGAGTCTCTTTAATTACTATAGCAGCCAGATGTTGCACTATAGTGAATGCGATTTCACAACCTCACATTTACACAGTGTGGTCAGAGTACCAACCATTAAAGTTCATAATAAAAAAAAAAATAGATGCGTCTTAACTGTAAAGAACCCTTTCCTACATTGATGTCTGAATCACCTTTCTTCCACATATAAAGAATGTCATGTGTGATTTCTTTGTATTGACCACACATATATTTATATATCAGCAACAAGGTAAATAGCCAGCTCACCTCCAAACCACCAGTCCACAATTAAAACATGGCAGTATCAAGCACGGATAATCCAGAGCAGGACACCCACAGGGATAGAGGGAGAAATTCCAGCGATACAAATCCACGGCAACGTAATAAAATCTTTGCTTCTTTATTTCAATATTTAAAACATCCACGGCATTACCAAGGAACACAGGTTTCGCTTACGTGTTTCGGATAAACATCCTTAGTAATAGCTGACTAAGGATGCTTATCCGAAACGCGTAAGCGAAACCTGTGTTGCTTGGTAATGCCGTGGATGTTTGAAATATTGCAATAAAGAAGCAAGGATTTTATTACATTGCTGTGGATTTGTATCGCTGGAATTTCTCCCTCTATCCCTATATTTATATATGTTACGCATCTAAGACACCTCCCACCATATTTATTCATCTAGTTGTCCAGCTTTGAACTTTCTTTTTTTTTCTTTTTTATAAATTCTTTTATTTTGTTTTTAAAGCATAAAGAAAAACAGACAATACACTCAGTACACATCAAGTCGGTATTAACATCGGCCACAGGCCAGTAATCTTGAATAACGAAAGTGCTTAACATTAGAATGAAAGGCAGTATACCGCTCAGAATATTATCAAAAGAAAGTCAGGTGTGCATTCTGAACCCGCAGCGATGCATGATACTCCGTAGTTGAGCATAGATAACAGTAAGAGAGAAAGAACAGGGACCGAGGGGGAGAGAGAGAGGGAGAGGAACGCACCTGACATAATAGGGCCTATAGAAGAGGTCAAGAGGTGATGGTGGCCTTGTATTCCACAGAGGTTTGAAACTGGATCCATTCACGCCAGGTTCTGAGGAAAGCTGCATGGGACCCTTTCATTGAAGCCGTGAGGTCCTCCATTCTAGCTTTGAACTTTCTTTTTAATAAATAGCTTTTTTATTAAATCATAATTAGTTCATACATACATAACATTAATATTGAACATTTATATAACCCCCCTCCTCTATCCAGCCCCACGAGTTCTTGGGGCAGAGAGGGAAAAAATTAAAGGTTTATTCTGTGTTCAGGTTTTTCAGGATTTCATCCATTTAATCTTTTTATTGTTGGATCTATAAAAAAAATGTGTTCATGATCCACAACCCTATTCCCTAAGTTTTTCCAACTCCTTACTGAGGGTGTCAAGATTGAGAACTATATTCTAAGTATTAATAACCTGGTAAGAAAAATAATTTTTATAAGTGAGATATTTCTTTAGAACAAGCAATATATGAAAAATCACTCAATATAACACATAACACTGTGAATGCAAAGACAATCTTGAACCTAATTTGAATATTTTTATATACTTCCTTCCAGAACGGGTATCTTTCTACACTCCCAAAATAGGTGCACAAGATCAGCATATGGTTGCTCACACTGCTGGCATTTGGATTTTTTTTAATTACAACTTTCTGTAGGTGTAACGACTGCGGCCACGGACCGCTGCCGCTTCCCATCGTCTGACGGCCGAGACCACAGTCTCCTGGCCGCCTGCCAGCGTCTCCTTCCCCGGAGATGCCAGCTCGCGCGACCTTCCCGTCATGTATTTCCGTCCACACATGACGAAAATGCTGCAGAAAAATTCTTCTTCTGCACATTGTCTCGGATCGGGGTGTACAGTTTATGTCCAAGTTCTGGAGAGCCCTGTGCAACCTGCCAGATGTTAAGCTGGACTTCTATTCCGCCAATCACCTGCAGTTTAATGGTCAAGAGTAGAGGACCAATCAGATTTTGGAGAATTATCTTTGTCATTTTGTTTCCGCCCAACATGACAATTGGGTACAACTTCTGTCTTGGGAAAAATTCTCCTACAATAATCATACAAGTGAGTCTACTGCCTCTTCTCCTTTCTACATTGTGTATCATCTGCCATGTATGCTGTCATCTGCCGCGTCTGACGTCATCTGCCGCGTCTGACGTCATCTACTGCGTCAAGTACCACCCATCCCAAAGCCTCTGCTACTGTCTGAACTCTTACAAGTACTCTCGTGATAAGGACTTTGCATAGACTGTTGTTTGGCCAGCTGCCACTCCGCTACGGCGGAGTGGCCTAGTGGGTCCACATACCCCTAGATCGTGACAGTTCTAATATAGATGGTATACTATGTTAAATTGAGTAATTCTATTGTTAGGACTGCTGGAGTTCAAGGGGATAGCCTTAAAAATGCACTACCTTTGCTTATCCTTAATTCTACCAATGTCTTTCATTTTTTACAGCTATTTAACTAGTGGACCTGTCACAAGATTTCATAATACAAACGGCATACATTATTAAATATATCTCTTAGAGCTGATGAAGCTGGTGTACTTACTTTGAAAATCTGCGTAAGAATGGCTATATAATCCTTTCTCAAAGTATTACTGTCTGATATTAAAATGGATCTCCCACAAAGGGGTGAACCCTAAAAAGACCTTTAATACCCCAAATTTTTTTTAAGATTCGTATAGCAACTTACCAAACAAACACTTTTTAGAGTTTCCCTGAGAAAGTTTCCCCGATCCCAATGATTCAGAAATATCCCCAAATTTACCACCAGTCCACCCACCAAATACCTAAAGAGGAATCCTTCCAGCAGATCAAAATCTGCAACTGAACATCCAGGAAATATCAAAAGTTTGGCAGGGAGAGTCCTCCCCTCTGGGATTCATAGATATATCTGCTTCAGTCTCACCCTTTTTCTTACCCATATTAACTCATTTAGGATACTCTCAATTAGTTCTCAAATATTATCATTTATCCATACTAATAGAACAATAGGGGTTCTATGAATAAGGCCGGGTTTACACGAGCGTGTGCGTTTTGCGCACGCAAAAAACGCGGCGTTTTGCATGCGCAAAAGGCACTTAACAGCTCCGTGTGTCATCAGCGTATGATGCGCGGCTGCGTGATTTTTCGCGCAGCCGCCATCATTATGACACTCCGTTTGGATGTTTGTAAACAGAAAAGCACGTGGTGCTTTTCTGTTTTCATTCATCCTTTCACTGCTGATGCGCGAATCACGCGTGTCCCACGGAAGTGCTTCCGTGTGACATGCGTGGTTTTCACGCACCCATTGACTTCAATGGGTGCGTGATGCGCGAACAGCGCACAAATATAGAACAGGTCGTGAGTATTTCGCAGCGGACTCACGCTGCGTGAAAATCACGCACCTGTCTGCACGGCCCCATAGACTATGTCCCCAACTACTAACTTTTCTAGTGTCTACCACAGGAATCCCCACTTGTCCCTTTAAAAAGCTTTAGTTGCATTCTTGGACAGGATAGAGCAGAGACCCCCACTCCCATTTTTATGTCAGCAAACACCTGACATATGTTATTTAATGCATTTCTACCTGGGGTAAATCAATTCTGGTCACTAGGAACTACAGTGTGTATTCCTTTGGCCAATCTTATAGCCAACACTTTAGCTAGTAATTTTATATCCGTGTTAAGAAGTGAGATATGTCTATAAGATTATCTCTCATGGTTCCTTTCCTTTCATTTATTATTTATAAAAGTATAATGATTGCTTCTGACATTGGTTAAGATGCTCTTCCCACTTGCAAGGATTCATTGAAAACCCCCAACAAATGCGGAAGGAGCATCTTGCCGTATCTTTTGTAGATTTCAAACGGCAATCCATCCAAACCAGGCGTGGTGTTGCCAAAAAAAGACTTCAGGGCATCCTCCAAATATTTAAATATTTGGGAACGGAAACAAGTGGAAACCAGCAGCAATGGAAACATTACCATTGAAATCAATAGTAATACAAACGGAAGCTGAGGTTTCCGTTCGGCTTTCAGTTTATCGGTTCTGCCGACGGAAAGGTAGAATGGAGCCGATGAACGGAAGCCCCACGCTGATGCGAACAGGCCCTAAATTTTTCTTTATCTGACATCTCACGACCCCCGGTAAGAGATTACCTGTTTTTTTTTATACTCACAGTAATATTTTTGACCTAGGAAAGATAACTTATAATATGCTTTTTCTAATACGAAATTGCTGTAGACTTGCTGAGCTTCTTTAAGACTTTGTAAATTATTATCTGTAGAATTATCAGAGTGCACTCTCTCGCAATCCACAGCAATCTGTCGAAACTCAGCCTCCCTTCTCATCAATAATCTACGAACAAAACCAATCTCCTTCTTTAGGATGCCCCTCAAGTATACGTTTAGCATGTCCCAAACAACATGCATTCTAGCAGTTTTGCCATTTATCTCCTAGAAATCACTTATAACTTGCATATTTCTCATTGTGTAGGTATCCATCTGACTGTGACTCTGCTTTTTAAAACAGGCCCATGTTTTATGACCGGGGCATGATCTAAGATTACCTTTGGTTTGTGAATCATTTTATTAATAAACTTGAATAATTGTTCGTTACATAATACTAAATCTATTCTGGATGCCGTGTTATATGAACTACTAAAGCAAGAGAAAACATTTTCATTCAGATACATTGCCCGCCACACATCCACTAACCCGATCTCCTGGCAAAAGAGATATACTGTTGTGATTAGTATCAATAGAAAATGCTGTATTCAATATACTTATCCCTTCGATACAGCAGTATGCACTGTCAGGTTTCCCAGAGGGAATGGAGGGAACCAAAAGAAGCTAGAGGAAGGCCTGGCCAGGTCCCAAGATGTCTAGCAGGAAAGAAGGCTCATCCAGACCCTGCACACAAAGCCTGGGTAAACTGAGTTAAGCCAGGTTGAGAAAGTTGTAGTAGGAATTAGTGCCAGAACCAAGTCCTGTATCCAGAGCATCCACACACAGATCCAGGGTGGACCAGCACAAATAGAAAAGGAGCAGGAAAAACCAGCATCTGAGCTGAATCCCACGTAATGATGCAAAGCACAATCCGAGGGATAAGGAGGTGGGCTGATCAGCGGCAAAGTCAGTATCAACAACCTCCGCTCCAAATGGTACAGTCCATCCCTGTGGCCTCCGAGTAATGGAGCTGCAGTTGAATAGTTTCAAACTTTCTGTCATTATGTGGCTGTTTTCTGGATGTATTTCATACAGCTCAAATACTACAAGCCAACCTGCAAAATACAGGCTATGAACGCTACCACAGCAGAGTCCCTATGACGCCAGAATTAATGATCCAAAAACAAATTGTAATTCACTGTTACCAACCCAAATCGCTCTGTTTGTTCCAAAATTTCTGTGGCTGCTCTCTGAAGGACGAGTTGCCTTACCCAGCTTCCCAAAGCTGACTTGCAAGTACAGCAAACTTTAAACAAATTTGGGCGTGCACCAAACTTACCCAAAAAGCAATGAAAATGGGTCAGGACAATCACAACTAACCTAACAAAGGCAAACATATTTCTTTGTAAAAGGGGTATTCTAACTATGGCAACAGAAGGCATATTGCCAGAATATGACATCACTCGCTAATCGTAAGGGGCCAACAACAGGACCCCCACTTGGTATTTTCTCTGCACAGCGCCACTTCCTTACAGAGAGCTTGGACTCAGAAAGGAGCTTACCGTAAGAGCATAAACCTGGTTGGCCGTGGTGCTGTGCGGATAAAAATTCAAAAGAGGTTGCCCTTTAATTCTCTGGGGGGGGGGGGGGCGTCCCAGACATCCCTTGCTAGGCCTGGACTTTATAGCAGAACTTTGGCCACGCAACAGAATTTTTTAAAGAGTTGTGGCCAGTAACACCAGCAAAATCTCAGGAAAATGTGTGTGTGATGGTTTGAATTATACAGGATCTGCTCTGTGTGATGTCACTCTGGGTCTTGAATAATACATAGTGAGTCTGAGAAGCTATGTGGCCAAGGATCAGTGCCCTCCTGTGCAGTACGCTGGCATGAATTGAATAAAGCCGTTTTAACCCCTTAATGACCAGCCTATTTTAAACCTTAATGACCAAGGTATTTTTTACGTTTTCCATTGTCGCATTCCAAGAGCTATAACTTTTTTATTTTTGCATCGACATAGCTGTATAAGGTCTTGTTTTTTGTGGGTCAAGTTGCATTTTTTTAATAGCACCATTTTGAGGTACATATTATTTATTGATTAACTTTTATTAACTTTTTTTTGGGGGGGGGATAGAAAAAAACAGAAATTGCACCACTCTTTTTTGCTCCATAAATCTACACCATTTACCCTGTGGTATAAATAACACAATAACTTTATTCAGCGAGTTGTTACGATTGCAACGATACCAAATTTGTTTAGATTTTGTATGTTTTACTACTTTTACACAGTAAAAAGACATTTTTTTCAAAATTATTTGATTTTGAGTCTCCATATTTGAAGAGCCATAACTTCTTTATTGTTCCACCGATACAGCTGTATGAGGACTTTTTTTTTTTGTGGGACGACTTGTAGTTTTTATTGGTACCAATTTGGAGTAGATGCGACTTTTTGATCACTTTTTATCACATTTTTTTTAAGGCAGGATTCACAGAAAACAGCAATTTTACTATTGTTTTTTATTTTATTTTTTACGGTGTTCCCCATGCCGGTTAAATAATGTAATAGCTTTATAGTCGGGGTGGTTACAGATGCGGTGATACCAAATATGTGTGACTTTTTTGCTTTATTTTGTTTTTTTAATAGTAAAGCATTTTGTAAGGGGAAATAGTGAGTTTTTAATTTCTTTTTCACTTTTTTTTTTTATTAAACTTTTTTACTAGTCCCACTAGAGGACTTTAATATGCGATCATCCAATCGCTTTTATAATACACTGCAATACTTTTGTATTGCAGTGTATTACTGCCTGTCCATTTAAAACTGACAGGCATGTGCTAGGCCATGCCTCTGGCATGACCTAGAAGGCATTCAATACAGGCAGACCTGGGGGCCTTTATTAGGCCCCCGGCTGCCATCGGAGACACAGACACTCGGCGATCTTATCACCGGGTGTCAGTAGGATGAGAGGGAGCTCCCTCTCTCCAAAACCACTCAGATGCGGTGCTCGCAGTTAATTCAAGTTTAATACATATTATTAAGAAAAGAAAAAGTGTTCCCAATAAAATAAAAAAAAACATTTTTCAATGTTTTTTTTAGCATTTAGCAAAAGTGTTAATAAAAATACACATATATGGTATCGCCATGATTGTAACACATTATTTAAACAACACGATGAAAGGTGTAAGAAAAAAAACAAAAACACAAAAATCTACAATGGAATACCTTTTTTATTATTCACACGCAAAAAAATTCATAAAAGTTAATCAATAAATTAAATTTACCTCAAAATGGTTATATTAAAAAATATGTCTCGTCCTGCAAAAAGAAACCCTCACACAGCTATATTGATGGAAAAATAAAAAAGTTATGGCCATCTGAACCCAGGTTGGGCGCTATAACCATATCTCCTGATGCCCTTCTCTAAACATAATACAATCTCATTCAGGTCTGACTTAATGGAGTATTTTCTTATGTAAAGAGAAGGGCTACAGTGAGTGGTTATGATACAACATCTGAATAGCCCTGTACAGTATAGCCAGCTACACAGTAGACAGCTGTCTACCCCTCCTCTCCCCATCCATAAACCTCGGCTGAGAGTGCATGCTTATTTCAACATCAACTGCCGGGGAACGGTCAGCCTGCCCCCATACACGTTAGATCATCGGCCAATCCCAGGCAAATTGGTGAGTCTGGCTGACTTTCTTCTAATGTGTATCACCACTTTACCACTGGGTCTGGCTACCTTACTGGAAAAAACCTGAACAAACAGAATGGTAGATGATCCAGAATTTTATGGTTTGGGCTGGAAATTTACTTTAGATACAAGTATTAACTGAATGCAATATTTGTATGTCTTCGTGATTCAACATTACTCAGATAACCTCATTCAATTGAAGTCAATGTGATCCAAGCTACAGAACTGAGCCCCACAGGTTTTGCTATATGTAACAACCTATGGAATTCAGTTCTCAGAGCTGGGAACTCATCTGGCATTACATGAGGTTTTCAAAACACTGAATACATTTGTTGCTGTTTGTGTAGCAGCAGATAACAGTTTTCTTTTAGAGCAGACTGGGATTTCTGGAAGATCCTTTGATGGTAAATTTAATATTGAGCCAGGGTTCCAATGGGCTGGCACCAATTGCAGAGAAAGTCCAGTAAAGAATTCTATGGAAATCCGCATTACAACTCATACCAAAATAAAAGTGCCGCTCTCAGAAAAATTTGTCAAATTAATACTGTGGGTCATTTAACCAAAGACGAGTACCCAGTAAGTGATGGAGGCTCAGATAAAGTAAGATAAAGTAGCTGGCTATGCGAAAATAGTACTCAACAGCTTCTAGGAGTGAGAGCAAAATTACATATAGACCACAGTGGTTAATGCAGCAGTGCCGCTAGTTTTTACAACATCACTATATATTCCACAGAAATGATTTGTAACGCGGCAGTGCCGGTGGCTACCCGCACTACTGACTAATTTCTGGTCACACTGAGGCTGCAGCTAGTTAAAATATATTCAATGTCCCCCAACATGTTTCGCCAAATACATGGCATCCTCAGGGGGTAATTGGACGCCTTGTATTTGGCAAAATGTGTCGCGGAAATAACGTATTTTACTAGCTGCATCCTCAGTGTGCCGAGAAATTAGTCAGTAGTGCCGGTAGCCACCGGCACTGCCGCGTTACAAATCATTTCTGTGGAATATATAGTGAAGTTGTAAAAACTGGATCATAGTATAGAAGACTTCATCGCTGCATATTTCAAGCTGGATGTACACAAGAATTGTCCCTATTGAAAAACAGCCTCTGTCATTCCCACATATCATTAGTCAGTGACATAGATGCTATTTACAGAAACGCAACAGTTGCAGCCATATTGATATAAATACTGTATGAAATAAATATAAATTAGCACACACAGGTAACTTGTTATATTAATAATTGAATAAAAGGTAAGTTTTATAGGGAGTAAAGGGAGCATTTGCCCTAGTGGTTTAAGTAAATCTACTGTATATACTTGTATACGCTCTCCTGAAGTATCTAGTTAGAATATGATTCTTATTAATCTAAATATCTACATAGGGCCCCATTACCTGTTGGATGGCAAAGGAGTATTGGCATACCTTTTCTTTTCACTATATAAGAAAGCGTAGTTTGCTACTGCACATTCCTATACAGAGGCATCATGGAGAAAAACCGTGCAGTATACATTTTTTTTTATCATGTTGAGCCTTTCGGCGACATATGCCACTGTACGCCTATACAGTTTCGTCATGATGATCACGCAAGAACAGGACACTGACAGTGAGATATACAGCAAAAGCGCGGTTGTAATTGACAGCAGAAAAAAATTTAAAACAATTAAAAAAATAGCTCATCCAGAAAGCCCAAAATAGGCCAGACCTTAAAGAGTTAAAAGAATTATGGCTTAAGGGTTGGGGATCTCTGATATATACACCCTTTTTATTGACCAACGATTCTATCTCTCTTAGTAAAAATTGAGAAGTCAGCATCTAAGGGGTTACACATCTCATTACTATTGGGTCACGGTGAAGAACTGGTAGGTTTTGAAATGATTAATAAAATATCTATGTTAATATTTCTACTTATTCTGTGACCTTTTTAAAAAGAGAAAATTCTTACATTGAGGAAGGTCTATGAATAGTTTTGTAAGTTGCATGAACTTTTAAGTCCGCAAAAATGAAACAAATTGCACCAAATTTATCAAAATGATAAGTTTGGCACAACTGGCTTGGTTTCATAGATACTTTCTTTTCCGTATGACTCCTCATGTCTAGAATACATTTACACAAATATTTTGCGACCCCTCATAGTCAGATTTTTTTTCTAGACACTTTTCAGAAAAGTGTCTAAAACACATAAGAAATTTAGATAACATTGCATATTTTATTTTAATTTTTTTTTAAAATTGGCGCATTCCGCTTAGTAAATCTCCCTTATTATGTTGAGTCAGTGGCCTATATAGGATAAACATAGTTTGAACATAGTACATTAGAAATAGTCTAATAAAACTTTCAAAGGGTTTTTTCAGGACTCCAAATATTCGCTTAAGGTTCTTAAATGGTGACGTTCTCACAACATTTCCACTGTGGCTTTTTAAAGTATTTAAAAAAATATTTTTTAAAAAACATGAAAATAGTTTTCTGTCATTATTACACAAAAATGTTGAAATAAATTAGGGAAAAAAAAATCCACTTTGGAAATGCATTGAAAATACCACTTACGTATCCTTCGGTGCACCATCAAGGAGAGTGCTGAAACTTTAGTGTACAATCCTTCGCCGTTTCGTGAGCCAAGATCTCATGGGCCATGTTGTCCGCAGGGTCTCATCTCAGGGTCCAATGTGCAAAAAATATTCTGGAGTGTATCACAAATAAACAATAATTACTTTAGGGGTCATATATTTAAAATGATCTATCTATATATACCGTATACGCCAAGTAAATTATACTGACATATCTAAAACCATAATGGCAATGACTGGCTCATTATTCCACTTACCCCTGTAATTAGATGTTTCCAGTGAAGTATATGTTTGCAGTGTAGGTTGGAGCTGTTACATATATTTAAACACAATAGGAGGAACATAATAATTCTAATTTGCATAAGTATTTATTCCACTAAGCAACCAGCATGTTTACTCTCTGGAAAGTCCCTCACACTGTGCACTCCCTTCTCTGCAGGAATTTACAATGACAAGTCTATGAATAAGTTAAGTTTACTCAGTACTTCTCTGTCATCATCCCGCAGCACCCTTTGATTGATTTCTAATCTAAAAAAAATAAAATCCATTTAATACATGCAAAAATTAAAGTGAATTGACGAAGGCTTTGTGACGGAAATCAATATTGACTAGTGTGCAGTCCATAAATAATAAAAATATTTATTCTCTACGATGTTGGGGGTCTTGTTCACACAATCAGCTTTGGTGCTGTTTTGATGCGTTTCTTTTAGCCAACTAAGGAATTAAATAAAAAACAAACAAGTTTTTCCTTTATAATATTCTTTTTATTAAAGGGGTTTTCCACGCTTATGAAAAACACATAAAAGTACCTGTATGTGTCTGAATGCTTACCCGATGATACCACCAGAGCACAGAAGTAGTTATTTGGTTATTATCTTACCCAGCTCTGTATAGCACCTGCGTTTTGATGCTGGCAGGGCTTGCTGTGGGCAGGCTGACCAGTTTTCATTGCCTCTATTTACAGCTGCCTGCATGCCCCTCTGTTACACAGTGCAAGCTATTGCTGTAATTACTCACTGTCTGCTACTGGAACACAGCTCTGTGCCCAGCATGTGAAACACGATCCCTCCAGAGACAGAGATAGAGCGGGCGGAGCAGGAAGCAGTGGTGATAAGAGGCATGTCACGTGTAATGTCCCATACTACAGCGACGTTTCGGAACACAGGCCTTCTCCAAGCTGATGTGCGGTATAAGTAATATGTTTACTTTATTCTATGGGTTGTTAGCCATAGCAGGCCTGGGGACTTCGTTAGCAACCCATCGGCATTGTTGTGATCACATTGTGGGTCTACTTATAGGCTGACATCGTTTGCTAACGGGAACTAGGGTCGGAAATAGGTTGGTAACAGGTAACAGAAGCTCACAAAAAAGGCTAAATTATTGACATTATCTGTGCAGCCCGGCTGCCCCACACGTGCCTTTGTTGGAAAAAGTGAATGGAACTTAAGGCTTAGCAGCAGAAATCAGTACCAGATTTCACCACAAATTAAATGAAACTCCATCCACTTGTATTGTACAGTAAATTGCAGTGGATTTGTGGTGCGGGATCCGCACCACAAATTTGCATCATATCTAGGCCTCACTTTGAGCAATTAATTTATGATATTTTTTCCCTCAACTCTTCTGATTACAAAAATGTCTGAAAACAAAGCTGTCTCAGATCTGCCGTTGTTTTAAGCTCATGCCTTACTCTTCATGAATGTATGCGTCTGTTCATGAATATGGCGCTCCCTGCAATAAGGAATACACTGACGCATTTTTTTCTGCAATGTGGAGATCTCAACCTCAGTTTGTCATAGAAGCGGTACAAGATGAGGCAGAGCTCAAGCTGAGTTTTCCATTTTTATCTGCAGTTACACCATAAAAGGGTCTTATCACTTCCCGGACACGGAACTCCTCGTGATCTTGCAGAGAATTGCCACATTCAAGTGAATACGCACATTTTTAATACCGTTATATAGATCATGTATGTAAAGGATAAATAGTGCGTTTCCAAAACTGGGCTAAAAGGCATATGGCAGCTGAAAAAATAACAAGGATCGGCCTGGTTTGTAGCTTGCTGGTATGTGTAGCTTGCTGGTATGTGCTGGTATTTCAGTTAGAACAGTGGTGGTCAACCTGCTATATTACGGCGTTTACCCATGTGACCCTCCATTAAGGAGCACACTGACCATTTGGCCATGCAGTGCCGAGATCTGTTTTTGCTAAATAAATACAAGAAACACGAATATGACCATGCAAAACATCAGAATGCACAGCAGCTATGTCAAACACTAATGCTGTGTTCATATCATCGTTGGCTTTCCGTTCATGGAAACCATAGCTTGCGTTTGCACTACTATTGATTTCAATGTTAATGCTTCCGTTGTAAATGGTTTCCATTTGTTTCCGCTCCGTAAAGGTTTCGGTTTTTTTAGCGGAAACAATAGCGTAGTCGACTACTCTATCATTTCCGCTGAAAAAACAGAAACCTTATGGAACGCAAACAAACAGAAAACAATTGCAATGGAAGCATTAACATTGAAATCAATGGTAATGCAAACATAAGCTATGGGATCCTCCGACGGAAAGCTGCAACGGAACCCATGAACAGGAAGCCAATGCTGATGTGAACAGGCCCTAAAGTAGCTGCCTGCTTAGTCAATATAATTATACATTTACATCCTGTTCCTGTGGGGGAGAGGCCCAGAGAGTAAACAAGGTGACCCAGCCATTGTGGCTCATACTGAGTCTGCCATCTAAGGGGTTCAGCTGGGCAGGTTCGAAGTACAAAATTTCTCTGGCCATTGGCATTCCCCATGTTGCCTCAACACTTTGTAAAGTGTGGCATCTGGTTGTTGTTTTTTCCTGACAGTTTTTTTTCCTATTCACTTGAATGGGGCAATTCTCTGCAAGATGCCTGGTCGCGAGGAGTTCCGTGTCCGGGAAGTGAGGAGACCCTTTTATGGTGTAACTGCAGGTAAAAATGGAAAACTCAGCTTGATCTCTGCCTCATCTTGTACCGCTCTTGACCAGCACAGACATGAGCCTCCAAGTTATCTACATAGGAAGTATTTTCTCTGCTCTGAGAACTCCTGGGAGGCTCATCAGTACCGAGCTAGGAAGCCACGGCAAGCCAGCAGTCCACCAAGGGCAAACATCCAGATTTGCAGAATGTGCTGGTATAAATAACTATGGCAATTGTACCCTCATCATAATAATAAGGTTAGGGCTACATGGAGAAACGAAGATCATAATGTTGCATTGCGACATCGCAGATGATTGTAAATGTGGTCACGTTACGACGTGTGACATAACGCAACTGCGGCATGATAGTTGCAAAAAAATCATGCAACTTTTCCTTCATAGACTTTAATGTAAGTCCTTAGGGCATTTTTCTTTTTTTTTTGGATGTCTGACAGATATCGCAAAGTCTAAAGAGCATGTGAGTCTCAACCAAATCACATACTAAAATAGTTGAGCAACAGCAATTCACAGACATATTACAAAAAAATTTTGGCACGCGACTTGTGTGCACCTTGTCGTGCAACCAAATTCACGGTGTAGCCCCTGCCTAATAATATAAGCTTCCTTATGTGAGCACAGAGCTGACAAAGGGGCACACTGCCTGTAGAAATCCCTTATAGCGTGCAAGGAGTCACATCTGGCCTCATCTCGAATTCAGGGTTTCTGGTCTGTTATTGTTCCCGTTATATTGCCAGCTTTCATATATATATAAGTAAAAAGTTGTCACCTTTCCGAGCATTGATGGACTGGTAGAAAGTGAAACTACTGAAGAAAGAGGTCAGAGCTGGTCAACCAATGTGGAAGTGGTGAAAGTTAGCTATTTATAGAATATATATGGCATAATGTGCCCCCGCCATGTAAATTAGAACATACAGGGCAGTTCTGTAACCATATAAAAGTACGAGGTGCAGGTAGAGTACATAAAGTTGATTCACTGAAAATTGATAATAAATGTCGTTCCAATATTGTTAAGTATGGTTCACCGCCTGAAAGAACGATTAAAAAGTATAGTTTATTAATTGTATTTATAAAATTGTGGCTCAACCAGCCACTGATACCAGACCAGGCATAAGCAAGCGATTTGCGACAGGAGAAAATGGTTCAGAGTGAATGATGTCTCTCACACCTAAATACCAACTCTCCTGCTTATAGTATAAATTCCGCTATATCCTTGCCAAAAATCACTATCTATATAGATCCTACGCGTTTCCTCATCACACTTAAGGTGATGTTTCCTCAGGGATTCATAGATATAAATTGTTTAGTTGTAGTTAAATTCTAAAGTATTTCAATAGTTGCAATGTTACAGCACTGGATAGCACTGTTCGTGTGCTGATTGTTAGCCTCCAGACGCATGCACGGCTCTGATACACTGGCCGTACACGCGCCGAAGAGACCCATGGTTTAAAAGGCTGAGAGCCCGCCCTCAAAAGGTCGTCCCCGGGGCAAACCACCAATCCGCGTCATGCACGACAACCTGTGACGTGCCGGAGGCGGCGCCCCGCGGACCTAGCAACCAGTGAGGGTTCCTGAACGACAAACGCGTCCATAGTAACTAGGGGACGCTAAACGCGGCTCCTGAACTGTCAGTCGACAGCAATACACATATGGATATAGTTAATGTAGCACACGGCAGTGTAAAAGAACAAGGCCGTGTAGGTACATGGGGAGAAGTAAGTCATCATGAGAGCCGTCTCGGTCAGAGACTACACTCCTGGACGTGACACAGTTAGTGTCCTTTTATCCCAAACGTCAGCCAGGGATCACAGATACAAACAGACAGCGTCCATAGCATCGCCGAAAAAGTATGTTAGATAAAAGGTATGGGGGATGCGATCCACAATATTAATCGTCCCGTCCCAGTTTTCCCTTCAGAAGGTCGCACGCACAGGCACAGCTCGCGCCCACTGACCGGTGATCCACAGAAAACATCAACTGGTGACCTACTTTAGGGGATATCAATACTAGATGTAGGAGTATACAGGGTCAGAGAAGGTACAACAAGAACCGGGAGAACTAGACCGCGGAAAAACGCGGTAAAAAACGCATGGTGTGCATGGAGGACAAGGGCCGATTAATCAAAAATACCCAAGAGTGGCATATATTCGCATGGTATATATGGAAGACTCCCTAAATGTCAAAGCAAGCCATATGGTCACATTATGTGACTAAAGGAAACAAGAATAAGAGATTTGTTCGTTAATGCCATGAGGGTTAATTGTCTGCATTCTAAATATCCATTCTGCCTCTTTTTGTAGTATTTTCTTATCCAGGTCCCCACCTCTCAGGAGGGGTCTCACATGTTCTATTCCCTGGAAAACAAGAGCAGTAGCATCTCCATCATGGCAGGACCACACGTGTCTTGATACCGGGGTGTCCACTTTCCTTCTGACATCCCCAATGTGGTCACGAATCCTTCTCTTAAATTCCCTTTTGGTCTTACCCACATATTGTAGGCCACACTTACAGGTAATCAGGTAAACAATGCCCTTTGTTTTGCAGTTTATGAATGACCTGTTGTCAAAGGTTTTACCAGTTTGGGTGCTCGTGAAGTTCTTGCTACATAGTATGGACACACATGCTTTGCATGTTCCACATCTGTATGTCCCTTTGGTACTGTTAACCAGCCAGGTACTACATGGTGTCACCGGTTGTAAATGGCTATGGACCAGTCGGTCCCTGAGATTACGTCCCCTTCTATAGGTAATGAGCGGGGCGTCCCCAACCAGGGCCCCCACATCCGGATCTGCCTTCAGAATGCCCCAAAAGCGTTTGAGCACTTCCCTGACCTCTCTGTTGGCCGAGTCAAAAGTACCAATGACCCTAATTTGTTCTTCATTCGTTTCCTTCGGTTTGGGGTTAAGCAGGTCATCTCTATTGCACCCGAGTGCATTCTGATATGCCCCTCTCAACACATCCCTGGGGTATCCCCTATGTCTAAATCTGTTCTCAAGGTCACATGCGGATACACTAAAATCCGTAATAGTAGAGCAATTCCTCCGTGCCCTGAGATATTGGCCCTTCGGGGATTTTGGAGACCAATATGTATCGCAAGGAGACGGCGACCAATAGCCTACTACGGTGGGAAAGTTGGCACCCATTTAACCTGAAGAGAGGGATACCGAAGGGCCAATATCTCAGGGCACGGAGGAATTGCTCTACTATTACGGATTTTAGGGTATCCGCACGTGACCTTGAGAACAGATTTAGACATAGGGGATACCCCAGGGATGTGTTGAGAGGGGCATATCAGAATGCACTCGGGTGCAATAGAGATGACCTGCTTAACCCCAAACCGAAGGAAACGAATGAAGAACAAATTAGGGTCATTGGTACTTTTGACTCGGCCAACAGAGAGGTCAGGGAAGTGCTCAAACGCTTTTGGGGCATTCTGAAGGCAGATCCGGATGTGGGGGCCCTGGTTGGGGACGCCCCGCTCATTACCTATAGAAGGGGACGTAATCTCAGGGACCGACTGGTCCATAGCCATTTACAACCGGTGACACCATGTAGTACCTGGCTGGTTAACAGTACCAAAGGGACATACAGATGTGGAACATGCAAAGCATGTGTGTCCATACTATGTAGCAAGAACTTCACGAGCACCCAAACTGGTAAAACCTTTGACAACAGGTCATTCATAAACTGCAAAACAAAGGGCATTGTTTACCTCATTACCTGTAAGTGTGGCCTACAATATGTGGGTAAGACCAAAAGGGAATTTAGGAGAAGGATTCGTGACCACATTGGGGATGTCAGAAGGAAAGTGGACACCCCGGTATCAAGACACGTGTGGTCCTGCCATGATGGGGATGCTACTGCTCTTGTTTTCCAGGGAATAGAACATGTGAGACCCCTCCTGAGAGGTGGGGACCTGGATAAGAAAATACTACAAAAAGAGGCAGAATGGATATTTAGAATGCAGACAATTAACCCTCATGGCATTAACAAACAAATCTCTTATTCTTGTTTCCTTTAGTCACATAATGTGACCATATGGGTTGCTTTGACATTTAGGGAGTCTTCCATATATACCATGCGAATATATGCCACTCTTGGGTATTTTTGATTAATCGGCCCTTGTCCTCCATGCACACCATGCGTTTTTTACCGCGTTTTTCCGCGGTCTAGTTCTCCCGGTTCTTGTTGTACCTTCTCTGACCCTGTATACTCCTACATCTAGTATTGATATCCCCTAAAGTAGGTCACCAGTTGATGTTTTCTGTGGATCACCGGTCAGTGGGCGCGAGCTGTGCCTGTGCGTGCGACCTTCTGAAGGGAAAACTGGGACGGGACGATTAATATTGTGGATCGCATCCCCCATACCTTTTATCTAACATACTTTTTCGGCGATGCTATGGACGCTGTCTGTTTGTATCTGTGATCCCTGGCTGACGTTTGGGATAAAAGGACACTAACTGTGTCACGTCCAGGAGTGTAGTCTCTGACCGAGACGGCTCTCATGATGACTTACTTCTCCCCATGTACCTACACGGCCTTGTTCTTTTACACTGCCGTGTGCTACATTAACTATATCCATACGTGTATTGCTGTCGACTGACAGTTCAGGAGCCGCGTTTAGCGTCCCCTAGTTACTATGGACGCGTTCGTCGTTCAGGAACCCTCACTGGTTGCTAGGTCCGCGGGGCGCCGCCTCCGGCACGTCACAGGTTGTCGTGCATGACGCGGATTGGTGGTTTGCCCCGGGGACGACCTTTTGAGGGCGGGCTCTCAGCCTTTTAAACCATGGGTCTCTTCGGCGCGTGTACGGCCAGTGTATCAGAGCCGTGCATGCGTCTGTAGGCTAACAATCAGCACACGAACAGTGCTATCCAGTGCTGTAACATTGCAACTATTGAAATACTTTAGAATTTAACTACAACTAAACAATTTATATCTATGAATCCCTGAGGAAACATCACCTTAAGTGTGATGAGGAAACGCGTAGGATCTATATAGATAGTGATTTTTGGCAAGGATATAGCGGAATTTATACTATAAGCAGGAGAGTTGGTATTTAGGTGTGAGAGACATCATTCACTCTGAACCATTTTCTCCTGTCGCAAATCGCTTGCTTATGCCTGGTCTGGTATCAGTGGCTGGTTGAGCCACAATTTTATAAATACAATTAATAAACTATACTTTTTAATCGTTCTTTCAGGCGGTGAACCATAGAGTACATAAAGGTCCCAAAACTCAGAATTGGACTTCTAATATTCTTTGTAATATACAGCAGGGGTAATTTATTTCTTATAATGCACACCTCAGATGCTTCAGAACCTCTTTTTTGAAGAGTAAAGCGTAGCTTCTTGCCCTATCAATTGATGCATTGATAAGAACGGGCAGGATCGATTTCAACATCGATCTCTCCGGTTTAACCCCTTAGATGCGGCGCTCAATAGCAATCGCCGCATCTAAGTGGTTTTAGAGGGAGGGTGCTCCCTTTCTCACCCCATCAGCACTCTGAAATTGCAATCGAAGGTTGCCAATGGCTTCTATGGCAGCCGGGGGCCTAACAAAGGCCCCTAGGTCTGCCTGTAGTGGCTGCCTGCTAAGCCATGCCTGTGGCATGGCCTAGCAGGTGCCTGTCAGTTTTACACTGACAGGCAATAATACGCTGCAATACAGAAGTATTGCCGTGTATTATAAAAGCGATCAGAAGATCGCATTGTGAAGTCCCCTAGTGGGACTAATAAAAAAGTTATCAAAAAGTTTAATAAAGTTAATAATAAATAAATAAAAACCCCAAATAAAAAAAAATTAAAAACCCACTTTTTCTTTTAGAAAATACTTTAATATGGAAAAAATTTTAAAATCATTACACATATTTGGTATCGCTGTGTCCGTAACGACCCCACCTATGAAACGATTATGTTATTTAACCCACACGGTGAACGCCGTAAAAATAAAATAAAACACAATGCCAGAATTGCTGTTTTCTGTCAATTCTGCCTTTAAACAAATTTGATAAAAAGTGATCAAAAAGTCACATGTTGTACAAAATGGTACCAATAAAAATTAGAAGTCGTCCCGCAAAAAACAAGCCCTCACACAGCTGCATCGGCGTAAAAATAAAACAATAATGGCTCTTAAAACATGGCGACACAAAAAAAAAATAATTGAAAAAAAAAGTGTTTTTACTGTGTAAAAGTAGTAGTACAAAATCTATCTAAATTTGGTATCGCCACAATCGTAATGACCCACTGAATAACGTTATTTATACCACAGAGTAAACGGCGTAAATCTAAGACGCAAAAAGTGTGGCCAAATTTATGGGTTTTAATAGTTAATAAAAGTTAATCAATAAATTATATGTACCCCAAAATGGTGCTATTAAAAAAATACAACTTGTCCCACAAAAAACAAGACCTTATACAGCTATGTTGACGCAAAAATAAAAAAAGTTATAGCTCTTGGAATGCGACGATGGAAAAACGCAAAAAATAGTTTGGTCATTAAGGTTTAAAATAGGCTGGTCGTTAAGGTGTTAAAGTTTATAGTTAAATATGAGAGCCTTCATACACAGTGGCAGATTTATTAACATCTGGCGGCGGCGTTTCTGGACAGAAAATAAAATAAATGCACCGAAAATGTGTCAAGAGGCTGTGTGTGAAATCGGCCTTACAGTGTAATTACTGTAAAAGAAAACCATAGGAAAATGAAGACTGACTACCTGAAATTCTATTACCTCCTGTAGAAACCTGCAGAAATCAGCAAGATATACAAATTGGAAAGTTTGTACTTTTCTTTATTATCCCGCACCAATCTAGTGATTCACAACCTTTTTACCACGGGGAACCCCTGAAATAACCGCTCGGGACTCCCGTTCTAGTGATCTGTGGGGCCCTGAGCAATCACCTTGCGGATAGGTGATAAATGACGATCTTTGGACAACTCCATTAAATATATGGACAGAATGATCCAATTTATACCTCTTGCTTTGGTACATATCAACCCATATACTAAAAGTTGCCAAGAGAAGTGGTATATACACAGTATACTATGTGATTGAATGCTATGTTAGGGGGTGATGTTTCGTTTCATCATTAATAGGGCAGTGCCAATAGCAATGGGCAGTGCGAAATTACCCTACAGGCAAAGCCATCAAATGAATATACAGGAGGCTGGGGACAGAAATGTATTTAACGGCAGATTTTTTTTCACCAATGATGGCAGTCATGCGTCCCTTAAGCCATAGGCCACTCCTACAATAACTGTATCACATATAAAAAAAAAAAATGTCAGCCGTAGCGTATATTTAAAGGTGCCAGCTGTAGTACATATAAAGTAGTGCCAGTCATATTGACTATATAACACGATAGCATATATAATACACAAATAAAAACCAGTCATAGTCCCAACAGTCAAAGCCACATAACAGCAGCCGCAGTGCCCCATAATACCAGCCACAGAGCTCAATTACACGGTGCAGCTCCACCATAGCAATATGAACTCATTATTTTCCAGGACACTCTTAGTAGACGAAAACAGTGCTCAATAGTAAGCAAAGCTGGCAATGACTGCACCCCTATAAACTGTCACTGATCTCTCAATGTTACCCTGCTGGCCGTGCTAGGGACACATGTATGGCTGCCCATACCACATGATTAAAGAAATAAATTTTAACATATCCAGATCTAAGAAGACCATAATGGATCTGATGTAGGTTCACATTGATT
Organism: Rhinoderma darwinii; assembly: GCF_050947455.1. Classification (NCBI taxonomy): domain Eukaryota; kingdom Metazoa; phylum Chordata; class Amphibia; order Anura; family Rhinodermatidae; genus Rhinoderma; species Rhinoderma darwinii. The sequence goes on along the minus strand of NC_134689.1, from coordinate 38,669,712 downwards.
TCCATTTATCATCTCCTTCATGCTATTTCAAAAGGAAATTCTGGTCAGGCGCTTGTCGCTTCAGCTTCCTGTCTGTAGACTCCACAGCCTGACGTGGGGAAATCCTGAGAGCAGAATCAGCTGCCCAAAAGCCACCAAAACTCTAGGCTGGTTTCGGTGAAACTAATAAATAGCAGCAAATAAATCTGCTGAGCTGCAGCGAACTGATCTTTAGTTTATATTACAATTAGTAATCGCACAGATAATGCTAGAAAAAAGAATGCACATTAAAAGGTATACACTTAGGGTATTTTCACAGGGCCTATTTTCGGCCGTTTTTCGGGTCGTAAACGCCTGAAAAACGGCAGAAAAATCGGAAGGAGAACACCTCCAAACATCTGCCCATTGCAAACGGCGAACTGTTTTGAAAAACGGCCACGTAAAAAAACGGCCGCGAAAAAGAAGTGAAGGTTAATTCTTGGGATGTTTTTGGAGCCGTTTTTCATTGATTATTGAAAACAGCTCCAAAAACGGCCGTTAAAAAACGCAGCGGAAATCGCGAGTGGCTTAAAAAACGTCTGAAAATCAAAATCGAAAGTGTTAAACAGGTTTTCTGAACCCATAATACCTTACTACATTCTCATAATTGATTGGATGCAACAGTAATGTAACGTGGCTCTGGTTGACAAAAAGTGTCAGGGGACCCCGGCAATCGGTAGTTCAGGAAATAATTCTGGAGCATTTTTTTTCTTAGAATTCTGCATTGTGCCATTCCTCTATTACTCCTCCTAGAAATAGCTGGGGAAAACCAACAACTAAGGCCCCATGCACACAACTATTTTTCATCAGTAAATACTGACAGTAATTACGGACCCATTTCTATTGGTCACGGACACCTTTCAGTATTTTTACTGATGGGTGCCCGTGCTGAAAAAATTATAGAACCTGTCCTATTCTTGTCAGTAATTACAGCAAGGACTCTCCCATAGAAATCTATGAGAGCTTCTGTAAATATGCATGGCTACTGATGTGCATCCGTAAACCGTCTGTATCCATGGAAGCATTGCTGGGCAACATGTTGATGACAATTTGCAACCTCCCTCTTTTTGTAAGGCTCCATATATACGGATGGAATACAGACCGTATTTACGGTCAGTATTTCGGGATAGATGAAAATACCGTCGTGTGCATGGGGCCTAAGGCCTCATGCACACGGCCGTGCCTATAATCACAGCCCGCGATTGCAGGCACGGCCGGCGACACTCGTGGTGCGCAAACGAAAAGTAGGACATGCTCCATATCTCCAGACACGGTTCTACGGTACAGCTACCCTTCCGTAGCGATGCGGTAGGGTGTCCGCGGCTAATACAACCAAGTGGGACCATAATTGTGGACCGTATTGCGGTCCGCAATTAGAGTTTTTTTTACGGTCATGTGCATGGGGCCTAATTGTTTAGATTCCCTTTTTTAAGTGGCATGTCCCGACTTGCTTTGACACTGTCCAATCAGTGCTGACAGTGTCAGAATATGCAGGAACACACCCTATAGAAAATAATGGTAACACCCAATTGTAAATTTATCCATACATTTCCAGGCATAACAGCACAATGCAGATTTGTAAGGAAGGACCCTCCAGAATTGCATACCTCCCAACTGTCCCAGATTCAGCGGGACGGTCCCGGATTCATGGCGGCGTCCCACTGTCCTGGGTGGCCAGGGGTATGTCCTGCTGTCAAACTAATTCTGAAGCAGGGAACGATCAGCTCCCTGCTTCAGAATTCGTTCAGAGGGGCAGAGGGAGCTCTTCTGCTTGCCGAGGACTACTGTAAGCGATGTGCACGGGGAAGCCCTTGATGATACTGTCCATATGTGGACAGTGACGTCAGTGGCTACTCTTGGAGCGGAATCCCCGGCAAGAATCGGCAACGGGGATTCCGCTCAAGGAGTAGCCATTGACGTCACTGTTCATATATGAACAGTACGATCAAGGGCTTCCCTGAGCTCAGCGCTTACAGTAGCGCGGTGCCTGCGGAGTCCTCGGCGAGCAGAGGAGCTCCCTCTGCTCCTCCACTCTGAACTAATTCTGAAGCAGGGAGCTGATGGTTCCCTGCTTCAGAATTAGTGGCTACTCCTTGTGCGGAATCCCCATTGCCGATGATCTGGCCAGGGATTACACTCCTAGAGGAAACCCGAGGTCACTGTCTATATATTGACGTCAGTGGCTCCTCATGGAGCAGAATACATACTCTTCATATGAACTACACAGCGTATCTTAGTTATACACCTAAAAATATGCTGTGTTAACATGGCCTAAGAGTGTTTGTGGGATAACCCCCTTTTAAAAAGGTATGCAACCAGTTTTAGGGAGGACAGGTAATCTTTGAGTAAGGCATCATGCACATGGGCGTGCACATAATCACAGCCTACGATAAAGTATGTGAGCACAGCCTGTTAAAAAAAAAAGAAGTAGGACATGCTCCATAATTCCGGTCACGGTTCTACGGCACAGACACCTATCCGTAGCGGTATGGAAAGGTGTCCACAGCCAATAGAACCAGACGGGTCCGTAACTGCAGTCCACAATTAGAGTTGTGTTTTTTTTTTTTTACAGTCGTGTGCATGGGGCCCACAAGTATTTACTAAAAAGAGACCTCAGAATAGCAGAGTTCAGACTAGGCAAATTCCTTGCAGAATGTTCTGTGGCTGAAAATTAACCCTTTCATGACATAGGGTCATTGAGGCCCCTGTGTCATGGATCAAATTTTCCATTTTTGATATGCACTTCTTTAACCCCTTCCCGACATTTGACGTACATGTACGTCATGGAAAGTACTGACTTCCCGCATCTTGCCGTACATGTACGTCAAACGTTTGGCACCGGCTCAGAAGCTGAGCCGGTCCCATCATCACCGGATCTCAGCTGTATCTTACAGCTGACATCCGACTGTAACGGCGGGGACCGAAATTAGCTTCGATCCCCGCCATTAACCCCTTAAGTGCAGCGCTCAAACGCGATCGCTGCACTTAAGGTGTTTGCAGCTCATCGGAACCCCAGTAATGAAATTGCCGGGGTTCCGGTGGCTGCAATGGCAACCGGAGGCCTAATACTGGCCTCCCGGTCTGCCTAGCACCGAAGCCGGTCAAGATCCGCCCGGCGGCGGAGCCTGATCGGCTTCCGTAGCTGCCGGCAAGATGGCGCCGGGTCAGGAGCTGATCCGGCGTCATCAGCGGTGGAAGTCAGCTGTACTGTACAGCTGACATCCACCTGTAACGGCAGGAACCGGAGCTAGCTCCGATCCCTGCCATTAACCCCTTCGATGCAGCAATCGAAAGCGATTGCTGCATCGTAGCGGTTACAAGCAGATCGCCAGCCCTGACAGGCAATCGGGACTGGCGACTGCTGTTATGGCAACAGGAGACACAATGGTCTCCTGCTCTGACATTACGGAAGCCGATTTAGGCCCCGCCGGGAGGCGAAGCCTAAACGGCTTGCTGTCAGTGAATGACTGACAGATCTAATACATTGCACTACATAGGTAGTGCAATGTATTAGAAAAAAAAAAATCTGACCGTTGGACCTTCAAGTCCCCTAGTGGGACTTGAGAAAAAGTGTAAAAAAAGTATAAAAAAGTGTAAAAAAAAGTGCAAAAAATAAAAGTTTGAAAACAATAAAAGTTTCAAGTAATCAAATAACACACAATCCCCCTTTTACTCTTATCAAGTCCTTTATTATTGAAAAATAATAATAAACCATATGTATTTGGTATCGCCACGACCGTAACGACCGGAGGTATCAAAATATTATATTATTTATTGCACGCGGTGAACAGCGTAAAAAAAACCCGTAAAAAACGTTACCAGAGTTTCTGTTTTTTAGTCACTTTGCCCTACAAATATTACAATAAAAAGTGATCAAAAAGTCGCACGTATCCAAAAATGGTACCTATAAAAACTATAGCTCGTCCCGCAAAAAACAAGCCCTCATACAACTCCGTCGACAAAAAAATTAAAACGTTATGGTTCTCACAACTTGGCGACAGAAAAAATACATTCTTTTTACAAAAGTAATTTTATTGTGCAAAAAGTTGTAAAACATAAAAAAGTTCTATAAATGAGGTATCGCCGGAATCGTACTGACCCGCAGAATAAAGGTAACATGTAGTTTATAATGCGTGGTGAACTCTGTATAAAAAAAAACCAAAAAAAGCTGTGCCAGAATTGCGTTTTTTGGTTTACCTGGCATCCCAAAAAATAGGATAAAAGGTGATCAAAAAGTCACATGTACCCCAAAATGGTACCAATAATAACTACAGCTCGTCCCGCAACAAACCAGCCCTCATACCGCTACGTCTATGAAAAATAAAATTAGTTATGGCTCCAATAAGTCAGGAAATAAAAAAATGTGCAGTTGTGCCCGAGGGGAACATTTCTTCTGTTTCAAGAGGCGATTTATCAAGGACCTAAAATTAGGGAACCAGGAAGGGAGGGCCCAATCATATCCGATGGAAGCGACGGTGCCCGTATTATACCAGGATAATACTTTCCCAGCAAAATTCCCCAAACTACAAAGGCGCGGAGTGTGGACCAAAAGGGGGATAAGAAATGACACCATTTATCAGTGCGACACCGGCCTGTGCAGAAAGGATTGCTTCACAGCGTAACACACATCTATGGATTATTTTTATTTTTTTATACCACCTGACTATGCCCCTTATATACTCCGCCCCGCTTACATGTACCCCCACATTATAAAACACCAGCAATACTCAAACAAATATAGTACCAAGCAAAATCCGCTCTCCAAAAGCCAAATGGTGCTCCCTCGGCCCTGAACCCTACAGCGTGCCCAAACAGCAGTTTCCTTCAACATATATGGCACCGTCATACCCGTGAGAACCCTTTTAACAATTTTTGTGGTGTGTGTCTCCAGCGTCATAAGCTGGGCATGACATATTTGCCACTGAATGGCATATCTAGGGAAAAATATAAATTTTTAATTTGCACCATCCGCAGCGCATTCATTTATGGAAAAGACCTGTGGGGTGAAAATGCTCACTACACCCCTTAATAAATGCCTTGAGGGGTGCAGTTCCATAATGGGGTCACTTATCAGGGGTTTCTTTTTATTATTTCACATCTGAGCCTCTGCAGTTGTGAACCAATACTTTGTAAATCGCCAAATTAGGCCTCCACTCCGCATGGTACTCTTCACTTCTGAGCCCTGTCATATGTCCAGACAAAAGATTAGGGCCACATGTAGGGTGTTTCTAAAACCGGGAAACACCGCATAATAATTAGAGAGCTGTCTTGTTATGGTGGCACAAGCCGGGCACCACATATTGGCATATCTATGGAAAAAAATCCCATTTTCACTCTGCAACATTGATCGCACACTAATTTCTACAAAACACCTGCAGGGTTAAAATGCTTACTACACCCCTTGGTAAATGCATTGAGGGGTGTAGTTTACAAAATGGGGTCACTTCTGGGGGGTTTCCACTGTTTTGGGCCCACAGGTGCCCAGAAACCAATCCAGCAACATCTGCACTCCAAATGGCGGTCCTTCCCTTCTGAGCCCTGCCGTTTGCCCAAACAGCAGTTTATGACCACATATGGGGTATTGCCGTACTCGGGAGAAATAGCTTTACAAATGTTGGGTTCTTTTTTTCCTTTATTTGTTGAGAAAATGAAAAAATTTGCGCTAAAGCTACGTCTTATTGAAGAAAAAGGACTGTTTTTATTTTCACTGCCTAATTCTAATAAATTCTATGAAACATCTGTGGGGTCAAAATGCTCACTACACCCCTAGATGCATTCTTCAAGAGGTGTAGTTTCCTAAATGGAGTCCCTTTTTGGGCGTTTTCATTGTTTTGTCCCCTCAGGGGCTTTGCAAATGTGACCTGGCCTCCGCAAATCATTCCTGCTAAATGTGATCTCAAAAAGTCAAATAGTGCTCTTTCCCTTCTAAGCCCTGCCGTGTGTCCAAACAGCCGTTTATTACCACATGTGGGGTATTGTTTTACTCGGGAGAAATTGCTTTACAAATTTTGTGGTGCTTTTTCTCCTTTAGTCCTTCTGGAAATGAGAAAAAATTAGCTAAACCTACATTTTCTTTGAAAAAATGTAGATTATTATTTTCAGGGCCTACTTCCAATAATTTCTGCAAAAAAACTGTGGTGTCAAATCGCTCACTATACCCCTAGATAATTTCCTCAATGGGTGTTGTTTCCAAAATGGGGTCACTTGTGGGGGGTTTCCACTGTTTTGTCCCCTCAGGGGCTTTGTAAATGTAACATGGCCTCCGCAAACCATTCCTGCTAAATTTGAGTTCCAAAAGCCAAATGGCGCTCTTTCCCTTCTCAGCCTCGCCGTGTGTCCAAACAGCCGTTTATTACCACATGTGGGGTACTGTTTTACTCGGGAGAAATTTCTTTACAAATTTTATGGTGATTTTTCTCCTTTAGTCCTTGTGGAAATGAAAAAAAATTAGCTAAACCTACATTTTATTTGAAAAAATGTAGATTTTCATTTTCACAGCCTACTTGCAAAAATTTCTGCAAAAAACCTGTGGGGTCAAAATGCTCACTATACCCCTAGATAATTTCCTCAAGGGGTATAGTTTCCAAAATGGGGTCACTTGTTTGGGGTTTTCACTGTTTTGTCCCCTCAGGGGCTTTGTAAATGTGACATGGCCTCCGCAAACCATTCCTGCTAAATGTGAACTCCAAAAGCCAAATGGCGCTCTTTCCCTTCTCAGCCACGCCGTGTCTCCAAACAACCGTTTATTACCACATGTGAGGTATTGTTTTACTCGGGAGAAATTGCTTTACAAATTTTGCGGTGCTTTTTCTCCTTTAGTCCTTGTGGAAATGAGAAAAAAAATCGCTAAACCTACATTTTCTTTGAAGAAATGTTGATTTTAATTTTCACGGCCTACTTCCAATAATTTCTGTAAAAAACCTGTGCGGTGAAAATGCTCACTACACCCCTAGATAATTTCCTTGAGGTGTCTAGTTTCCCAGATGGGGTCACTTTTGGGGGATTTTGACTGTTTTGGCACCGCAAGAGCCATGTCAAACCTGACATGGTGCCTAAAATATATTCTAACAAAAATAAGGCCCCAAAATCCACTAGGTGCTCCTTTGCTTCTGAGGCCGGTGTTTCAGTCCAGTAGCACGCTACGGCCACATGTGGGATATTTCCTAAAACTGCAAAAACTGGGCAACAAATATTGAGTTGCATTTCTCTGGTAAAACCTTCTGTGTTATAAAAAAAATTGTATTAAAAATGTATTTCTGCAGAAAAATAAGAAATTTGTAAATTTCACCTCTACTTTGCTTTAATTCCTGTGAAATGTTTAAAGGGTTAAGACATTTTCTAAATGCTGTTTTGAATACTTTGAGGGGTGAAGTTTTTAAAATGGGGTGACTTTTTTGGGGTTTCTAATATATAAGGCCCTCAAAACCACTTCACAACTGAACTGGCCCCTGTAAAAATAGCCTTTTGAAATTTTCTTGAAAATGTGAGAAATTGCTGCTAAAGTTCTAAGCCTTGTGAGGTCATAGAAAAATAAAAGGATGTTCAAAAACCGATGCCAATCTAAAGTAGACATATGGGGGATGTTAATTAGCAACAATTTTGTGTATTATAACTGCCTGTCTTACAAGCAGATACATTTAAATTGAGAAAAATGCTAATTTTTGCAATTTTTCGCTAAATTTTGGTGTTTTTCACAATTAAATACTGAACATATCGAGCAAATTTTGCCAGTAACATAAAGTCCAATGTGTCACGAGAAAACAATCTCAGAATCGCTTGGATAGGTGAAAGCATTCTGGAGTTATTACCACATAAAGTGACACATGTCAGATTTGAAAAATGAGGCTCTGTCAGGAAGGTCAAAAGTGGCTAAAGAGGGAAGGGGTTAAACGATAAGATCTTTGGAATCGCTTTGAATATCACAACTATTTTTACAAGACTTGGTTTTCATTTTGTAGATTAAGTTAATTAATTCCATGATTTTAATTTATGAGCAGACAAACCACAAAAACTTTTGTAACTATATATATATATATATATATATAAATATATATATGCAACACACACACACACACAATTAGGACTATATACACACGGCCGTGGGAAAAAAAAAATGTCTATCAACAACGAATCAACGGTCAGTTTTTCATGGCTGTTTTGCATCAATGTGACAAAAAAATAAATTTGAGTCAATTTCTCAGCCGTCTGATTGTTTTTAACCGGCATTTGCCATCCGTTTTTAATGGTTAAAAAAAATAATTTGTTAGGGTTTTTTGTCCCAACCCGATAGTGACACAATACCACTGTAAATGGCGCCACAGCCCACATAGTGGCCACCGTAAATGGCGCCACAGCCCACATAGTGGCCACCGTAAATGGCGCCACAGCCCACATAGTGGCCACCGTAAATGGCGCCACAGCCCACATAGTGGCCACCGTAAATGGCGCCACAGCTCTCCCTGTATATCATGCCCATGTAGAGTGCCAATATGCCAGTACCCATGTAGGTAGTGTTACACCCCATATGTCGCACAAGCCCCCCCCCCCCCGCTGCAGGTGGCGCCATCTACAGAGTGTTTTGTGCTGCCTACAGGGGGGGGGGGGGGTTGTGGGTGACACCATCTACAGTGTGGGGGGGGGGGGGGTATTCCAGGGCTCTCAAAGCATTGTTCCAGGCCGTCAATGATTATACACATGCGAACTGCATCAGCAGTTAGAACGTATAAATCCGTATACCACATGCTGTTGTCATAGTGATGGGATCCTCTGTTCTGAGTGCAGCCCGGCCTCCTGGGATAATGTTTAATCACGTGACTGCTGCAGCGGTCACTTGGACTACAGCATCATACCAGGCTGACCTCTGGGCAGAGGGACACGTCAACATAACACCCAGGCGTAGGTATGCACTTTTTTCAGCAGTATTTCCACAGCAGACATTCCACCCAAAAAAAAATAAAAAAACCACTGCACAATGGTTCTCATCTGGCATTCCCTGCAGTTTCCAGGAAAGATATGCTGTGTACATTACGTAGCATATCCTCCGTGTGTCCCTACCCTAAGGGCCGAAGTGTAGTTTAAACCCTACTAACAACCATATGTTTTTAGCATGATTTAGACATGTGCACAGCTCACACTAAAGCAGCACTGCACTCATTAAACCCCATTAAAGGCTGACAACTTTTATACACGTGACAACTGCACAGGGCATCGGCAGTTGGACCATATATAGCCATAGAGGGGTTAATATCCAGGTTTCCTTTTGCCCATAAATGGGATTCACACATGACTCACACACTTCTGACACATCAACGATGAGGAAAGTTTGGCCACCAGGCTCAACACAACTAGAGCTCACTTTGGTTGGAAAACATGTCTAATAGTCACATGCTCTGATTTATATCCTACAGTAACGGGTATCCATGTGTATAGCTATCACTATATTTGGTGGTACGTTCCATTTCTTTTCATCCTATGAATCAAAAACAACATAGTCAGTCAATACACAGCATGAAAAATTATAGTTCAAAAGCTAAAGCACGCCAAATCTTAATACACCATAAGATGGAATTTTGAATTTCTGCTGCACATCCCCCTCACTCCTGTTACAGCCCTTCTCAGCCATGTGGGGGGCCGCTACTCCCTGTACCCAGCTTGCCAAGGCTACTCCGTTCTACCATTTAGTTCTCAGGGTAGCAGCATGGAGGCCGACTCTGCCCAAGCTCTTAGCCTCCATGCACAATCACCGTGCCCACAATCATGGCCTGCAATTGCAGGCACAGCCAGCTGCATTTTCGGGCCATGCTCCCATACAAAGTATGGGAGCACGGCCTGCAAAATAACGGCCATGTTCCCTAATTTTCAGAACATTTCTACGGCACAGCCACCCATCCGTAGCACTACGGAAAGGTGTTTGCGTTCAATGACAGTGAATGGGTCCATTTTTTTGCTGTCTGCAAAAATTGAGGTTTTTTTTTTACAGTCGTGTGCATGGGGCCTGATCCATGGTGTTCTTAGTTTATGCATCTATTTAGATGGTTTTGCTACTATTCCTACTTGTACTCCGTTTTTGTATTATCTTTATCAGATGGCTTCTTGGGAAGTGAGAAGTTAAAGGAACAAATTTTTTTTTCATATGTTAAAGATGTTAGTGCTTTATTAAAAACATTTATATTTATTTGTGTGTTTGTGTTTTACTTTTTCTTATTTTTACACTTTTTCTTCCCTATGGGGGCTGCCATTTTTTCTACCATTTCTGTATGTCGATTAACGACACATACAGACATGGAATACGGCAGCCACAGTCCCATAGGGACTGCGAACGGCTCCCGTCCCATCCACTTGTGTACGCCGTCTGTGTGGGAACTGCGCATGCGCTGCTCCCACACAGTCCAATTTGAAATTGGCGCCATTTTCCTGTGGACCGGAAGTCGCGGCCGGACAGTAAGATTACTGCTTCCGGACTTGTGCACTTGGACCAGCGGCAGCAGACGGAGCGGACGGGCCGGAGGGAGGGAGCCGCGGCAGCAGGAGCAGGTAAGAGATTTCAATGTATGTTCGTGTTTGTGTGTGTTTACTACTGTATGTAAACCTACTACACTGTGTGTTAGCTCAAAAAATGGCGACACACAGTGTAGGAGGTTACACCATTCAAACCCCTCGTTTATCCCGGCACTAGCCAGGATAAAGGAGGGGGGGATGCTGAGAGCTCACTAGAGCGAGGGCTTTTTACCCAATTTTGCAATGCTGCAATTTTGGGAATAGCTCCATCTAGTGACCAGCAATGGGAAATATTATAAATTAGAATCTAATTTATAATATTTCCTGACTCGTGAAAATAAAAAAAATTTGAACAATGTTTAATCACCTACACACTAAATGTTTAATTAAAAAAAAACAAAAAAAAACATGTTTTTCTGGCAACACATTCCCTTTAAGTAAGGCTTCAATAACGCTATCGATTCCATCAAAACGACAGAACCCTTGCACAACGGCGACAAACTGTAACCATTGGCACTAGATCAGTCACCATTGAAAACAATGGTGATGGAAACCTATGGCTTCAGAACGGAGCCCTAGCGCAGGATGTGAAAAGTCTAAGGCAGTGGCTAAAAAGGAGACATCTACCTGTAAAGACCTCGACACCCCCACCAGATGGCTTTGAGCATCGCTTTTATATTTAGAACTGAAACTATCAGCAGTGAAAGGTCACCTGCTTTATATATTATGGCCAGAATCAAAATTTCTTAGGTCCCAAAGGGAAACAGGGCAAAAGCCCTCAGTGCAGTAAAGTGTTAATAGAACCCAATGTCAGATCTTAATTTACCACAAAACGCAGAAAAATCTTTCCCAGAAATATGGCCATTTATGCTTCCATATTGATTGCCTCTAATATATAAGAATTGGAGAGAGACCAGGTTATAAAAAAAAAAAAACACATTTAAAACAATTTATTAACAATGAACACAATTTTAAAGGAAAGTAAAAAGTGGTTAACATTGTAGGATTGGGGGCAATTCCAACGTGATCTCTTCCAGAGTAGCGAGGAAAGATGGGAGACAGTCCGCTGCATCTGGAATATAGAATGATCACATAAGACAGATATACCCAAGTAGCAATGCAAACATGTTATAACAATAAGAAATGGCCAGTGACCACTTGGATCTACATCCTTGTAAGGATCTGGTGTCGTTTAGGAAAGTGGTAGATAACACTACGGCTGGCACTGCATTTTAGAGTGGGGGATGGCTAGTAGCATTGGGGTGGTGGACAGTCCAACAGGGATTTTTTTTATAAATATGGACAATGCTGGTTTGTAGTGCACAAGTGACTTAAGGTATTAGCCAGTCACACCATCTTTATAAGAGTCTGGACATGCCGGAATACACACAACCTTTAAGCAGCCATGTTGCACATTTAAAATCCCAACAGATTAGAAGATGATTGGTGGGAGTATGAGTAAAGACCCTTATTGATCACTAGAACCAATGTGAAGATGATCTAGTGGGACTGCAATGTCCCTGATAAATAACTTAAGATTGTTGGACAACGATGTACTAGATCACTAACCCATACGCGCTAGCCCTCAGCAGGCTTCTTACGGGCCATTAAGATGGGTCAAGATGAGCAGCCGATGCCCTTGGGTCCCACCACAATAAAGATAACTAACCTGACTCCCAGCTACAGGCAGGAATTTCCATTGGAGATGGTTCCAGACTTAGTAGTGACTCAAACTTTTTTGCATCCTCCACATTGACCATAAGACCAACCCCAGCCAGGGAGAGGTGACTCAATTTATGTTTCTCTGGGACAGCAAAGGTATCAAAATCTACAAGACAGGTTAAAAATATAAGAATCAATACATGCATGGCCATAACTCGTGACAAAGTAGAAGTGTTTTCTCCAGTGTAGGCTGATAGTTTATTAATTGTTAACTTTGCTGTAGAGACATGGTACTAGGGCAGACTGCAATGTCTGAAAAACCAAGCCTATTTTACATCATATTAGTCAATGGGGAGGGAACAATACAATTTACTCAGATTCCTAGGTTTATTCAGCTTGTGAAAGCATGTCAGGTAAATATAGAGAGGGTGTATATAGATAAGACCCAAATTCTCAACATAAACATAGTATAGCTGTAGAGTTTTATAAAGTATATAACATACCTGCAGGATTGTAGGGAATAAACGTCTCTATTTCAGGGTAGCATGGCTTGTCTGGCTTAAGAGAAGCTTTAGAAACCTGATGAGAGAAAAAGTGAAGTTAATTGTTAGTCTAACCTCCCACAATTATATATACAGTTTCTGTAAGTAATGAGATTTAGCGGTTGTGCCATTTTATTCTTCATGCAACACCTAAAGAGGCTCTGGCACTAGTTTAGTGATGCCCTATCTGATAGGTGCGGTCACACTGGTAATGATAGTGACAATGGTGTCTGAAACAATTTTAAAAGTTTAGCTTTTTTCTAAATATGCAAGTGAGCCTAGATTAGCCAAGTGGGTACTCACAACCTCTGACGCTGTCCCATCAGCATGAAGCTGCTTCACACAGTATGAGAGATGGAGGCTGGAGGGAAGGGGGGGGGGGATCACTTCAAATAGGACACCAGCCATTCTAGCCGTGATACAACCAGAGGTATCACCAGTAAAACAGTCGGGAATGGAAGCTGTATACTATATTGTCAGGCTGTGTTGCTGGGCAGGGAAGGAGGAGAAGCTGTATGACGATTGACAGTCATACAGAAAATATTAACCCACTCAGAGTGAAAAGGAGTCACCTCCTATATGGCTATTAAAGCCACATTAACATTTATAAAAATGCTCATAACTGCAAATAAGTCTCTTTAAAAGAAAGCAAAAACACTAGTGGTCAGCAAAAAAGCACCTAGATTAGTTAAGCGATAGGGAATTAATAAACTAGTAACAGATCCTCCTTCATGGCTGTATAATACCATTGGCTTCCATCTTTGTGAGATCTCAGTGCAGTCATCGTCGTCTTAGGTTCTTCTATGCCATCTTAGAAGGTCAATGTGAAGCGCTCGTCTGTTATGTACATTGTCAGGGCAGAGGACGTGATTTTTAGGTCACTTCACTGACCAGGTTGGTAATGTGGAGGGTGCGGTGCATGGAAGCGGTTACAGGATGACACATTCAGTACCTTTTTAGCTGCCGCCTTCTTTACTGTCACGTTTCCTTTCAGAGGCTGCACAGGTTTCTGGTTCACCTGCTTGTTCACATTTCCTAGAGCTTTTCTTAAAGTCTTTTCTTCTGATGCAGAATCACTAAAAGCTTTACCCTGGTGGCCTTTGACAACAGTCCTACCTTTAGTCAGAGAAAAATAAGTCAGAAAGCCATCCCCAGAATACATCTCATGCAGTTACTGCACAAACAATGCTAAAGTAATAATCCCACAGAGGTGACGACTATTGTCCCCTACATGTAAAAATTAGTATGTGAGATACAATAGAAAAAAAATTGTGCATGGCTATTGAGAAATTAGCCCCCCCCCCCCCCCCCCCAACATGCAAAATACCTTGGTGTTGTGTTACTGGTTATGTCCACCAGTAGTTCTGTAGCTGTAGGCTGAACATGTGCAGTCCACCATGTTTCTATAGCGGGGAGTATGCGCAGTTGGAATAGATCCTTGGCTGTCAGACCTGTGTACAGTCACAGCCAAGGATGCACTGAAGATAATCCACCAATAAAAATATATAGCCACATGTATATTTAAAACCTGCTTCTGGGAAATGTAGTTTCCCAGTCTAAATTAATGGTCACATGCTGGGTGATGAAGGACCACCCACTTTGATAGACGCAGACCTAGAGCGAGAAAGCCACTCACATACTATGCCAGAAGCAACTTGCTATATGTTTTATAGTATACAGGGGTTAAAAAGTTACATGCTGGGATAACCTGGACTAGTGTTCAGAAACTTGTGCCCTGGTGTTCTTTGTATTCCCTCAACAGAATGTGGCCCCCAAAAAAAAAAAAAAAAAAAAAAAAAAAGTGTAAAGCGTAACTAAACATTCAATCAACTTTTTCTTTTCTAGCAGCATGTGTAATATAAATATGTTTTGTAATATACTTTATCAATGAATTTGGGCTCCTTTTTGTGTTTTAAATGGCCACTCTGACACTTTTCTACCACATTTTATTTCTTGTATGTCTCCTGTTGCTAGCAGAAATCCGTACACCGTCTGAATGTATCAGTGTACGAATTCTGCTGCCTGTGAGTACAGGTGGGTGGTGGCCCCATCCTGATGTCAGGAAGGTCTGTCTGCCTCTATGTATTATACAGTTCATGGAAGAGACTGTGTGCACTGGTCTCAGATTCTCCCCGTCTCAGGACACCGATCTGAGCTGCTAATTAGCATCAGATAAGACGAGGACTGCTCCATCAGTCCCCCCTCCCCCCCCCCCCCCTCAATCACCCTGCCGTCCTGTCTTATCTTCTCTGCACTTGCCAGGGAATGTGAAAAAAAAAACCTGATTGCTCTCCTCTGGAGTGTGCAGAGATATTCACATCTCTATATATAATGTGTTGTGCTGCTGTGCATAGCTCAGTGCTCGCTCACAGTATTGTAATGATCACCTCAGAGTTCACTACAGACAAAGCGTAACATCACACAGTAAAGACACACCCCCTAGACACGCCCCTAGCAACTGGCCAGAATCAGGAAGTGTGAGAAAATAGATTGACGGTTTCACAAGGGAAGAAAAAAAAAAATAATACTTTGAAGTGAAAATAAAATTGCTAGGAGTAATGAAGTCACATAGAGGGACATAATAGCAGTTTACATTTTTTTTCCCCGAACGTTTAGCTACGCTTTAACTTAAAATATAAATTCTATTTGTTTGCAAAAAAAAAATAAAATGTTTAATTATGGGACAACACCTTTAAACTGGTGTTGCCAACTCAGACATTTAGGTCATATGAAGATTTGTGGAGAACGGGTGTCACCGAAGGGGCTGTTTGGTTTGTACAGAGGAGAAAGAAAAAACAGCATCCTGATGCTACAGAAGTAGGATTTCAGATTTCTTTTGTTATGGATTTTTTTGGCCTCGTAGTGTCTGAACTTTTGACAGTTGCAAGGTGGATGCAGCTTCTCCCCGCATGAGTGACGATTGAGATCTCAGCACAACTATGTGTAGCCCGAGCCTTCAAGTCAAGCACATCATTACGTAAACCAGTGGTGCTCAGTCCTCAAGACCCTCCACAGTCCGGGCTATCAAGTAGCTGAACTATGATCTCAGCTGTGATTCTATCCTCAAGATTCTTTCAATCTTTCAGTTCTCTTCAGAGTTTGGCCAGCACAGATGTAAAAAAAAAATAAAATAAAAAAATGGAAAGTTTACCAGGACTGTCGAGTTGCTAAATACAACTTACCGGCATTTGACAGATTTACACGATTCTTGGACAACAGTGAAGCAGCAACATCACCATTCTCCTGGTCAATGAAGATCATGGTTGCCATTTTTTTGTTCTTCGTCAAATTCTGAAAAGTAGTATAAAATAAATTATATATAAAAGATTAGGCGTGTTCCCTGTACATGTCCTTTCAGGCAAAAGCCCAAATATAGATTAGTATCGATCACTTGAAGGGCATCTCTGCATGACTCGCTGCCCACATATCCCTCGCAG
Organism: Rhinoderma darwinii; assembly: GCF_050947455.1. Taxonomy (NCBI): domain Eukaryota; kingdom Metazoa; phylum Chordata; class Amphibia; order Anura; family Rhinodermatidae; genus Rhinoderma; species Rhinoderma darwinii. The sequence goes on along the minus strand of NC_134689.1, from coordinate 38,653,556 downwards.
AAGCCGTCAACAGCACCCCAACACTACAGGAGTATTCTAGTTTTGTTCTAGAGACTATGTAAACCTTTGAAAGGCTATTTTATTTTTAATAAGGTCAGGGTGGTGCAACTTTAATTTATTAAAAATTAATTTTTGCTTTGAGATACAGCTGCTCCATACACAGAGCAGCTATATCTTTCGCTATAACCTGAATCCAGTCCCACAGAACTGACTGGTTCAGTGGGTCCTGTGTGCCAGGTTACAGGTGGATCCTGTGTCAATCACATCTAAGTTATGAACTTAGATGTGATGGATAACAGTTGGATCCTGCGCGTCAGAAACCCAGCACCCGCTTTCACTCATGGATCTGACGGGAACAGGATTTAGAACTGGATGGATGCAGCTGCTCTGTATAGAGAATACAGAGCAGCTGTATCTCAAAAAGTTAAAATTTATTTTAAATTAAAACTATTTATAAAAGGTAGCACCACACATTGACCTTTTTATTTGAAAAAAAAAAAAAAAGCCTTTCAAAGGATTACATAGCCTTTAAGGACACCTTTCACATGTTATATCATATGTTAACTGTCAGGCTACAGTTTATTCCTTCATTTCAGATCTGCCGATATCCCATTTACAACCTACTCCTAGTTTCCACTCTTGTGGGACTGTCCTTCCTAGTAATACATGCTGGATATGAAGCCAGAGTCCAGGATGCTGCCTTCACTAACTCTTATCAGCACAGCTTTATTTCTGTACTGGTTTCCCTTTTCTACAGACCATCCCTTGTTAAGGGGTGTGCAATTTCCCCCTGCACAGCATTCAGTAGGTGTTCTCTCTACAGACTTCACTCTGATTTCCTCCCTATCTAGAGTGATTTAGTACATATCGTGTTCTCCACCCTCCCTGAATAGGATGTTTCTCCCCCTACACTTACAACCTCCACTCTGCTGCTATGTCTAAAGTCTCACAGAAGTATTTTGTAAGCCTACGTAGAAAAGGCAATTGTTTTCACTATACACCACTCGAGTGACAGACTTGGGGTATGTTCACAGGTTTTTCTCAACTCTATTTTTTTTAAATGGAAACAGTGTCGGAAAACGGCACGTTTTCCGACACGGTTTCCATTTTAAAAAAATAGTCCGAAAATGCCTCCCATTGATTTCAATGGGAGGCGGAGGCGTTTTTTTTTACCACAAGCGGAAAAACAGTCTTGCAGGAAAAAGGAGAGACATGCCCTATCTTTGGGCACTTCTGTCTCTGACCCCCCCATTGACATCAATGGGAGGCAGAGAAAGTGCATTTCACTGCATTTTTTTGCCCACAGCGCTCAATGGCCACGGGCAAAAAACACTGCAAATCAGCGTGCAGGCAAAGCAAAGTCTGCCTCAAAATAAAAAAAAAAATTAAAAAAAAAAGTGAACCTACCCTAAGGCGGGATTCACACGACCGGGTCGTTCCTGAGCCCGAGTGTCGGCCGGTAAAATCGGCCATTTTGCCCGGCCGGTTTGCATTAAGTTTTGCATCCGTGCCGGGCCGGGCAGATCCGGACAGTGACATCAGCGGCAACTCCTGAAGGGGAATCCCCATGTGTTCGGGGATTCTGCTTCAGGAGTTTCCCCTGATGTCACTGCCCAGATATGGACAGAGACATCAAGCGCTCTGTCCAGGAGCGGAATCCCCGAAAACACAGGGATTCTGCTCCTTCAAGGAGCTAAAGTGCGGCTAGCACATAGCAGAGCGGGGAGATACCTCCCTGCTCTGCTATAGTGGCGTCGCTACAGCAGCTGCTAGCGGCGCCATCAAAGGTGTCGCCGGGCCAGGGCGCTTTTCAAGCAGGGGAAGGGAGCCAGCGCAGCACTCCCTTCCACCTGCTGTACACCCCGGCCCCACAGTGTACAGCGATGCCATTCGTCAGAATGGCATCAACTCCTCCTCCTCACATGCACTCTGCGCTGTGAGGAGGAGGAGAGAGAGCGCAAGCGCCGGAAAACCCGGCTATCACTCGGGACACATCCCGGTGATGGCCGTGTATTACCCGGCCCCATAGACTTCTATGGGAGCCGGGCGGCCGGGTACCCGGGCGAAGATAGAGCATGTCCTATTTTTTGACGGACGGTTTTCCCGGCCGTCAAAAAAAAAAAAAAAAAAAAAAAAAAAAAAAAAAAAAAATCGGTCGTGTGAATAGCCCCATTAGGGGTCTATTATTCCTAATGCAGCCGGGTGTCGGCCGATTTATGAACGGCCGGCACCCGGCCAGGAAACCCTGTCGTGTGAATGAGGCCTTAAGGTTGCAACATGAAGACAACCCCTTTTCAAAAAGTAGCATGCAGGTCTGACTTATCCACAGTTACCACCAGGGGAAGCGGCTGCCAGCCACACATTTTCCCTGCAGTGAAAGTAGTATTTAGGGTATGTGCACACGACCAATTTTCAGGCGTAATGGAGATGTTTCACTCCTGAAATTACACCTGAAAAGACGGCTCCAATACGTCAGCAAACATCTGCCCATTGCTTGCAATGAGTCTTACGATGTTCTGTACAGACGAGCTGTCATTTTACACGTCGCTGTCATAATACGGCACGTAAAATGACGGCCCGTCAAAAGTGCAGGACACTTCTTGGGACGTTTTTGGAGCAGTTCTCAGACTATTGAAAACAGCTCCAAAAACAACGCCACGAAAACGCAGTGAAAAAGACGAGTTGGTCAAAAACCGTCTGAAAAGAAAACAGCTCCGTATTTGACGTTTTCTTAGTAAGCATGTGAACATACCCTTACAGTCAGGCCATAAAAGTGAATAGCCGTTCTTGTAATACAAGGACGTACCATATCTACTACTACCTGTATGGACTGAGTGCCATCATCAAACCTACACAACATTTTTCTATTTACGGCATATGGGTGAGAAGAACCAAGCCCACCAGGTGACGGGCACCAAAAAGACTTTGCCAGGGTGCAGCTCCCAGTTCTTCCTTTGCTAACCCCCCCGATATCAATGTGCGTGTCCTCAGTGTCTACAGCCTGGAATGAACCGCTCCCAATGACCATCAACTGACAAATATACTTCAATTACCCAAACCACCACCTCTATGTGAGGGGACCAGGGCTCCTGTGCCATCTCCGGCTCCGCTACTTCATTAACCCATCACTCTCCAAAACCAGGATGGTTTTAACTGCACTTTGTAATAGAACAGAAGATCAGGACCACATTCCTGTGATGTTTTATACCATTGATTTTCTAACAGCTTCATGGTCTGCAGAATATAAGCCACTGAATGGCAGTCTATACCAATTCATGCCAGTTTCTGGGACAGCCGTGCTACAAAGACCACCACTGCCATTACACCAGTGCAAACCCATTATACAGTGAAGAGTCACCACGTGACCAAGTAGATTTCCCTTTCTGGACGCCAGGAGAGTTGGGTGAAACCTCCTAGAGAACATCAGTTACAGATGCATCACCTGACATCAGAAACCAGCGCAATTGTAGGACGTCTACCCTACTGGGTTTGGTTTTTATAAATGGGAGGAACTATGAAAACAAGCCCGGAACTGGTGGTCCTTGCAGAGGAGCCTGGTACACGGAGCTCAGCCACAAAAACGAAAAAAACCGACATCAGTAGTTTCTAGCCTGATGCACTCCAGCCATTATGAAGCTACAACTCCCATGATGCCCTAAACACTAACAATTGTTAGTGCATGCTGGGAGTCGTAGTTTCATAGAAGCCGGCAAGTCGTAGGTTACCATTATACAAAATATTACTACTATTAACCAAGGCAATTAACCGCCACGTGACAGACAAACCGCCGCACTCCATCTGCACGGAACATATTTAGAGCATTCTACAGCAACAAGACGCTTCCCGGCGCCAGCAGGACCTTAGAAAGTATTTACCGGGCACCGACAGGAAAAGCAGTAACACAAACAAAGTACACGGCGTAACCACCGCCCAGCCGCCCACTCCTCCGCCACGTACCGTACTCAGAGAGCCGGAACACAGAACGCTTCAGCTGATTACCGGCACCAGCTTTTAAATCAAGCAGCACGTTTTCATTGGTTATTCTTGAGTGTCCCTGTCATTTGATTGGACGCGTGTTTCAGTGACGGACGCGCCGTTATTGGATGGAGACAAGTAACGTGGAGATGTTTACACTGGACGAGTCCTGTAATGTAGTTAACCCCTTCAGGTCGCATCTATTTTCTACTTTGAGGAAGCAGCTACTTTTTTTTTCAATTTTTCATCACTGCGTTCAGGGCCATAAGGCTGGGTTTAAATGTCGCGGTAAAATGCGTGTTTTGCTGGGACCGCGGTCGAGAAATCGCGGCATAAAGGTGAGGTTTTAACGTGAATCGCTGTAGAAAGCGCATATTGACCGCGAAGTGGGAACCCAAGCTAACTTTTATTTTTCTGCAAACTTGTTTTTTGCAAGAGGAGTTGTGGGTACTTAGAATGTATTAAATAACTTTTTACCAGCATTGCGGGCACATAGAATTGATTCAGAAAATGTATCATTTTTTTCTGTGGGGAAATAGAAAAACAAACAGCAATTCCTCCGTTGTTTTTCGAGTTTTGTTTTTACAGCGTTCACAGGGCGGTAATAATGACATGTTAACTTTACCCTGCAGGTATGAGGTTTAAATTACGTGTTAACTTTATTATACTGGTCGATACGATCACGGCGATACTTAATTGTGTATTTTTTTTAACACTGAATAAAAATGTTTTTTTTTTAATTTTTACTGTTGTTGTGGAAGTCAATGGCTCAAAATATATTAGACTGAAATTTAGACGAGTCCAACAAACACTCACGCCAGGAACTTTATCCAGCATCCTAATCAGGAGATTTCATATCGATATGAGAGAGGAGGAATAAGGCCTCACGCACACGACCGACCATAGCCATGTGCGCGGCCGTGATTTTTGGGTCAGCCGGCCGGCCACGGAGTGACAGCCGCGAACCGTCCGCAAATCACAGGCCGTGCACATGACTGCGGCCATTATTTTTAATGAGCCCGGACCGCAGAACACGGCCGTAATAAGACATGACCGTTCTTTCTGCGGTGCAGGCTTCTGGGCCATGCACGGACCGTAGTGGGCATGGCCCCATAGGAATGAATGGGGCTGCAATTCCCCCATGGATTTTCGGGGGAATTGCGGCCGCAAAAGCACGTTCGTGTGCATGAGGCCTTACACAAAGACGCTGCTCGTATGCTCAAAATACTCCTCTGAGGTTTACTGCCAAACTCAATTACAATAATATCATTCAAAAGGGGTGTAGGCTTGAGGTTAACCAATCAGAGACAATGTGACAATAAGGGTATGTTCATATAGCTAAATTTCGGACATTTTTCAAACATCTGCCCATTGATTTCAATGGGAAATACGGCGTTCTGTACCAACGGGGCGTATTTTTACGTGGCCGTTTTTAAAAACGCGAAAAATAAGTACATGTCACTTGAGACATTTTTGGAGCCGTTTTTCAGTGAAAAACAGCTCCAAAAAACGTCCGTAAAAAAAACTCAGCGAAAGACGCGAATTGCTAAAAAAACGGTTGAAAATGAGGAGCTGTTTTCCCTTGAGAAACAGCTCTGTATTTTCAGACGTTTTTTGTTAAGCGTGTGAACATACCCTCACTCTTATTCATCCAATAGCATACCATGAGAATATTTCAAATGCATTTTTATAATTCTTCATTATCAGGTAACACCATAAATGGACACAGACGACAGGGGCTTCTCCTGGAGTGGAATCCCCGGTCACAGCATCGGCAACGCTGTGTACGGGGATTCCGCTTCAAGGGTTGCCTCTGATGTCACTGTCCATATATGGACAGATACATGAAGGGGAGCGCTCCAGGAGCGGAATCCCCGGCCAAAGGGGGATTTCGCTCCTTCAGGGAGCTATAGGCTATCTGCAGAAAGGGGGAGGGGGTGCTATCTACATGGGGGCTGTGTGGAACTACCTTCAAGAGGACTGTGGGCTGTGTGGCACTACCTTCAAGGGGACTGTGGGCTGTGTGGCACTACCTACAAGCGGGCTGTGTCGCGCTACCTACAAGGGGGCTGTGTTGTGTGGCCCTACCTAAAAGAGGGCTGTGTGGCGCTGCCTACAAAGGGGCCCATGTGGCGCTACCTACAAGGGGGCTGTGTGGCGATACCTACAAGGGGGCTGTGGTCTGTGTGGCGCTACCTATAAGGTGGCTGTATTTTGTGGCGTTACCTACAAGGGGGCTGTGTGGCCATACCTACAAGAGGGCTGTGTGGCGCTACCTACAAGGGGACTGAGGGCTGTGTGGCGCTACCTACAAGGGGACTGTGTGGCGCTACCTACAAGTGGGCTGTGTGGCGCTACCTACAAGGGGGCTGTGTGGCGCTACCTATAAGTTGGCTGTGTTGTGTGGCACTACCTACAAACACGCAGTATATAAATTTAAAAAATAGGAAATCATTTGTTGTTTATTTGCTAAAGTGCTGTTGAGGTATAGAAAAGATTTAAAGAATTCTACTTACTGTATTACTTTAGTATCATAGATCAACAACGCAGCATTAAAACTGAAAATGGTTTAATGCATCTTCTATGCCCCCTTTTTATTACCTAATTGACTTATGATTTTTAACTGAGTTCAGTGGCCTGGCGTGGACGGCATGATGCAGTGACGTCATCGTGCCGGGCAGTTGACGTCATCAGCATGCTCCCGATCTCTTGTAGACCTCAGGCCTAAACCAGGCTGTGTCCTACAAGAGCAAACGGCGGAGCAGGTGTTTCTATTGTGGCAAATTTAAGTTTTTTTAAATTTAATACTGCTAACTTTTTTTTGGTGGGTTCCGCTGGACCGTTTGGACTACATTGTAGATTCATTGGACTACTTCAATGATCTACTTTTAATAAAAATAAATTGTGAAAGAGGGTTTCATGGGGGAGTTTTGATTTCAATAAAAAATATTGTTTTTTTTAATACTTTATTATGGCCTTAGTAATGGCTGCTGTCTGATTGACAGCGTTCAATTACTAAGGCTGGGGCTTAGCATTAGCCAGTAACAAGGCTATCACCAACCCCTATTATTACCCCGATTCCCACTGGATACCGGGAAGAGTCGAGTACGATTCAGTACCTGGCCATCTGAAACGACGGTTATGCCGCAGGCTGGTATTATCAGGCTGGAAAGGGCCTAAAAACGTGGCCCTTCCCACCCTGGGGATGCTAGGCTGCAGCTGCTTTATTGCATCTGGCTGGTTATGAAAAAAAGGGGGAACCCCACGTCATTTTTTAAAAAATAAATAGAAAAAAAAAAGTGAGATCCCCTCCATTTTTCATAACCAGCCAGATACAATAAAGCAGCAGCAGCCTAGCATCACAAGGGTGGGAAGGGCCATGGTTTTTTGCCCTTCCTAGCCTGATAGTACCAGCCTGCGGCCACCCCAGTGCCCTTCACTTGAGATGGTTGGGTACTGGATCGTACCCAGCTCTTCCCGGTACTCCTGGTGGTGGTGGGTAGCGGGGTAATAATAAGGGGTTAGTGCTAGCCTTTTTACTGGCTAACACTAAGCCCCTTCTTAGTAATGGACGCTCTCAATCAGACAGCTGCCATTACTAAGGCGGTAATGAAGTATTCAAAAACAGACATAAAAAAAACAGTTTTATTGAAAAAATAGCTTAAAGTGTATCTAAACGTTCGACAAACCTCTGACATGTCATAGTGATATGTCAGAAGCTTGGATTGGTGGAGTCCGAGCACGGAGACCCCCACCAATCGCTAGAACGAAGCAGCTGAAGCACTCGTGTGAACGCTCGGCCGCTTCGTGTCTGTTCGGCTTTTTCCGGAAATAAATGTATCTGTGTACGGGCTCATAGACTTTGTATTGAGTCCGTACTCAGATACATTTATTTCTGGAAATAGCCGAACAGACACGAAGCAGCTGAGCGCTCACACGAGCACTTCAGCTGCTTCGTTTTAGCGATTATTGAAAATGATTTGTACTTTTTGAGATACAGCTGCTTTGTATCCTGTATGCAGAGCAGCTGTATCTAGTGCTGAGACCTGAATCCATTAGGTCACCTATTATCGATCGCATCTAAGTTATGAACTTAGATGTGATCGGTAACAGCTCGATCCTGCACCTACTAATTTAAAAGGGGTCGGCCGACGCTGGGGGGCCGGGAGTATACTGCAAGGGGGGGTTTGGGCGTTTTACTGACAGCAGAGGGCTCTATAGGGGAGAGTAATCCCCCCCCCCCCCATAGAGCCCTCACTAGCTACTATACTGAAAGGTTTAGGGGGGTCTGAGCATCCGACTGACTGCTCTAAAGGGGGGGCAGAATACTCCCCCCTATAGAGCCCTCTGCAGTAAGTCAGACGCTCAGACCGTCCCTCCCCTGCATCCCCCTATCCTTCCATTATAGTAACGTGAGGGCTCTATGGGGTGGATTATTCCCCCCTCATAGAGCCCTTGGCTGTCAGTAAAATGCCCAGACCTCCCTTGCAGTAAACTCCCGGGTCCCGGTCCCCCAGCTACAGCCGACCGACACCTTTTAAATTAGTGAAGGCAGGAGCGTGAGCGCTGTAAGTGGCGCTCAGTTTTTAATACAGGCCACTGCTTGCATCGTGCATCTCGTCACTCCTCTTCTTGAGAGCACTTGACCGCTCCTTCTGCAGACCTGCTCCTGTATGGCGGTGCGTGCTGCGTACAGCGTCAGAGAGGAGGAGTGTTCTTACAGATGGGCACCATCATGCGGCACGTCAAGTAAGTAAAATAAGGCATGCCCCCTCCCCCCGGTCCAGTCCTTTCCTGGTTCAAAATGCCGCCATGGGGCGTAACTAGGAAAGATTGGGCCCCATAGCAGGCAGACAAAACTCTTTACTGGGCCCCCCTCCCAGGTGCCACAAGCAGCCCCCCTTATAGATAGTGCCCCCAGTAGAACGTGCCATACAGCCCCCTGTAGACAGTGCTTTACAGCCCTGCCTATAAACTGTCACACCCCACTTGTAGAAAGCGACCCCCACCTCCCCCTTGTAGATAGTGCCATACAGCCACCCTGTAGATATTGCCATAAAGCCCCCTGGTATATAGCGATATACAGCTCCCGCTGTATATAGTGCCACACAGCCCCCCTCCCTTGTATATAGTGCAGCACAGCTCCCCCCCTTAGTAGATAGTGCCACACACAGACCCTGTAGTTTGCGCCACACACAGCACCCTGTAGATAGAGCCACAGCCATCCACCTTGTAAATAGTGCCACACAGCCACCCCCTTAGTAGTGCCACATGGCCCCTTGTATATAGTGCCACACAGCTCCCCCATGTGTACAGTGCCACACAGCTCCCCTTTTATATAGTGCCACACAGCCCCCCTTTGTATATAGTGCCACAAGGCAATGGCGCATACGAGAAAGTTGTATCAGCCAGGGGATGTCAATCAAACATGGAAAGTTTGGTTTGGAGGCAGGACTATGTGACTCGTCAGGATAGCGGCACCGACCCATGACCCTTTAATGAGTAATAAGCATATAGTGTGCCCCGTTTTAATGGTTTAGTGGATTTGAAAGATTTTGCTGCATCTAAGAAAAAACAAACAGAGGAATATTGTCAGGTCATGTATTACTGCATGGTGGCTGCTCAAGTGGTTAAAACTACTAGATAGGTTCCCATGAAATATACAATGAATTGAGAACAATTCCATCTTCCCCGCAATTTTGTTATTATAAATATATCCTATATACACTACCATTCAAAAGTATTTGGGTCACCCAGACAATTTTGTGTTTTCCATGAAAACTCACACTTATATTTATCAAATGAGTTGCAAAATGACTAGAAAATATAGTCAAGACATTGACAAGGTTAGAAATAATGATTTTTATTTCAAATAATGATTTTCTCCTTCAAGCTTTGCTTTCGTCAAAGAATGCTCCATTTGCAGCAATTCCAGCATTGCAGACCTTTGGCATTCTAGCTGTTAATTTGCTGAGGTAATCGGGAGAAATGTCACCCCATGCTTCCAGAAGCCCCTCCCACAAGTTGGATTGGCTTGATGGGCACTTCTTGCGTACCATACGGTCAAGCTGCACCCACAACAGCTCTATGGGGTTGAGATCTGGTGACTGCGCTGGCCACTCCATTACAGATAGAATACCAGCTGCCTGCTTCTTCCCTAAATAGTTCTTGCATCATTTGGAGGTGTGCTTTGGGTCATTGTCCTGTTGTAGGATGAAATTGGCTCCAATCAAGCGCTGTCCACAGGGTATGGCATGGCGTTGCAAAATGGAGTGATAGCCTTCCTTATTCAAAATCCCTTTTACCTTGTACAAGTCTCCCACTTTACCAGTACCAAAGCAACCCCAGACCATCACATTACCTCCACCATGCTTGACAGATGGCGTCAGGCACTCTTCCAGCATCTTTTCAGTTCTGCGTCTCACAAATGTTCTTCTGTGTGATCCAAACTCCTCAAACTTCGATTCGTCTGTCCATAACACTTTTTTCCAATCTTCCTATGTCCAATGTCTGTGTGCTTTTGCCCATATTAATCTTTTCCTTTTATTAGCCAGTCTCAGATATGGCTTTTTCTTTGCCACTCTGCCCTGAAGGCCAGCATCCCGGAGTCGCCTCTTCACTGTAGACGCTGACACTGGCGTTTTGCGCGTACTATTTAATGAAGCTGCCAGTTGAGGACCTGTGAGGTGTCTATTTCTCAAACTAGAGACTCTAATGTACTTGTCTTGTTGCTCAGTTGTGCAGCGGGGCCTCCCACTTCTCTTTCTACTCTGGTTAGAGCCTGTGTGTGCTGTCCTCTGAAGGGAGTAGTACACACCGTTGTAGGAAATCTTCAGTTTCTTGGCAATTTCTCGCATGGAATAGCCTTCATTTCTAAGAACAAGAATAGACTGTCGAGTTTCACATGAAAGCTCTCTTTTTCTAGCCATTTTGAGAGTTTAATCGAACCCACAAATGTAATGCTCCAGATTCTCCACTAGCTCAAAGGAAGGTCAGTTTTATAGCTCCTCTAAACCGCAAAACTGTTTACAGTGGTGCTAACATAATTGCACAAGGGTGTTCAAGTGTTTTCTAATCATCCATTAGCCTTCTAACACAGTTAGCAAACACACTGTACCATTAGAACACTGGAGTGATGGTTGCTTGAAATGGGCCTCTATACACCTATGTAGATATTGCATTAAAAACCAGACGTTTGCCGCTAGAATAGTAATTTAGCACATTAACAATGTATAGAGTGTATTTGATTAATTTAATGTTATCTTCATTGAAAAAAACTGTGCTTTTCTTTCAAAAATAAGGAAATTTCTAAGTGACCCTAAACTTTTGAACGGTAGTGTACATACGTACGTACTGCACACACACACACACACACATACATACATACATACATACATACTATACATACATGCTGCACATTTACATACTGCACACATACATACATCCCACACACTACATATATACACAATGCACACATACATACATACATACATACATACTGCACACACACATACATACATACATACATACATACATACTGCACACACATACATGCTGCACACACATACATACACACATACATACATACATACATACATACATACATACATACATACATACATTGAGGCACATTCCAGTCACCTCTTTGGCTTTAGACACATTGACACTTAGCTCCTTCCTGTAGTCTACTCCTTCGGCAACTTCTGTCTCCTCTCACTTCAGCAGGAGGTGGTGCCCCAGTGCTGGGGGAAGGGGTGTACAGAGGGAGGTTAGGAGCTGAAGGGGCTATCAAGGGAGTACTGGGCTGTACAGGGCAGAGACATTTTAGCAGCAGCAGTGATACAGGTTAGCAGTGCAGACAGTGAAGGACCCGGGTGCTGCTGACCTGTACATCTGCTGGGCAGTGAATTAGAAGCAGAGCAGGCCGCCGGGCAGGGACTTCACACATCAGCAGTACATGCTCAAGTAACGGCCGCCCAGCGTCCTGCTCTGCATATATTCTCATGTGCCACCTGTCAGGTCCCAGCCAAGCCGCGCTCTCTCTGCCCTCAGATTTTCTGCTCTCCGTTGTCCTCCTCCTCTCTGGCGGGCAGGAGGCCCCTGCTAGTACTACACACCAGACGTGGTGCGCGGAGGCTGGGAAGGCTGCTAACAATGTACTATATGAGAGGTCATCACGCAGCCTGCGTGTGACCCGGCGCATACAGCTTGCACATGCGCAGTTCCTTGGACAACAAAAAAATATAGAAATCACGGACACATTCTTTTTATTCCGGACACAACGGACAGTTGCCAAAAGTCCTCTCATTTCACGAACTGTCCGTGAATTAACGGACGGTTGGCAACCTTGCCTGGTGTGGATCTTTGGGCACTCGTATGTTCTTTGGGGGCAGTTTGGGCGGAGGTTCGGCTGGACATGTGCCAGCTGGGTTTTGCAAGATCGGTGGCCACGTTGCGGTAGCTTGGATTCCGGGGCATGTCGTGGGCGAGGGTTTTGACAGAGTTCCATCATTCGGCAGGGCTGGACAGAGTACTGGTTGTCCTGGTGCTCCATGTTAGGGGGAATGACCTGGGCGTCCGTCCTTTTCGGGAACTGATTCGGGACATACATATCGATCTGCTGCGGCTATGGTCCTGTTTTCCCAGGGTGCTGGTGGTATGGTCGGAAATCGTACCTCGTAGATCATGGAGGGCCGTCAGGTCCATGTCGGCGATTAATAGGGCACGGGTGAAGGTGAATCAGGGCTGTGTCTGCATTTGTGGTGAGAAATAGTGGGGTGTTTGTGCGTCACTTTGATTTTGAGGATGGTTGGCGGATGGTGTGCACTTGAATGCAGTGGGTGTGGATCTGTGGGCGTTAAGGATTCAGGAAGGAATCGAGCAGGCCATGTTGTTGTGGGGGAACTCGCATATTTGAGGGGGTCAATATATGGTCGCTGTGGCAGGGTTGGGGGTCCTTAGAGTTGGTCAAATTTGGTGGGGGAGGGACAAAATTATGTTATGGGGGATCTGGTTGATTTGGGCTCCTGCTGGGTGGTGTCCCGAGGAGTAAATACATGTGACGGTTAGCCATCTGCGGTAGGTCACGCTGCCCCTGAGCCTGTGTTTTGGACGGCTGGGGGTACAATTACAGTTTCTTGGGCAGAATGGCGCCAGATCCTCCTTCCTCAGCTTCAAGGACCTCCCTCCCATATTTTTTGTCAATTGTGGTTATTTATTTCCTGTATATTGATTTGTGGAATTGTTTGTTGTTTGTTAACAAAATGGCTGCTGTGGCCAATTAATTCCAAGCAAAGTCTCTGTGTTTTATTGGACTAGTTAGCGTTATGGTAAGTGGGAGATATAAGGGGGTGTGAATTGGTACAGCAGCATGATGTAAGGTAAGACAGGACTGCACTCTATTATCCCTTGTCAAGACCAGCCGGACCGAGCCACAGGCCTATGGGGTGGCCCCATGACGAGGGGAAGAGGAAGGGGAGGAGCCGAGGGACACGAGGCTATGTTAGACTGCGCTCTGTTCTGAGAGCCAGTCTAAATGGAAGCAGCGACGGAGCAGTTATTCCGCCCTCCGTTTCTTTTTGGGGTTGTTTTTCATGTTGTTTTCTGTTTGGTTAGGGGGGGTGGGGTTTTTGTTCACTTTTCTTTTCATTTTATTGTACTATTATACATACTAGTACGGTGTAACGGCAGTTTGGTGGGGTTAGGGGTCCTTGGAGTTGGTCAAATTTGGTGGGGTAGGGACTTATAGTAGGGATGGTCCCTCCCAAAATTATATTATGGGGGATCTGGTTAATTTGGGCTCCTGCTGGGTGGTGTCCCAAGGAGTAAATACATGTGACGGTTAGCCATCTGCAGTTGGTCACGGTGCCCCTGAGCCTGTGTTTTGGACGGCTGGGGGTAAAATTACAGTTGTATGGGCAGAATGGCGCCAGATCCTCCTTCCTGAGCTTCAAGAACCTCCCTCCCCAATGTTATGTCAATTGTGGTTATTTATTTCCTGTATATTGATTTGTGGAATTGTTTGTTGTTTATTAATAAAAATGGCTGCTGTGGGCAATTCATTCCGAGCAAAGTCTCTGTGTTTTATTGGACTAGTTAGCGTTATGGTAAGTGGGAGATATAAGGGGGTGTGAATTGGTACAGCAGCGTGATGTAAGGTAAGACAGGACTGCACTCTATTATCCCTTGTCAATGGATCTAGGTTCTGGATATAATGTGGGCTCAGATCACTTCAGATTATTTAATGCTTATTACTCTAACCATCCCTCGAGGCAGCATGTCTGAGAAACTGTGCGCTCTAAGGCTACATGCACATAATTTGCTGCTGAAAATACACATCAAAACCGCAGGTAAAAACTGCGGAAACGCAAGATAAATTGACATGCTGCGGATTTTAAAATACGTACTGCAGGTCAATGTATGTGCAGAAAGAAAACCTCATCACGTACATGAGATTTCTTGAAATGTAATTTACTTCGCTGTTACTGTATTACACTGCAGATTTTCCGCACCCAAATACGCATCGTGTGCATTCGGCCTAAAGAGGAAATCCACTGAAAACATCTTGATTTAAAGATGGATGTAGGAAGATATAATTTATCTGAGACCACCGCTAATTTCCAGAATGAAATGGCCGTTGCAATCTCAATCCCCCTATGGCACTCCTCAGAGTGCAGTGTCAGATTTTAGCAAACGTTCCTATAAATCAATATCAGAAAATTATTTTCACTAAACTTCCCCCTTTATGTAAGGTAACCTCATGACATTGTATCAATCCCTCCTGCCTAGGACTCCTTTACAGCTTTATCCATTCCCTAGATGCAGATAAACTGAGTGGTTATTAGTATGAATATTTTAACCACTGGGACTGTCTTTGTTTTTTTTTCAGGACTTTAAGTGGTTATAATGGAGCTTCACATGCATTTGGAACAGGAAAATGGAGATCTTTATTTCCACCCCTCCAAGTTTAACCAAGGCTAATGTAAGCTGTTTCATTCAATTAACAAAAAAAGGCTAGAATGGTCTGATCCACCACAAAGGCTCATTCAGAGGTTGTACTGTAACATCCATAGCAGTCTATAGACAATAGTGTATGTACCTCTGTATATCTGACTTCAGATGTTCTGTATGAAACTGACAATTGCAGCAATCTCCATCTGATGCTGTATAAAGGAGATAAACCCCCCCCCCCCCCCCCGATGCATTGCTTCTAGGAGAAAATCTCCACAATAGTGCCATACAGAGGTACCATATAGCAGAACTGTCATGCACATAGAGCCTAAGGTGTTAACACAGTGCCGTTTTAAGCCAAAGCAGGTATTGGATCAGAGGAGAGATAGAAAAACCTTTAGACTCTGTTCACATTATGTTTACCATATACATTGGACATACACGCTAAACATGCCCATAGTACTCTATTGTCAGACACCAAAAGGGCGTTCTTTTGGCCTGTCTGGCAAGAATACGTTAGTATATGGTAAAAGTATAGATTAGCATAGCAGACTACACGATTCCATCCCAGAGTCCAGTAAAAATAAAACATAGACTACCATGTTAAAACAAAGTGTTTGATGTATGGCACCCATTAAAAACAGATCAGATCTTTTCCAGATCTGCCAAATGAATGCCATTATAGTCTATGGTAAAAGTGGCATCTGTCACCTATAGGCTATGATGGTATCAGTTTAATGTATGTCATGGACTCTCGTGATCCTTTTATGACATAGTTAAACTTATAGAATTATAGTCTATGGGTGACAGATGCCACACTTAAAGGGAATGTGTTGTTAGCAAAAAATGTATTTTTTTTTAGTTAAACAATTAGTGTGTGGGTGATTAAACATTGTTCTCATTTTTTTTATTTTTTTCACGAGTCAGGAAATATTATAAATGAGATTCTAATTTATAATATTTCCCAGTGCTGGTCACTAGATGGAGCAATTCCCAAAATTGCAGCATTGCATGTGGTAAAGCAACCACATTGCTTTATGCTGCAAAATTGGGAAAAACTCACTCGCTCTAGTGAGCTCTCAGAATCCCCCCCTCCTTTATCCTGGCTAGTGCCGGGAGAAGCGAGGGGATTGAACGGTCAAACCTCCTACACTGTGTGTCGCCATTTTTTGAGCTAACACACAGTGTAGTAGGTTTACATACAGTAGTAAACACACTGAAACACGAACATACATAGAAATCACTTACCTGCTCCAGTCGCCGCCGCTCCCTCCGGTCCGTCCGCTCTGTCTGCTGCCGCTGCTCCATGTGCACAAGTCCGGAAGTCGCGACCGGAAGTAGTAATCTTACTGTCCGGCCGCGACTTCCGGTCCACAGGAAAATGGCGCCGGACGGCGCGCAGTTCAACTTGGACTGTGTGGGAGCGGCGCATGCGCCGTTCCCACACAGACGGCGTACACCATAGTGGATGGAACGGGCCCCGTTCGCATTCACTATGGGACTGGGGCTGCCGTACTCCATGTCTGTATGCGTCGTTAATCGACACATACAGAAATGGAGTAAAAAATGGCAGCCCCCATAGGGAAGAAAAAGTGTAAAAATAAAAAAAAGTAAAACACAAACACACAAATAAATCTAAACGTTTTTAATAAAAGACTAAAATCAAACTGATGTTCAAAAAATTTTTTTCGTGACACTGTTCCTTTAAGGCTCTTGCATACCACTGTGTACTAGCCGAGCCCCGTCCGTGATCCATGGAAAGGTAGGACGTGTTCTATCTTTCCATGGAGCAGAGAACGGACCCGATTCGCCCACTGAAGTGAATGAGTCCATGAAAATTATCGGGTGACACCCTGAGGCTGTAAAACAGCCTGAGTGGCACTTGGTCATGTGCAAGAGCCCTTAGGCATCGGTCACAGCCTACATTGGGAGCTTTTCCTGGCATATACCTCAAAAGTAGGCAAAAAAAAAAACATGATGTGAACATAGCCTTATAAATTTCCTCTGTAGGATCCACTCCTGGTTTTGGATAAGAACTGCACTACTGTTCTGTGAACCTGGCCTTTAGCTGATAATGATTGGAACAATGAATGTCACTAGTAAACACTGATCCCCCTACAATCACACAAGAATACATGTGGGAAATGTCACATCAGCATTGTCCCATGACATGAACATTTTTCCATTGGGAAAATCATTCAAACTGTGGGTAAGGTCTACAGAGATTTTTCCACTTTCTGTGATGGAAACACTCACTGGATCAGGTTTTTACCTTACATTAAGGTAGACAATATATTAATTCTTTACTAGTCCATGAAACTTCTTTTGAGGGCTGATTAACTGGAGAAAAAAAAGGACTACAAGCAAAGAGGGGTTTTAAGAATGCTAAAGGACGGTCACTCAGGAAAGCATTGGGCAAATGTGAACCAACATGTGCAAGACGAGCAATCTTCAACAAAGGTGAGTGGAGCAGCGTGGATTGTCACTGTAGGGTTCAATAACACTAAAAATCCTTCCTAACCTAGTTAAAGGTGATGTCACAAGACAATCCTTATAGGGCATATGAACAGGTAATCTAACATTTCATAGATGGTAGTTCCCAAATGCAAGGCCCACATCTGCTATTCGGAGCAGAACGTCACTAAATAAGCTCCCACTCTGGCAAACTTGCCACAGCCATGTATTACATTGCCCTGTAGTAATAAAGATGGGCACTCCCCCACCCCCAGTGATGGCAGCATATTTGTAATCTAGTACAAATCAGCAAAAAGTACTGATTGTGATTATTTTTTTTTACTATATTGGCTTTCCTTAAATGTGGGATGTTTTTTTTTTTAAGTATTTCATGACACATGGGCAATTTTGGAAGACTTCTGCTGCACATTCAAAAACCCATGCAAAGATGGTTTGTGTTTTTTTTTTTTTTCTCCACAGCATATAAATTGTAAAAGCATACAGCGTATCCGCCCTGGGCACCACAGGGAATTCCAGCCGAAAAACCACACAAATTGTGGTGCAATTTCTCAGCCGAAATGTCCGCTACGGCAAACTGCACTAAGTTTCATCCTGCAGCTCAACCTCCTGGGATGACCCTTCATTCCATGTGGCTGTTGCAGCCTGTGATTGGCTGCAGTAGTCACATGGGAAGAAACGTCATCTCAGGAGGCCAGCCTGGATAAAGCACAGTGTGACACCCATGGCCGCGGACCGTCGGGATTACTCACCTCCCCCCCCCCCCCCCGACGGCCGCAGCCATGGATCAGTGAGCGCCGGTCTGCATCTCCCCCTTCGGAGATGCCATCACTCACTTCCACTTCACTCTGCTGTGTCCCCTATGTCAAATTAGCCCATGATCACTCCGGACTATAAGAAGGGCTCTGCCCCTTCCTTCATTGCCTGAGCGTTGTTGTGTTTACCCGTGTTAGTCTTTGCAAATGGTCCCTTAGTGTTTTCCAGTTCCCAGTGTTCCCGTACCTGCTACCTGTATCCTGTATCCCGTTATACCTTGTTCCTCTGCCATAGAGAGTTGGAGTCGTGTTGTGCCATATTCTACACCTGCTGTGTTACACCGCGCCTGGTGTCTGCCTGCTGCCAAGGTCCCACCCGAGCCTAACCATCACTACTGTCTGAATTACCACAGGTACCCTTATTCAAACTATAGACATTGACTTGATATCCTGTTGGCCAGCTGCTATTCCACTACGGTGGTATGGCCCAGTGGGTCCACACACCCACCGTGACAGTACGCTCAGGCCAAGGACCCCGCTGGTCAACCCAAGACCATGTCGACATCTCAAGCCATGCAAGCAGATCTGCGAGACCTTTGGTCACGACAGGACCAACTCCTCCTGGCAGTGAACGCCATTGCACAGCTGCTGGATGCGCAAGCTGCAGTCTCCTCAGCTCCTGTTCTGGTTACCCCGGCTGACCCTCCTGCTACACCTCCTGTCATCACCAATGCTTATCCCAGAATCTCGCTACCACTACCGCCTCGTTACAACGGAGACGCGAGTACCTACAGGGGATTTCTTAACCAGTGCCAGATCCACTTATCTTTATATGCCAGAGCGTTCCCTTCTGATGGTGCCATGATCGCCTTCATCGTTTCTCTGCACACTGGCAAGGTCCTAGCATGGGCGAACCCTATCTGGGAACGACAGGGACCGGAGACCCGTGACTACGGACATTTTGCACTGTGTTTGAGGAGACTGGACGAGTCTCATCGGCATCTGCCTCCCTGCTGAACCTTCGCCAGGGAGACATCTCTGTGGGCGAGTACGCCATTCAGTTCCGTACCCTGGCAGGGGAGCTGTCCTGGAACATTGAGGCCCTGGCAGGGACTGTCGTTCGAGATCAAGGACGAACTAGCCGCTCGTGATCTGCCATCTATCCAGAATGACCTCATCTTGCTTGCCACCCGGGTTGACATGAGCCTCCGGGAGCGATCTCAAGACCGAACCGCTGAGGTTCCAAGTTAAAGCTCTTCACTCAGAGCTAATTTCTTTCCTCATCCTGCCCAGGGCCGTCAGCGCTGTGCTGCTGGGTCTGCCTTGGCTTCGACTACATCCCCAGTCCTGGACTGGAATTCCGGTGAGGTTCTCCAGTGGGGTTTATGTGTCTCAACCGCTGTCTGGGATACATCCATCCGGCCCAACCTCCTCTTCCTTGGTCGGTTGGTAGGATTACCCCCCTCACTACTCAGTTTGCGGATGTCTTCAGGAAGAAGGAGGCTGAGCCGCTGCCCCCACACCGGGCATATGACTGTCCCATTGAACTGGTTTCTGATGCGTCCCCTCCTCGTGGACGGGTATACCCTCTCTCCTTGCCAAAGACCTAGTCTATGTCCGCTTATATCCAGGAGAATTTGGAGAGGGGGTTTATACAAAAGTCCTCCTCCCCGGCCGGGGCCGTGTTCTTCTTTGTCAAAAAGAAAGACGGATCTCTTCGACCTTGCATCGACTACTGGGGTCTCAATCAGATGACGGTTAAGAACAGATATCCGTTGCCACTAATCTCTGAAGTGTTTGACCGCATACGAGGAGCCAAGATTTTTTTCCAAGCTAGACCTACGGGGGGCTTACAACTTAATCCGGATCCACAAGGGTGACGAATGGAAGACGGCATTCAACACCCGAGACGGGCATTGTGAATACCTGGTACTGCCCTTCAACCTGTGTAACGCTCCTGCGGTCTTCCGAGAGTTAGTCTATTACATCTTCCGAGATCACCTTTATGTCTGTGTTGTGATCTACCTCGATGACATCTTGATCTTTTCTCCAGACCCAATGACTCATCAGATACATGTCCGTCAAGTTCTGCTGCGATTAAGGGAGAATCGCTTATATGCCAATCTGGAGAAGTGCGTGTTTGAGAGAAATTCTCTACCCTTCCTGGGCTACATCATTTTAGATCAAGGCCTCAAGATGGATCCTGAGAAGGTAAAGTCCATCCTGGAATGGCCACACCCTCATGGCTTAAGATCCATACAGCGCTTTTTGGGATTCGCCAACTTCTACCGGCAGTTCATCCCAAACTTCTCTTCTCTGACAGCGCCCATCTCTACCCTCACCAAAAAGGTCATGAACGGCAAGGTGTGGTCTCCAGAGGCAGAATCTGCGTTTAATAGCCTCGGTTGCTGCAGGCGCACTTCTGTTCCAGAGAGGTCCCAAAGGCAAGGCAGTGGTATGTGGCTATTATTCTAAACTTTTCTCTTCCGCAGAGCGCAACTACTCGATTGGGGATCAGGAGTTACAGGCCATTAAGTTGGCTCTGGAGGAGTGGAGACATCTACTGGGGGGACGCAGCTCACCCTATTCTGATATTTACCGACCACAATAACCTCAACTATCTCCAGTAGGCCCAACGGCTGAATCCCCGGCAAGCCAGGTGGTCTCTGTTCTTTACCCGGTTCCAGTTTGAGCTCCACTACCGCCCTGCCGACAAAAATGTGAGGGTCGATGCCTTGTCCAGGTCGTTCGAGACTGAGGATTCCATGGAGTCTCCGCAAAACATCATCGATCTGTCCTGCATTGTCTCTGTCAACCCTCTGCAAATTAGAGACATCCCTCCGGGGAGGACTTTTGTACGCCTGGCAGACAGAAAAATTCTTCGCTGGGAACACAGCTCCAAACTGGCAGGTCACACGGGTGCCCGTAAAACCCAAGATCTGATTGCCCGTCATTTTTGGTGGCCCACGCTGCCCAAGGACATCATGGACTTTGTCTCGTCCTGCACGGTGTGCTTGCCTAACAGGGGTTGCTCACTCCAAGCCTGCTGGCCTACTTCAGCCGCTGCCGGTGCCCAATGCTCCCTGCCAGCATATAGCAATGGACTTTGTCACGGATCTGCCTCCCTCTGCTGGATGCTGTACGGTCTGGGTGGTGGTGGACCGATTCTCGAAAATGGCTCATTTTGTTCCGCTGGCTTGCCGACCTTCTGCTTCTCGACTGGCCAACCATCCAACACATCTTCCACCTGCATGGCTTACCTCTGCATATCGTGTTTGATCGGGCGGTTCAGTTCACCTCAAAGTTCTGGAGAGCCCTCTCTAAACTCCTCAATGTAAAGTTGGACTTTTCCTCAGCCTACCTCCCCCAGTCCAATTGTCAAGTTGAGAAAATCAGATCATGGAGAACTATCTACGACACTTCATATCCAGGCAGCATGATGACAGGGTGCAGCTTCTTCCTTGGGCCGAGTTCTCTTATAACAATCACACAAGCGAGTCCACTGCTGCTACACCATTCTTCATCGTCTACGGCCAACACCCACTCGTGCCCGGCCTTGAAGGGCCAGTGGGCGCACATGAAGAAAATCAGTAATTAGCCCTTACTTACCCTGGACTATAAGAAGGGCCCTGCACCTTCCTTCATTGCCTTAGCGTTGTTGCGTTTACCCATGTTAGTCCTTGCAAATGGTTCCTTAGTGTTTTCCAGTTCCTAGTATTCCAGTTCCTGTGCCTTAGAGAGTTGGAGTCGTGTTGTGCCACCGATCACATCTGCTGCCGAGGTCCCATCCGAGCCTAACCATTGCTACTGTCTGAACTACCACAGGCAGTGGCGTAGCAATAGGGGTCGCAGCGGTCGCAGTTGCGACTGGGCCCCTTAGCCTGGGGGGCCCACGGGTGGTTAAATACATTTTCTGTGCCGTGAAGCCAGCACTTCCTGGTTACGGTCACATGATACACTTAGTGTACCATGTGACCGTGACGTCACGTGACACGTAGAGAACCGATAAAAACACAGGGACATATACAGAAACACCGAAAAAGGCCATACTTGCAAATGGACACAGCCAGGCCAGAAATGCTGATGAAAGGGCGAGCAGGTGCTTTAAATAATAATAGCCACTCCCACTAGTCTTGAGGGGAGTGGTGTGTGGTGCATGGGATGTGTAGTAAGAAATAATAAATGAATAGTGTGTGTGCAAGTGTAATACTATAAGTGAAATATAGGGGGCAGTAATAAATGAAGTGCCTCAATAGAAATAAATGGATAATGGGGTGCAAGTGAGTGAAACATGGAGGGATAGTGTGTATGTCATGAGGCACAACGTGTATAGCCAGGTAGAAGCCTATTTGTGACGCCTTGATAATTCATAGAGCGGGCTACCCTGCTTGCTATGCCAAACAACAACACACCATGCTCTCCCAGCATCAAAGACCCGGCTGTGTCCAAGAGAAGCGAATATACATAATGAAAAATACCTGGGGTATTGGTAATCATTTTGGCCAAAAGGACGCAAGCTCGCAATCCACGACAAGGATCCCCAGACTTGCGAGTCCCTAAATCCTAAACTGGAACAGAACGTTCCTGATGCACAAACAGAACCGATAAAAACACAGGGACATATACAGAAACACCGAAAAAGGCCATACTTGCAAATGGACACAGCCAGGCCAGAAATGCTGATGAAAGGGCGAGCAGGTGCTTTAAATAATAATAGCCACTCCCACTAGTCTTGAGGGGAGTGGTGTGTGGTGCATGGGATGTGTAGTAAGAAATAATAAATGAATAGTGTGTGTGCAAGTGTAATACTATAAGTGAAATATAGGGGGCAGTAATAAATGAAGTGCCTCAATAGAAATAAATGGATAATGGGGTGCAAGTGAGTGAAACATGGAGGGATAGTGTGTATGTCATGAGGCACAACGTGTATAGCCAGGTAGAAGCCTATTTGTGACGCCTTGATAATTCATAGAGCGGGCTACCCTGCTTGCTATGCCAAACAACAACACACCATGCTCTCCCAGCATCAAAGACCCGGCTGTGTCCAAGAGAAGCGAATATACATAATGAAAAATACCTGGGGTATTGGTAATCATTTTGGCCAAAAGGACGCAAGCTCGCAATCCACGACAAGGATCCCCAGACTTGCGAGTCCCTAAATCCTAAACTGGAACAGAACGTTCCTGATGCACAAACAGAACCGATAAAAACACAGGGACATATACAGAAACACCGAAAAAGGCCATACTTGCAAATGGACACAGCCAGGCCAGAAATGCTGATGAAAGGGCGAGCAGGTGCTTTAAATAATAATAGCCACTCCCACTAGTCTTGAGGGGAGTGGTGTGTGGTGCATGGGATGTGTAGTAAGAAATAATAAATGAATAGTGTGTGTGCAAGTGTAATACTATAAGTGAAATATAGGGGGCAGTAATAAATGAAGTGCCTCAATAGAAATAAATGGATAATGGGGTGCAAGTGAGTGAAACATGGAGGGATAGTGTGTATGTCATGAGGCACAACGTGTATAGCCAGGTAGAAGCCTATTTGTGACGCCTTGATAATTCATAGAGCGGGCTACCCTGCTTGCTATGCCAAACAACAACACACCATGCTCTCCCAGCATCAAAGACCCGGCTGTGTCCAAGAGAAGCGAATATACATAATGAAAAATACCTGGGGTATTGGTAATCATTTTGGCCAAAAGGACGCAAGCTCGCAATCCACGACAAGGATCCCCAGACTTGCGAGTCCCTAAATCCTAAACTGGAACAGAACGTTCCTGATGCACAAACAGAACCGATAAAAACACAGGGACATATACAGAAACACCGAAAAAGGCCATACTTGCAAATGGACACAGCCAGGCCAGAAATGCTGATGAAAGGGCGAGCAGGTGCTTTAAATAATAATAGCCACTCCCACTAGTCTTGAGGGGAGTGGTGTGTGGTGCATGGGATGTGTAGTAAGAAATAATAAATGAATAGTGTGTGTGCAAGTGTAATACTATAAGTGAAATAAATGAAGTGCCTCAATAGAAATAAATGGATAATGGGGTGCAAGTGAGTGAAACATGGAGGGATAGTGTGTATGTCATGAGGCACAACGTGTATAGCCAGGTAGAAGCCTATTTGTGACGCCTTGATAATTCATAGAGCGGGCTACCCTGCTTGCTATGCCAAACAACAACACACCATGCTCTCCCAGCATCAAAGACCCGGCTGTGTCCAAGAGAAGCGAATATACATAATGAAAAATACCTGGGGTATTGGTAATCATTTTGGCCAAAAGGACGCAAGCTCGCAATCCACGACAAGGATCCCCAGACTTGCGAGTCCCTAAATCCTAAACTGGAACAGAACGTTCCTGATGCACAAACAGAACCGATAAAAACACAGGGACATATACAGAAACACCGAAAAAGGCCATACTTGCAAATGGACACAGCCAGGCCAGAAATGCTGATGAAAGGGCGAGCAGGTGCTTTAAATAATAATAGCCACTCCCACTAGTCTTGAGGGGAGTGGTGTGTGGTGCATGGGATGTGTAGTAAGAAATAATAAATGAATAGTGTGTGTGCAAGTGTAATACTATAAGTGAAATATAGGGGGCAGTAATAAATGAAGTGCCTCAATAGAAATAAATGGATAATGGGGTGCAAGTGAGTGAAACATGGAGGGATAGTGTGTATGTCATGAGGCACAACGTGTATAGCCAGGTAGAAGCCTATTTGTGACGCCTTGATAATTCATAGAGCGGGCTACCCTGCTTGCTATGCCAAACAACAACACACCATGCTCTCCCAGCATCAAAGACCCGGCTGTGTCCAAGAGAAGCGAATATACATAATGAAAAATACCTGGGGTATTGGTAATCATTTTGGCCAAAAGGACGCAAGCTCGCAATCCACGACAAGGATCCCCAGACTTGCGAGTCCCTAAATCCTAAACTGGAACAGAACGTTCCTGATGCACAAACAGAACCGATAAAAACACAGGGACATATACAGAAACACCGAAAAAGGCCATACTTGCAAATGGACACAGCCAGGCCAGAAATGCTGATGAAAGGGCGAGCAGGTGCTTTAAATAATAATAGCCACTCCCACTAGTCTTGAGGGGAGTGGTGTGTGGTGCATGGGATGTGTAGTAAGAAATAATAAATGAATAGTGTGTGTGCAAGTGTAATACTATAAGTGAAATATAGGGGGCAGTAATAAATGAAGTGCCTCAATAGAAATAAATGGATAATGGGGTGCAAGTGAGTGAAACATGGAGGGATAGTGTGTATGTCATGAGGCACAACGTGTATAGCCAGGTAGAAGCCTATTTGTGACGCCTTGATAATTCATAGAGCGGGCTACCCTGCTTGCTATGCCAAACAACAACACACCATGCTCTCCCAGCATCAAAGACCCGGCTGTGTCCAAGAGAAGCGAATATACATAATGAAAAATACCTGGGGTATTGGTAATCATTTTGGCCAAAAGGACGCAAGCTCGCAATCCACGACAAGGATCCCCAGACTTGCGAGTCCCTAAATCCTAAACTGGAACAGAACGTTCCTGATGCACAAACAGAACCGATAAAAACACAGGGACATATACAGAAACACCGAAAAAGGCCATACTTGCAAATGGACACAGCCAGGCCAGAAATGCTGATGAAAGGGCGAGCAGGTGCTTTAAATAATAATAGCCACTCCCACTAGTCTTGAGGGGAGTGGTGTGTGGTGCATGGGATGTGTAGTAAGAAATAATAAATGAATAGTGTGTGTGTAAGTGTAATACTATAAGTGAAATATAGGGGGCAGTAATAAATGAAGTGCCTCAATAGAAATAAATGGATAATGGGGTGCAAGTGAGTGAAACATGGAGGGATAGTGTGTATGTCATGAGGCACAACGTGTATAGCCAGGTAGAAGCCTATTTGTGACGCCTTGATAATTCATAGAGCGGGCTACCCTGCTTGCTATGCCAAACAACAACACACCATGCTCTCCCAGCATCAAAGACCCGGCTGTGTCCAAGAGAAGCGAATATACATAATGAAAAATACCTGGGGTATTGGTAATCATTTTGGCCAAAAGGACGCAAGCTCGCAATCCACGACAAGGATCCCCAGACTTGCGAGTCCCTAAATCCTAAACTGGAACAGAACGTTCCTGATGCACAAACAGAACCGATAAAAACACAGGGACATATACAGAAACACCGAAAAAGGCCATACTTGCAAATGGACACAGCCAGGCCAGAAATGCTGATGAAAGGGCGAGCAGGTGCTTTAAATAATAATAGCCACTCCCACTAGTCTTGAGGGGAGTGGTGTGTGGTGCATGGGATGTGTAGTAAGAAATAATAAATGAATAGTGTGTGTGCAAGTGTAATACTATAAGTGAAATATAGGGGGCAGTAATAAATGAAGTGCCTCAATAGAAATAAATGGATAATGGGGTGCAAGTGAGTGAAACATGGAGGGATAGTGTGTATGTCATGAGGCACAACGTGTATAGCCAGGTAGAAGCCTAATTGTGACGCCTTGATAATTCATAGAGCGGGCTACCCTGCTTGCTATGCCAAACAACAACACACCATGCTCTCCCAGCATCAAAGACCCGGCTGTGTCCAAGAGAAGCGAATATACATAATGAAAAATACCTGGGGTATTGGTAATCATTTTGGCCAAAAGGACGCAAGCTCGCAATCCACGACAAGGATCCCCAGACTTGCGAGTCCCTAAATCCTAAACTGGAACAGAACGTTCCTGATGCACAAACAGAACCGATAAAAACACAGGGACATATACAGAAACACCGAAAAAGGCCATACTTGCAAATGGACACAGCCAGGCCAGAAATGCTGATGAAAGGGCGAGCAGGTGCTTTAAATAATAATAGCCACTCCCACTAGTCTTGAGGGGAGTGGTGTGTGGTGCATGGGATGTGTAGTAAGAAATAATAAATGAATAGTGTGTGTGCAAGTGTAATACTATAAGTGAAATATAGGGGGCAGTAATAAATGAAGTGCCTCAATAGAAATAAATGGATAATGGGGTGCAAGTGAGTGAAACATGGAGGGATAGTGTGTATGTCATGAGGCACAACGTGTATAGCCAGGTAGAAGCCTATTTGTGACGCCTTGATAATTCATAGAGCGGGCTACCCTGCTTGCTATGCCAAACAACAACACACCATGCTCTCCCAGCATCAAAGACCCGGCTGTGTCCAAGAGAAGCGAATATACATAATGAAAAATACCTGGGGTATTGGTAATCATTTTGGCCAAAAGGACGCAAGCTCGCAATCCACGACAAGGATCCCCAGACTTGCGAGTCCCTAAATCCTAAACTGGAACAGAACGTTCCTGATGCACAAACAGAACCGATAAAAACACAGGGACATATACAGAAACACCGAAAAAGGCCATACTTGCAAATGGACACAGCCAGGCCAGAAATGCTGATGAAAGGGCGAGCAGGTGCTTTAAATAATAATAGCCACTCCCACTAGTCTTGAGGGGAGTGGTGTGTGGTGCATGGGATGTGTAGTAAGAAATAATAAATGAATAGTGTGTGTGCAAGTGTAATACTATAAGTGAAATATAGGGGGCAGTAATAAATGAAGTGCCTCAATAGAAATAAATGGATAATGGGGTGCAAGTGAGTGAAACATGGAGGGATAGTGTGTATGTCATGAGGCACAACGTGTATAGCCAGGTAGAAGCCTATTTGTGACGCCTTGATAATTCATAGAGCGGGCTACCCTGCAAGGATCCCCAGACTGTTCCAGTTTAGGATTTAGGGACTCGCAAGTCTGGGGATCCTTGTCGTGGATTGCGAGCTTGCGTCCTTTTGGCCAAAATGATTACCAATTTTCATTATGTATATTCGCTTCTCTTGGACACAGCCGGGTCTTTGATGCTGGGAGAGCATGGTGTGTTGTTGTTTGGCATAGCAAGCAGGGTAGCCCGCTCTATGAATTATCAAGGCGTCACAAATAGGCTTCTACCTGGCTATACACGTTGTGCCTCATGACATACACACTATCCCTCCATGTTTCACTCACTTGCACCCCATTATCCATTTATTTCTATTGAGGCACTTCATTTATTACTGCCCCCTTTATTTCACTTATAGTATTACACTTGCACACACACTATTCATTTATTATTTCTTACTACACATCCCATGCACCACACACCACTCCCCTCAAGACTAGTGGGAGTGGCTATTATTATTTAAAGCACCTGCTCGCCCTTTCATCAGCATTTCTGGCCTGGCTGTGTCCATTTGCAAGTATGGCCTTTTTCGGTGTTTCTGTATATGTCCCTGTGTTTTTATCGGTTCTGTTTGTGCATCAGGAACGTTCTGTTCCAGTTTAGGATTTAGGGACTCGCAAGTCTGGGGATCCTTGTCGTGGATTGCGAGCTTGCGTCCTTTTGGCCAAAATGATTACCAATACCCCAGGTATTTTTCATTATGTATATTCGCTTCTCTTGGACACAGCCGGGTCTTTGATGCTGGGAGAGCATGGTGTGTTGTTGTTTGGCATAGCAAGCAGGGTAGCCCGCTCTATGAATTATCAAGGCGTCACAAATAGGCTTCTACCTGGCTATACACGTTGTGCCTCATGACATACACACTATCCCTCCATGTTTCACTCACTTGCACCCCATTATCCATTTATTTCTATTGAGGCACTTCATTTATTACTGCCCCCTATATTTCACTTATAGTATTACACTTGCACACACACTATTCATTTATTATTTCTTACTACACATCCCATGCACCACACACCACTCCCCTCAAGACTAGTGGGAGTGGCTATTATTATTTAAAGCACCTGCTCGCCCTTTCATCAGCATTTCTGGCCTGGCTGTGTCCATTTGCAAGTATGGCCTTTTTCGGTGTTTCTGTATATGTCCCTGTGTTTTTATCGGTTCTGTTTGTGCATCAGGAACGTTCTGTTCCAGTTTAGGATTTAGGGACTCGCAAGTCTGGGGATCCTTGTCGTGGATTGCGAGCTTGCGTCCTTTTGGCCAAAATGATTACCAATACCCCAGGTATTTTTCATTATGTATATTCGCTTCTCTTGGACACAGCCGGGTCTTTGATGCTGGGAGAGCATGGTGTGTTGTTGTTTGGTATAGCAAGCAGGGTAGCCCGCTCTATGAATTATCAAGGCGTCACAAATAGGCTTCTACCTGGCTATACACGTTGTGCCTCATGACATACACACTATCCCTCCATGTTTCACTCACTTGCACCCCATTATCCATTTATTTCTATTGAGGCACTTCATTTATTACTGCCCCCTATATTTCACTTATAGTATTACACTTGCACACACACTATTCATTTATTATTTCTTACTACACATCCCATGCACCACACACCACTCCCCTCAAGACTAGTGGGAGTGGCTATTATTATTTAAAGCACCTGCTCGCCCTTTCATCAGCATTTCTGGCCTGGCTGTGTCCATTTGCAAGTATGGCCTTTTTCGGTGTCACGTGACACGTCTACCAGCCAGTGCAGAGTCTGTATTGTAATGTATTGTGTTGTTGTAACGTATTGTGTTGTCTTGTAATGTATTGTGCTGTCTGTGTTTGCAGTGGAGAGGGGGGGGGGGCATTAAATTACAGCCCCACTCCGCTCTCCACCGCAAATTGCACAATACAACACAATACATTACAAACTGTGGGTTGCGTCCCCCTGGGGAGTCGTGTGAAGACCTCCGGGGTGTCGCGAGTCACTCACCGAGGTCCCAGTTCCATTCAATGCTGGAGTAAGGAGCTGATATCTCCTCGCTCCAGCATTCACTGTGCCCTGACTGGCATGACGCAGGCAGGCACGATGTAGCGACATCATCGCGCCTGTCTGTGCCGAGTCACTCATAGCACACACCGGAGGAGCATCCACCCGGCGAGGGAACGGGGATAGGTAAGTAATTATGTTATTTTTCTATTATGCACATATGGTGGCATTATACTGTATGGGGGGCTGATATGGCAGGGGGCATTATACTGCATGGGGGCTGATAAGATGGGGGGCATTATACTGCAAGGGGGGCTGATATGGGTGAAATATACTGTATGGGGGCTGATATGGGGGGCATTATACTGTATGGGGAGCTGATATGGAGGGCATTATAGTGTATGGGGAGCTGATATGGGGAGCATTATACTGTATGGGGAGCTGATATGGAGGGCATTATACTGTATGGGGAGCTGATATGGGGGCATTATACTGTATGGGGCGCTGATATGGGGGGCATTATACTGTATGAGACGCTGATATGGGGGCATTATACTGTATGGCGAGCTGATATGGAGGGCATTATACTGTATGGGGAGCTGATATGGGGGCATTATACTGTATGGGGCGCTGATATGGAGGGCATTATAGTGTATGGGGAGCTGATATGGGGAGCATTATACTGTATGGGGAGCTGATATGGAGGGCATTATACTGTATAGGGAACTGATATGGGGGCATTATACTGTATGGGGCGCTGATATGGGGGGCATTATACTGTATGGCGAGCTGATATGGGGACATTATACTGTATGGGGGGATTATACTGTATGGGGGGGCTGATATGTTGGCATTATACTGTATGGGGAGCTGATATGGGGGGCACTATACTGTATGGGGCAGCTATGTGGGGCATTATACTGTGGGGGCTGATATGGGGAGCATTATATGGTATGGGGCAGTTATGGGGCATTATACTGTATGGGGGCAGTTATGGGGCATTATACTGTATGGGGGCAGTTATGGGAGCATTATACTGTGGGGGCAGTTATGGGAGCATTATACTGTGTGGGGGCATTATACTATGAGGGCTGTTGGGCAAGGCAGCTGGGCATAGGCGTGATGGTGTCTGGTGATGGTGGTGTTGGGGAGCCCCAAGCTGAATTCTTGCACCTGGGCCAATGAGCCTTTAGCTACGCCCCTGACCACAGGTATCCTTACTTAGACATTGACTTGGTACTTTGATTTGCCAGCTGCTATCCCGCTACGGCGGTACTGCCCAGTGGGTCCACATACCCACAGAACGTGACATGATGGACACACAGGTGCACAGATAATTACATTATCAGAGCTGTGTCTTATGTTCCCAGCACCTGTGTCCATCACATTTTTGGACAGAACTTTAACCACTGGATGTAAACAATGAATGTTCCTACTGAATAACAATCAGATCTTGAAATCTGTAACGAATTAATACAGAAAGTATATTGGAAAATTGTATAACATTTATACAAATAACTTTCTGAAACCAGACAATCCCTTTTTAAATGATTGATCAGCACGCAGTGAGCTCCCCTAGTGGCAGCATAAACCATTGTGCTCCATGGGCTTTGTAAAAATCCCTATGCAGTAACATCCTTCTAATGTTGGCTGCAGGTAGAATTGTATTTTAAACAAGTAGTTGTGTGAAGGAAAGGCTATTTGGAGCTCTGTATTGGGGGTGGGGAAGACAGAGCTCCAACCCCTACTAAGAATGCTGGCCCATTTAGACTAAACATGTGATTTATATAAATCTTCCTCCAACCCCATTTACCAGGAGTATGATACAACATTAACCACTAGACCTCCAGAGAAACTGGATATTAACTACGAAGCCGCATGGAGTAACACCTGAAAATATAAAACATTCGCACATTTGCCATAGCAGACTAACTCATGACTACGTAGAACTTCGAACACCACACCTGACATTTAGCACAAAGCAGTCTGGCTCTGAACCCCAATTTTAATGGTGTAATGGCTACTGAATGAGGTTTGAATTGAGTAACTAATGGGTTATTTGTAAAGATGACCTTTACTAAGCTGAAAGTGCCTTCCTTTCTAGATTCCCAAGAGACATTCAGTCCTACATTTGAAGACCTCACTATCGACTTGCCTCTTGCCTGTGACTTTTAGACTCCTGTGTTGAATTATTTTAATAAACAGTCTTTAATTTATGGATTCGCACGATTTAAAAAAACAAAAATTGGTAATAAGGGAATGTCTCACTAAACTGACAAGGTCTCCTGTACTCCTACAAGTCAGGCCTCTTTACAGATGTTCTATGCCATGGGCCTCATTACCGGTCCTGAAATAGTCAAGGCACCCAGAACTTGCACCATCCATCCAGAGCTTCATGCAGGAACCTATGGAAAGGCAGCTTCCGTTATCATTTAATGGAAGTGGTATTTTCTATTTGCATAAGAGTTAAAGGACGAGTGTTGCGGAAATTTTTTATTTTTTTATCAATTTGCTTTTAGTGTTTTATTAAAACATTTTTTTATTTGTGTTTGTGTTACTTTTTTTTATTTTTTCACTTTTTCTTGTCCATGGGGGCTGCCATTTATTTTTCCATCTCTATGTGTAGATTAACGACACATACAGACATGGAATACAGCACATACAGCCCCATAGTGAATGCGAACGGGGCCCGTTCCATCCACTATGCTGTACGCCGTCTGTGTGGGAACGGCGCATGCGCCGCTCCCACACAGTCCAAATTTTAGGTCTTCGGCCGAGCGACGTGTTTTACTGTGTGTTTACTAGTGTATGTTAACCTACTACACTGTGTTAGCTCAAAAAATGGCACCACACAGTGTAGGAGGTTTGACCGTTCAATCCCCTCCTTTCTCCAGGATAAGGGAGGGGGGATTCTGAGAGCTCACTAGAGCGAGTGAGTTCTCAAATTTTGCAGCATAAAGCAATGTGGTTGCTTTACCACATGCAATGCTGCAATTTTGGGAATTGCTCCATCTAGTGACCAGCACTGGGAAATGTTATAAATTAGAATCTAATTTATA
Organism: Rhinoderma darwinii; assembly: GCF_050947455.1. Lineage (NCBI taxonomy): Eukaryota > Metazoa > Chordata > Amphibia > Anura > Rhinodermatidae > Rhinoderma > Rhinoderma darwinii. The sequence continues at coordinate 38,620,589 of NC_134689.1, read as the reverse complement.
ATATTTCCTGAAAATTAGGACAATGTTTAATCAATTATACACTGTTTAAAAGAATGCTTTTTTTTAATGTTTTAGGCTTCCAATTAATTGTCTTACAGAGCAGAATGTTTTTTTTCTTTATCAAGTTCTGTTCCTTTTTTTTTTTATCTGCACCTGAAATGCTGCAACAGGCAAAATTGGCACCAGCCCCTCACCTACATAAGTGTTCCTCTATAGCCTCCCTAAGCCACCTCTAACTTGCTTTTTAGAATAATCCAGCTTTTGTTCATTTTGATTGTAGAAATCACTGTCTGCAGGCATTCTCCATTACACAATTATTCAGAAACCTAGACAGTGATAGGACTATATCAGTATTGTACCTGGAGTGGTCATTAATCTCATTGGAGTTACTAAAGCCCAACAGCCCATCCTACCAAAAAAAAAATATATCTCTGAACACAGCAGTTTGAATAAGTTGACCATCAACTTCTAAAAACTAACCAAGGGCATACATACCATAGAGCTACTGGGGGACCCAGCCCTGGTTGATGCCATCCAATTTACTTTTAGTGGTGAGAACTTATTACCCGCTCTAGTGTCTCTAGAATTCATATTCAAGGGGAATTGGCCAAGGGGTAACAGAGGGCAAACTTCTTCCTTGGGTGGCAGCGCTTTGACCCATAGGGGCCCTGTATGCCCTTTCTTATAGAGTCCCTCTATTTATGCCACCAACTACCCAAAAGTGTTCCATCTTATGGGAATCCATTCAGAATTATAGTGATACCTTTACAATAAAGGCCAGTCTTGAAGTCAAGCAGATTGTCAGCATTAGATGTATGTTCACACTGGGCAGATAAGATTTGGATTTTCTACAATGATCTCATTGGGGAAAGTCTGCTGCTATTACTATACTACTACAAAGTGGATGAGTTTAACAATTTTATCCACATGCTGGAGGGGAAAAAAAAATAATAATCCTATGCGACTGCTGCAGCCAATCAGTCTGTAGTGGTCACATAGGCTGCCTGGAGACCAGCTGGACACCCCACTATGTCAGTGAAGGCAAATTTTAGCTTTTTTTCTGCTCTTTCCACAGTAGCAATTCCCAACAATAATCTGCAATGTGATTCTGAGTGGTCTTGTGGCTGGATATGCAGTGTACATGACAAGTGTGAACATAACCACACAAGTTTTTAATATCCATATTTTCCTTTGCCTATAAATGATTCAATCAGACCACACTTACCACATATAAATTATATGGAACATTTAGTCACCAGGCTCAACACAACTAGACTGGAGTCGGAAAACATGTCTAACAATCACCTGCTCGGATTTATATCCTACAGTAATGGGTATCTGGGTTTATAGCGATCACTGAGGGCAGCAGCTATTTTTGGTAGAACGTTACATATCTTTCCATCCTATGAATCATGACATTGTCAGTCAATACACAGCATGAAAAATAGCTCAAAAGATAAAGCACGCTATCAAATCTTAAAACCATATTAGGGAATTTTTACTTTCTGCTGCACATCCCCCTCCCTCCTGTTACAGCCCTTCTCGGACATGTGGGGGGGGGGGGGGGGGGGGGGGGGGCTCTACTCGCTGCACCCAGCTCGCCAAGGGCACTCTGTTCTACCATAGTTTGCTCAGGGTAGCAGCATGGCAGGCTCACTCCGCTCAAGCTCGTATCCATGTGTTCTTACTTTTTCTATGGATCTATTTAGACATATTTGCTACTATTCCTTTTTTGTATTATCTTTATCAGATGTCCCCTCCTATCAGGGTTCTGGGATTCTTGGGAAGTGAGAAGTTAAGTAAGGCTGCGTTCACAGCATTGCCCTTTGGACAGAACCCCTCAATGGAGGTTTCTGTAGGGTTAACCCCTCAACGGGAAGGCAAACTGAAACCTTAGCTTCTGTTTCCCTCACTATTGATCTAAATTAGGGATGCACAATGCATCAAAACTTAGATACTGTTTCGATACTGTGCACCCTCCAACGGTTAGATACCATTATTTCATGCGTTCCGATACTATATTAAGCTGTGCAGCTGCACAGCTTAGTAACACATGTATGAGAGCGGGGCTGCGGCTGTGTAATACAGCCGCTGCCGAGAAGCATGGTCAGCATGATGTGATGCGACCAGCAGTGCACTAATGAGCGGCGGCACTGAAGACCAAACATGAACCCCCATGTTCTGTCTTCAGTGCCTGTGCCAACGCTCACTAGTGCAGCACCGGCCACATCACCTCATGCTGACCGTGCACTTATTTTCAGGAGCGGTGCAATGACTGTATAAGGGCCTGTTCACATCACCGTTAGCTTTCTGTTCCAGGGTTCCGTCTGAGGTTTCTGTCAGGTGAACCCCACAACGGAAAGTCAAACTGAAACCACAGCTTCCGTCACTATTGGTATCAATGGTGACGGAAACATTGCTAATGGTTTCCGTTCATCACCATTCCGGCAGGTTTCCGTTTTTCCGATGGAATCAATAGCGCAGTCGACTCCGCTATTGAGTCCGTTGTTAAAACGGAAACCTGCCTGAACGGTGACTGACGGAAACGATTAGCAATGTTTCCGTCACCATTGATATCAATGGTGACTGAAACAGAAGCTGTGGTTAGTTTGACTTTCCGTTGCAGGGTTCACCGCCCGGAACGGAAAGCCAACGCTGATGTGAACAGGCGCAGCCACTATAACGGCGGAGCTCAGAACAACTTCTCATATCTGCCGCTATCCTCCTGAATGCTGCAATCAAAGCTGACTGCAGTATTCAGGGGAAAATGAGAAGGGGAGATGCCCTTTGGATTGCATCACAATGAATTCCTGTGACTCAAGGGCCATACCATATATGGGCAGACAGCCCAAGGTCCATTGAAGGACCCCAGGGCTGTATGACCATATGTCCTGTTTTTTTTATTATGGTTGGCAAAAGTATAGTTTTGGTATGGTATCGAGTATTGTAATACTACACGAAGTATCAGTACCAAAGTCCAGAGTCTGGTATCGTTACATCCCTAATCTCAATGTTGATGAAAACGTTGCTATAGGCTTCCGTTTGTCACCATTGTCACAGGGTTCCGTTGTTTAGATGGAATTGAGCAGTCGACTGCGCTATTTGTTCCGTCAAGAAAAGAACCCTGTCGCAACGGTGACAAATGGAAGCCTTTAGCAACATTTCCATCACTATTGAGCTCAAATGGTGAGGGTAACAGAAGCTAAGGTTTGTTTGCCTTGCCGCGGAGGGGGGGGGGGCGGGTTAACCCGACGGAAACCTCCAACAGAACCCCTCAACGGAAGGGCAACATCAGATGGCTTTGAGCCTCGCTTTTGTATTTAGAACTGAAACTAATCAGTAGCAAAAAGGTCATCTGCTTTATATATTATGGCCAGAATCAAATTTCTTCAAGGACTTTAAGGTCCCAAAAGGAAACAGGGCAAAAGCCCTCAGTGCAGTAAAGTGTTAATAGGACCCAAATGTCAGATCTTAAGTTACCACAAAACAAAAAAAAACAACTTTCCCAAAGATATGGCCATTTCTGCTTTCACATTGAGGGGCTCTAAAATGTAAGAGTTGGAGAGAGACCAGGTTATAAAATACATTAAAAACTATTTATTAACAATGAACACAATTTTAAAGGAAAGTAAAGTGGTTAACATTGAAGGATTGGGGGCAATTCCAAGGTGATCTCTTCCAGAGTAGCGAGGAAAGATGGGAGACAGTCCGCTGCATCTGGAATATAAAATGATCACATAAGACATATACCCAAGCCAACATGTTATAACAATAAGAAATGGCCAGTGACCACTTGGATCTACATTCTTGTAAGGATCTGGTGTCGTTTAGGAAAGTGGTAGATAACACTAAAATGCAGTGCAGGCTTCTTGCAGGCCATTGAGATGGGTCAAGATGAGCAGCGGATGCCCTTGGGTCCCACCACAATAAAGATAACTAACCTGACTCCCAGCTAAAGGCAGGAATTTCCATTGGAGATGGTTCCAGACTTAGTAGTGACTCAAACTTTTTAGCATCCTCCACATTCACCATAAGACCAACCCCAGCCAGGGAGAGGTGACTCAATTTATGTTTCTCTGGGAGATCAAAGGTCTCAAAATCTACAAGACAGGTTAAAAATATAAGAATCAATACACGCATGGCCATAACTCGTGACAAAGTAGAAGTGTTTGTTTTCTCCAGTGTAGGCTGATAGTTTATCATAATTAATAGTCTGGTTCCCAAAAAGCCCATCAGCTTTGCTATAAAGACATGGAACTAGGGAAAAACCAAGCCTATTTTACATCATATTAGTCAATGGGGAGGAACAATACCATCATTTGCCCAGATTCCTACTTTGTTTATATTTACCAAACATCCTTTCACAAGCTGGAGGGTGTAGACACAAATTCTCAACATAAACATAGTATAGCTGTAGAGTTTTATAAAGTATATAAGATACCTGCAGGATTGTAGGGAATAAACTTCTCTATTTCAGGGTAGCATGGCTTGTCTGGCTTCAGAGAAGCTTTAGAAACCTGATGAGGAAGAGAAACGTGAAGTTAAGTGTTAGTCTAACCTCCCACAATTATATATACAGTTTCTGTAAGTAATGAGATTTCGCTGTTGTGTCATTTTATTCTTCATATAACACCTAAAGAGGCTCTGGCACTTGTTTAGTGATGTCCTATCTGATAGGTGCGGTCACACTGGTAATGCTAGTGACAATGGTGTCCGAAACGATTTTAAAAGTTTAGCTTTTCTAAATATGCAAGTGAGCCTAGATTAGCCAAGTGGGTGTAAACCGCAGTAATTCTCCTGAGGTGGAGCTACCTCACACAGTATGAGAGAATAAGGCAGAAGAGGGGGAGGGGGAAAGCACTTTTCAAATAGCCATATCTTGGGCTGTGGACCACATAAAACAGTGGCTCTGGTGTCATATGAAAGATTCTAATCTTTCATATGGCACCAGGATAGCAGTTCTAGCTGTGAAACATCCAGAGATATCACCAGTTGAAGACAGTCGGGAATGGAAGCTGTATACTATATGATCAGGCTGTGTTGCTGGGCAGGGAAGGAGGAGAAGCTGTATGATGATTGGATGGAGTCATACAGAAAACAATACACCACCCAGAGTGAAGAGAATGTCACCTCCTATTTGGCTGTTAGGGCGTGTGAACATACCCTAGTTACGGACGTAATTCAGGCATTTTACGCCTGGAATTACGCCCGAAAATACGGCTCCAAAGCGTCGGCACACATCTGCCCATTCATTTGAATGGGTTTTACGATGTACTGTGCAGACAGTTTTTTATTTTTTTATGTGCTGCTGTCAAAAGACAGCGCGTAAAAAAATAAGATGCCCACGTCAAAGTACAGGGTCACTTCTGGGGCCGTAATTGAAGCAGTTTTCCATTGACTCCATAGAAAAAACAGCTCCAATTATGTCCGTTATGGACGCCACGAAAAACGCCTGCACATGCAAAAACGTCTGAAATTCAGGAGCTGTTTTCGCCTGAAAACCGCTCCGTAATTTCAGGTGTATTTTAAGTTTGCGTATGAACATACCCTTAAAGAAAAATTAGTGCATTTAGAAAAAGGCTCAACTTTACAAAAAAAATAAAAACCAACTATCACTAGTTGTCAGCATCATAACACCTATTAGATTAGCGAAAGAGGCTCTGTCACCACATTATAAGTGGCCTATCTTGTACATAATGTGATCGGCGCTGTAATGTAGGTAACAGCAGATTTTTTTATTTAGAAAAACAATCTATTTTCACCAAGTTATGAGCGATTTTAGCTTTATGCTAATGACTTACTTAATGCCCAACTGGGCGTGTTTTTACTTTTGACCAAGTGGGCATTGTACAGAGGAGTGTATGACACTGACCAATCAGTTCTCCCCATTCATGTAATCAGCACAGCGTTTTCTGTCACTTACACCCACATTAACGTTACTGAAGTGTCTTGACAGTGAACAGACAGCTTCCATCCAGGACAGGATGTCTATTCACAATCCTGACACTTCGGTAACGTTTGTGTGGGACTTACAGCACAGCAATCGTAAGCGCGCGAGATCACGCTGTAAATGAAAGCACAACGTGATCTCGATGTGCTGTAAGTCCCACACACGTTACCGAAGTGTCGGGATTGTGAATAGACATCCTGCACTGGATGGAAGCTATGTCTATTCACTGTCAAGACACTTCAGTAACGTTAACCCGTTAGTGACCGCCAATACGCCTTTTAACGGCGGCCACTAACTGGATTTCTGATGCATATGCCTTTTTACGGCACTGCATCAGGATAAAGTAAACAGAGCAGGGAGCGTCAAATCTCCCTGCTCTCAGCTGCTAGAGGCAGCTGAGGGCTGGGGGCGTCCCTGCTCTGCCGGGTGAGATCGCTATTAGTATTGATCTCACCCGTTTAACCCTTCAGATGCGGTGCACAATAGCATGCACCGCATCTGAGTGGTTTTGGAAAGAGGGAGGGAGCTCCCTCTCTCCCACCGATACGATCGCCGAGTGTCTGTCTCTAATGGCAGCCGGGGGCCTAATAATGGCCCCCAGGTCTGCCTGGAGCGAATGCCTGCTAGATCATGCCAGAGGCATGACCTAGCAGATGCCTGTCCGTTTTAAACGGACAGGCAGTAATACACTGCAATACAAAAGTATTGCAGTGTATTATAATAGCGATCGGAGAATCGCATATTAAAGTCCTAGTGGGACTAGTAAAAAAAAAAAAAAAAAATAGAATAGTTCATTAAAAGGGAAAAAAAAAAAAAAACAAAAAAAAACCCAGCTTTTCCCCTTACAAAATGCTTTACTGTTAAAAAAAACAAAATAAAGTAAAAAAGTTACACATATTTGGTATTGCCGCATCCGTAACAACCCCGACTATAAATCTATTACATTTAACCCGCACGGTGAACGCCGTATTTTTTATAAAGAACTATGGAAAAATTGCTGTTTTCTGTGAATCCTGACTTAACAAAAATGTGATAAAAAGTGATCAAAAAGTCGCATCTACTCCAAAATGGTACCAATAAAAACTACAAGTCTTCCCGCAAAAAAAAACAAAAAACAAATCCTCATACAACCGCATCGGCGAAACAACGTTACGGCTCTTCAAATATGGACACAAAAACAAATAATTTTGAAAAAAAAAAAAGCGTTTACTGTGTAAAAGTAGCAAAACATACAAAAACTATACAAATTTGGTATTGTTGCAATCTTAACAACCCGCTGAATAAAGTTAGTGTTATTTATATCACAGTAAACGGCGTAGATTTAAGACGCGAAAATTCTGTTTTTTTCTATTTCTATAGCTCTTGGAATGACTGGAAAAACGTAAAAAATGGCTTGGTCATTAAGGTTTAAAATAGGCTGGTCATTAAGGGGTTAATGTGGGTGTAAGTGACAGCACACGCTGTGCCGATTACATGAAAGGAGAGAAGTGTATGATGCTGATTGGTCAGCGTCATACACTTCTCCACAACGCCCACTTGGTCAAAAGTAAAAACATGCCCAGTTGGGCATTAGGTAAGTCATTAGCATAAAGCTAAAATCGCTCATAACTTGGTGAAAATAGATCGTTTTTCTAAATATAAATCTGCTGATACCTACATTATAGCGCCGATCTTAGTATGTAAGGGATAGGGCACTTATGTGGTGACAGAGCCTCTATAAGAGATAGGGAATTAATAAACTAGTGAGATCCTCTTTCATGGCTGTATAATACCATTGGCTTCCATCTTTATGAGATCTCAGTGCAGTCATCGTCGTCTTAGGATCTTCTATGCCATCTTAGAAGGTCAATGTGAAGCGCTCGTCTGTTATGTACATGGTCAGGGCAGAGGACGTGATTTTTAGGTCACTTCACTGACCAGGTTGGTAATGTGGAGGGTGCGGTGCATGGAAGCGGTTACAGGATGACACATTCAGTACCTTTTTAGCTGCCGCCTTCTTTACTGTCACGTTTCCTTTCAGAGGCTGCACAGGTTTCTGGTTCACCTGCTTGTTCACATTTCCTAGAGCTTTTCTTAAAGTCTTTTCTTCTGATGCAGAATCACTAAAAGCTTTACCCTGGTGGCCTTTGACAACAGTCCTACCTTTAGTCAGAGAAAAATAAGTCAGAAAGCCATCCCCAGAATACATCTCATGCAGTCACTTACTGCACAAACAATGCTAAAGTAATAATCCCACAATCAGGTGACTTCTATTGTCCCCTACACAGAGTATGTGTATGGGAGCACGGCCCGCAAAATGCAAAAGAACGGACACGTTCCATAATTTTCTGAACATTTCTACGGCACGGACACCCATCCGCAGCGCTACGGAAAGGTGTCCGCGTTCAATGAAAATGTCCATTTCTTGAGGAGCGCAATTGCGGTCTGCAAAAACAGAGGTTTTTTACGGTTGTGCGCATGGGGCCTAACCCCCCCAACCAAAAAAAAAATAACAGCCTAAGACAACCACATCATTAAAGAGAACCTCTCACCTCCCCATACATATGCAGGATGTAATGGGCAGGGCTGCACAAACCCTGGACCACTTTAAAAAAAATAATTCTACCCTCCTCCGTTATTTAGATATTGGTGCCGTTATATTTGGCACCCAATATTTAAATAACCCCCTGAACTGTCAAGGGGGCATGTAACATTGCTGTGATACTGTCCAATCAGCTACAGCTGGAGAGAGGAGCATGTGCACGCACGCTCACTCTTCAGCTCTCGGCAGACAAGACCGATCTCTCATGAGAGATCAGTCTAGTACTTGTCTGCCGAGAGCTGAATAGTGAGCGTGCAGGCACATGCTCTCCTCTCTCCAGCTCTTGCTGTGACACTGTCCGAAGCTGATTGTGTCACAATGTCACACGTCCCATTGACAGTTCAGGGTGTTATTTAAATATTGGGTGCCAAATATAACGGCACCAATGTCTAAATAACGGAGGAGGGTAGGAAAAAAAATGTAAAGTGGCCCATGGATTGTACAGCCGTGCCCATTACATCCTGCACATGTATGGGCTGGTGAACGGTTCTCTAAGTAAACCAGTGGTGCAAAGACTCAGTTCTCAAGATCCTCCACGTCTGGGCTATCAAGCAGCTGCACCATGATCTCAGCTGTGATTCTATCCTCAAGATTTGCCAACAGGGGGCATCTTTCAGTTCTCTTCAGAGTTTGGGCAGCACAGATGTAAACAAAACAGAAAGTTTACCAGGATTGTCGAGTTGCTAGATACAACTTACCGGCATTTGACAGATTTACACGATCCTTGGACAACAGTGAAACAGCAACATCACCATTCTCCTGGTCAATGAAGATCATGGTTGCCATTTTTTTGTTGTTTCTAAAGTCAAATTCTGAAAAAAAAATAAAAAAAATTACACCTGTTCCAAAATGTAATTGTACATGTCCTTTCAGGCAAAAGCCCAAATATAGATTAGTATCGATCACTTGAAGGCCATCTCTGCATGACTCGCTGCCCACATATCCCTCGCAGAAACAGTGAACAGCACCCAACACTACAGGAGTATTCTAGGCTTTTGTTTTAAAGACTACATACACCTTTGAAAGGCAAAAAGGTCAGGGTGGTGCAACATCATAAACAGTTTGCTTTGAGATACAGCTGCTCCGTATGCTGTATCTTTCACTATGACCTGAATCCATCAGTCCCATGGACCTGACTGGTTGAGTGTCAGCGGGTCAGACAGGATTTACCTGTAATCTATCACACCTAAGTTATGAAGTTAAACGTGATGGATAACAGGTAGATCCTGCGTCAGACACGACCTGCTTTCACTGAACCTGTCCGTCTCACTGACGGGAACAAGATTTAGACCTAGATGCAGCTACCCTGTATAGAGAATATAGAGCAGCTGTACCTCAAACAGGAAAAACATCTATTAAAAAATATTTATAAAGTTGCACCACACGGATTGAAAGAATTGGTTTTTATTTTTTTTTAAATAAAGGTCAAAGCTTTACATAGCCTTCAATGACATCCTTCACATAGGAATCTTTTTTTTATCATATGTCTAGCTCCAGGCTATATCCCCATTTACAACCTACTCCTAGTTTCAGACTTCTCTTGTGGGACAGTCCCTCCTAATACATGCTGGATAGGATTCCAGAGTCCAGGATGCTGCCTTGACTGGCTCTCAGTTTTATTTCTGTACTGATTTCCCTATTCTACAGTCCATGATGGATCTCTTCCTCCTTGTTAAGGAGTGTGCGATTTCCCCCTGCACAGCCGTCTGTAGGTGCGCTCTACAGAGACTTCCCCCTATCTAGACTGATTTAGTACATCTTGTGTTATCCACCCCACCCTGAATAGGATCTTTCTCCCCCTACACATACAACCTCCAACTTGCTGCTCTGTTAACAGGCTTTCACAAAAGTGTTTAACCCCTTAGTGACCATCAATACACCTTTTCACAGCGGTCACTAAGGCTAGGCCGTCGCCTTTTCACGGTGGCCAGTCGAAGCCCTGCACCGGTGTCCTGTGCAGGCTGGAGCCGGGGCTCGGCTGTCTGATGACAGCCGGACTCCTGCGCCAACAGTAGCGATCGAAGTTTACTTCAATCGCTGCCATTTAACCCGTTAAATGCTGTGGGCAATAGCGACCACAGGGTTTAAATCACTGCCCAACTAGGAGTTTGTTGTTTTTTTCAACCAAGTGGGTGTTGTAAATAAAAGTGTATGACGCTGACCAGTCAGAGTCATACACTTCACTCCATTCATGCCCAGCTTGTATCACGGCACAGCATGATCTCGTGAGAACACTGACGGGACTTCCTCCCGTAGGTCCTTCACTGGAGCAATGGAAGACTGAACAGACCTCGCCTCCAGGTTCAGATAGAGGTCCTGGCATGGCTGGAGGCAAGATTTGTTGACTCTTCCGTCACTTCGGTGAAGGATCTGCGGGAGGAAGTCCCGTCATAGCATGATCTTGTGAGATCACACTGTGCAGTGAAACAAGCTGGTCATGAATGAAGGGAAGCATATAGTCAGTGTCATACACTTTTCTTTACAACGCCCACTTGGTTGAAATTAAAAAAAAAAAAAAAAAAAAAAAAGAACGCCCAGTTGGTCATTTAGAACAAATTCGCAAAAAACTATCATAACGTGCTAAAAAATAAACATTTTTCAAAAAACGGTTATCCACATTAAGAGCACCTATTAGATTAGGTAGAAGATGGGGCACGTATAATCTGGTGACAGGTTCTCCCTAAAGAGGCTCTTTCACCTCCCCAAACATGTGCAGCTGAGAACAGGATGCAATGGGCATTATATTTGGCACTCAATATTTAAATAACCCCCTGAACTGTCAATAGGGCGTGCAATGGCAGGGGGAGGTGTTTTACTATGGCTGCAACACCGTCCAATCAGATACAGACAGTTACATCAAGAGCGAGGATAGTGTAGTGTGCGCGTGCACGCTTTCACTCTTCAGCTGTCAAGATCAGTCTTTGTTGAACTGGCAAGGGGGCGTCACTGCTACGGACAGTAAGAGCTGAGGAGAGCGCACATGCGCACTCTCCAGCTCTTAGTCGGTAGCAGTAACACACCCCCTTGCCAGTTCGATAGAAAACTGATCTTGACAGCTGAAGAGTGAAAGCGTGCACGCGCACACTACTCTATCCTCGCTGTTGCTCTAAGGGCCTGTTTACATCAGTTCGCTTCCCGTTCCAGGGTTCTGTCGGAGGTTTCCGTCGGGTGAACCCCGCAAGTGAAAGTGAAACCACAGCTTCCGTTTCAGACACCATTGATATCAATGGTGACGGAAACATCGCTAATGGTTTCCGTTCATCACTAATACGGCAGATTTCAGTTTTTCAGACAGAATCAATAGCGCAGTCGACTCCGCTATGGATTCAGTCGTTAAAATGGAAGCCTGCCGCAATAGTGACGAACGGAAACCATTAGCGATCTTTCAGTCACCATTGATATCAATGGTGTCTGAAACGGAAGCCGTGGTTTCACTTGCGGGGTTCATCCGACGGAACTCCGGGAAACGGAAAGCGAACGGTGATGTGAACAGGCCCCAAGACTGTCTGTATCTGACTAGACAGTGTCACAGCCATAGTAACACACCCCCCTGCCATTACACACCCCCTTGACAATTCAGTGGCGTTATTTAAATATCAGGTGCCAAATATAACAGCACCGATGTCTAAATAACAGAGGAGGGTGGAAATTTTTTTTAACGTGCCCCAGGCTTTGTGCAGCCCTGCCCATTACATCCTGCATATGTATGGGGAGGTGAAAGGAACATGAAGATAACCTTTTCAAAAAGTACCATGCAGGTCTGACTTCTTAGCCACTGTTATCGCCAGGGGAAAGCAGCTGCCAACCACACGTTTTCCCTGTAGCGGCCACTGCAGTGAAAGTAATATTAGGCTACATTCACATGAGCGCGTGAATCTGGTCCGTGTGTTGCGTTATGCATCAATGTGCTTTGAGACTACCCTAGCAAGGCACTTTTTTTTATCAATTGAATTGATGTGCAATACACACACCGCAGACAGTTGTGCATACATGTGCGGTGCATGGTTTCCACACACCCATTGACTTCAGTGGGTGCATAGGTGAAAACACGCCAATATAGGACAGGCAGTGAGTTGCACGCAGCAGATTCTCGCTACGTGAACTCATGCATGTGTTAACAGTCCCATTGAAATCAATGCATCCTGATTTCCATGCACGTGATTTCCATGCGCAGCACACGGACTGTATACACGCTAGTGTGAATGGGCCCTTAGTCTGACCGTTGAAGTGAACAGCCGTTCTTGTAACGCAAAGATGTATCGTATTCACTACCTGTACAGGTGAGATAGATCCAAGCCCACCAGGTGACGGGCACCAGAAAGACTTTGCCAGGGTGCAGCTCCGAGTTCTTCCTTTGCTAACCCCTCTGATATCCATGTCCTCAGTGTCTACAGTCTGGAATGAACCGCTCCCAATGACCATCAACTGACAAATATACTTCAATTACCCAAACCACCACCTCTATGTGAGGGGACCAGGGCTCCTGTGCCATCTCCGGCTCCGCTATTTCATTAACCCATCACTCTCCAACACCAGGATGGTTTTAACTGCACTTTGTAATAGAACAGAAGATCAGGACCACATTCCTGTGATGTTTTAGGCCATTGGTTTTCTAAAAGCTTCATGGTCTGCAGATTATAAGCCATTGAATAGCAGTTTATATACTGGGAGTCGTAGTTTCATAGAAGCCGGCAAGTCGTAGGTTACTATTACACAAAACATTACTACTATTAACCAAGGCAATTAACCGCCACGTGACAGACAAACCGCCGCACTCCACCTGCACGGAACATATTTGGAGCATTCTACAGCAACAAGACGCTTCCCGGCGCCAGCAGGACCTTAGAAAGTATTTACCGGGCACCGACAGGAAAAGCAGTAACACAAACAAAGTACACGGCGTAACCACCGCCCACTCCTCCGCCACGTACCGTACTCAGAGAGCCGGAACACAGAACGCTCCAGCTGATTACCGGCACCAGCTTTTAAATCAAGCAGCACGTTTTCATTGGTTATTCTTGAGTGTGCCTGTCATTTGATTGGACGCGTGTTTCAGTGACGGACGCGCCGTTATTGGATGGAGACAAGTAACGTGGAGATGTTTACACTGGACGAGTCCTGTAATGTAGTTAACCCCTTCAGGTCGCATCTATTTTCTACTTTGAGGAAGCAGCTACTTTTTTTTCAATTTTTCATCACTGCGTTCAGGGCCATAAGGCTGGGTTTAAACGTCGCGGTAAAATGCGTGTTTTGACGCGACCGCGGTTGAGAAATCGAGGCATAAAGGTGAGGTTTTAACGTGAATCGCTGTAGAAAGCGCATATTGACCGCGAAGTGGGAACCCAAGCTAACTTTTATTTTTCTGTAAACTTGTTTTTTGCAAGAGGAGTTGTGGGTACTTAGAATGTATTAAATAACTTTTTACCAGCATTGGGGGCACATAGAATTTATTAAAAAAATGTATCATTTTTTTCTGTGGGGAAATGGAAAAACAAACAGCAATTCCTCCGTTGTTTTTCGAGTTTTGTTTTTACAGCGTTCACAGTGCGGTAATAATGACATGTTAACTTTACCCTGCAGGTATGAGGTTTAAATTACGTGTTAACTTTATTATACTGGTCGATACGATCACGGCGATACTTAATTGTGTATTTTTTTTTAATCTTGAGGGTATGTTCACACGCTAAACAAAAAACGGCTGTAAAATACGGAGCTGTTTTCAAGGGAAAACAGACTCTGATTTTCAGCATCAAGCGTTTTTTGATGCACTTTTTACAGTCGTTTTTGGACCTGTTTTTCTATTGACCCAATGAAAAACGGCTCAAGAAGTGACATGCACTTCTTTTTATGGGGTGTTTATTTTAAACGGCCACGTAAAAAACCTCCCCGTCGGATCGAAATGCCATTTTTCCCATTGAAATCAATGCGCAGATGTTTGGAGGCATTCAACCTCCGTTTTTTCAGCCGTTTTTCGGGGGCATTTACACCATGTGGACATACCCTTAGGCCCCATGCACACGACCGTAAAAAAGCTCCGTTTTTGCGGACCGCAATTGCGGTCTGCAAAAACGGACCCATTCGCTTTCATTGAACGCGGACACCTTTCCGTAGCACTACGGAAGGGTGTCCGTGCCGCGGAAATGTTCCGGGAATTATGGAACATGTCCGTTCTTTTGCATTTTGCGGCCCGTGCTCCCATACTTTGTATGGGAGCACGGCCCGAAAATGCGGCTGTCATTCGGCGGCCGGCCGTGCCCGCAATCGCGGGCCGTGATTGCGGGCACGGTCGTGTGCATGGGACCTGAGGCTGGATTCACACGAGCATGTTCGGTCCATAAAGGACAGAACGTATTTCGGCCGCACGTCCCGGACCGAACACACTGCAGGGAGCCGGGCTCCTAACATCATAGTTATGTACGATGCTAGGAGTCCCTGCCTCGCTGCGGGACAACTGTCCTGTACTGTAATCATGTTTTCAGTACGGGACAGTAGTTCCACGGAGAGGCAGGGACTCCTAGCGTCGTACATAACTATGATGCTAGGATCCCGGCTCCCTGCACTGTGTTCGTTCCGGGACTTGCGGCCGAAATACGTTCTGTCCTTTATGGACAGAACATGCTCGTGTGAATCCAGCCATACTGTGAACACTTTTTTTTCTCCGAATAAACTTTATTAAACTGTGATCAACTAATGTTTTGGTCGCACTAGGGGACTTAAATATTAGATCCACTGATCACTTTATTAACCCCTTCAGGACTGAGCCTGTTTTGGCCTTCAGGACGAAGCAGATTTTTCAAATCTGACATGTCACTTTATGTGGTAATAACTCCGGAATGCTTTTACCTATCCAAGCGATTCTGAGATTGTTTTCTCGTGACACATTGGACTTTATGTTAGGGAAAAAATTTGTTCGATAAATTCAATATTTATTTGTAAAAAACACCAAGATTTAGAGAAAATTAGCAAAAATTAGCATTTTTCTAAATTTAAATGCATCTACTTGTAAAACAGATAGTAATACCACACACAATACTTACTATTTTATATTTCCCATATGTCTACTTTATGTTTGCATCGTTTTTTGAACATTCTTTTATTTTTCTAGGATGTTACAAGGCTTAGAACTTTAGTAGCAATTTCTCATATTTTCAAGAAAATTTCAAAAGCCTATTTTTTCAGGGACCAGTTCAGTTCTGAAGTGGCTTTGAGGGCCTTATATAATAGAAAGTCCCCATAAATCACCCCATTTTGAAAACTGCACCCCTCAAAGTATTCAAAACAGCATTTAGAAAGTGTTTTAACCCTTTAGGCGTTTCACAGGAATTAAAGCAAAGTAGAGGTGAAATGTACAAATTTCATTTTTTTTTCCGAAAATTTATTTGTAATAAAAAAATTTCTGTAACACAGAAGGTTTTACCAGAGAAACGCAACTCAATATTTATTGCCCAGATTCTGCAGTTTTTAGAAATATCCCACATGTGGTCCTAGTGCGGTAATGGACTGAGGCACCAGCCTCAGAAGCAAAGGAGCAACTAGTGGATTTTGGGGCCTCCTTTTTTTAGAATCTATTTTAGGTACCATGTCAGGTTTGAATAGGTCTTGTGGTACCAAAACAGTAAAGACCCCCAAAAAGTGACTCCATTTTGGAAACTATACCCCTCAAGGAATTTATCTATGGGTATACTTAGCATTTTGAACCCACAGTTTTTTTGCTAAATTTATTTGAATTAGTACGTGAAGATAAAAATCAACTTTTTTTGTGAAAAAAACGTAAAATTTTTAAATATTTACAAGGAATAAAGTAGAAAAAACACCCCAACATATGTAAAGCAATTTCTTACGATTATAGCAATACCCCATATGTGGTAATAAACTGCTGTTTGGACCCACAGCAGGCCTCAGAAGGGAAGGAGCACCATTTGGATTTCTGATTTTGCTGGAATAGTTTTCAGTGCCGTGTCACGTTTGCAATGCACTGGAGGGATGAAAACCATGGAAACCCCCCAATAGTGACCCCATTTTGGAAACTACACCCCTCAAGGAATTTTTCTAGGGGTAAAGTTAGCATTTTGACCCCACAGTTGTTTTGCTGAAGTCATTGGAATTAATCTGTAAAGGTAAAAATCAACTTTTTTTCTGTAAGAACTTAGACAAGGAATAAAGGAGAAAAAGCACCCCAACATTTGTAAAACAATTTCTCCTGATTACGTAAATACCCCATATGTGGTAATAAACTGCTGTTTGGACCCACACCGGCACTTAGAAGGGAAGGGGCACCATTTGGCTTTTGGAGCTCAAATTTAGCTGGAATAGTTTTTGGGTGTCATGTCGAATTTGCAAAGCCCCTGCGGTACTAAAACAGTGGAAACCTCTCAAAAGTAACCCCATTTGGGAAACTACACCACTTAAGGAATCTATCTAGGGGTACAGTGAGCATTTAGACCCCACAAGTCTTTTGCAGGATTTATTAGAATTAGGCCGTAAAAATGAATATCAACATTATTTCCACTAAAATGTTGAATTTTTTCAATTTCACAAAGGATAAAGGAGAAAATGCACCCCAACATTTGTAAAGCAATTTCTCCCGAGTACGGCAATACCCCACATGTGGTCATAAATGTTTTTTCAATAGAAAATAAATTAACCCTTTCCGGACTGATCCATGTTTTGCTTTTTCTTTTTCGTTTTTCCTCCCCGCTTTCCGAGAGCCACAACGTCTTTATTTGTCCGTCAATAGAGCGGAGTGGGGGCTTATTTTTTGCGGGACGAGCTGTAGTTTTTATTGGTACCATTTTTTGGTACATAAGACTTTTTCAGCACTTTTTATAAAAATTTTTGGTAGAGCGAAGGTGATCAAAAAACTGCGATTTTGCCATTTAAAATTCTTTATTTTTCACGGCGTTCACCGTGCGAGTTCAATAATGGTATATTGTAATAGCTTGGACTATTACGGACGCAGCAATACCAATTTTGTGCATTTTTTTTTTTTTTTAAATATCCTTTTTATTGTCAGTTTTCACATTTTCTTACTAACATTTCACGTAAGAGTTACATCATGAGTGCGCAGCACTCAACTGTCATGGGATTAACTTTTAAATTAAATTCAACATAACATATAAACACACCAACATAGAAAATATGGCATAATTGTCGATCTTCAGATGGACCAAACAAACATGACTCCCCCAACTCCAACACCACCTAGATCATCAATGAGTTTCCACTCATCCTTTCTCCCCCAGCTGGTTCACAGTTGCATCCTCCCTAAAACGCCTGCCAAGAGCTGCGTGCAGTACCACTTTGTGTACTGGAAAGGCCTAACAATTTCCGCTATTTCGGCTGCTGTACATTGCGTTTCTATAAATACTTGCCACTTATCAAATAGCTTCTTGGTTCCCGTTTCCTTCCGCCTTTCCACCTCCACCCTCTCAAGAACCAATAACTGTTTCAGCCGTGACACAATCATTTCTAACCCCGGCGTGTCTGCCTCTAACCAGTGACTCAGGAGGCATCTCAAAGCTACCAGTAAAATCGTGTGCACCAACACGGGAGGTGATCTCACTCCTCGAGCACCCTCTTCCTCTGGCGGCCGCGCCTGATGGAATAGTAGCGCTTGAGGCGTCATTGGGAGATTCGTTTTCCAATGGTCCTTAATATATTTCTGTACCATCCCCCAAAATCTTTTCGTATGTACACACCCCCACACTCCATGCCACAAATTCGTCAGTGGTGTATTGCACTTGGGACAACTTGTAATGCGATCAGGGAAAGATTGTGAGGGCAAGATATTAAAGCCATATATAGCTGTATGCATCAACTTGAAATAGGTTTCCCTCCAGCTCTCATTTATCACACTCTTCCGTACCGTCTCCCAACCCCCCAGTATGGTCTCTCCTATATCTGGATCCTGAGTTCACCGTTCCCAGCTTTTAAAACTAATCCTTAATTGCGGACGAACAAAACCCTCTCTCAATGCTCTATACATTCCTGAAATGGTCGCCCGCCCAGTTGTTGGACCTATGACCTCATCCAGAGTGTGCGTAGTAGCTTCCTTACTCAAATCCCTGAGCCTGGAGGTACAAAATGTTCGTACCTGAAGTACTTGCAAAAAATTGACTCTATCTACTATGGGTCTGAGTTTAGCGGTGATTTCCTCCCCAGTTAACCACCTCTTTTCCTCTGTATGCATAAGATCCCCTGCGCTACCAATGCCTACCCTCCCCCATGAGGCAATTCTGCCCCCCTTGTCCATTCCCGGTAAAAACTCCGGATGGCCGCTCAACGGCATATACTTCGATAACAGGTGGGGTAACCCAAACTGCTTACGTACCACTTTCCAAGCTAGAACTGTATCTCTCAACACAATGGAGGTTTTGAGACGGCACGGAAGAGAAGCGATTCTACAATGTAACAAAGCTTTCAGGTTCCAGGGTGAAGCATACTCCCCTTCCAAATCTAAATTGGAATAATTACTTGTTTCATGAAGCCAATCTACTACATGACGCAAAAGACAGACCACGTTATAACCCCTGACATTCGGAAAGTTCACACCCCCTTCTTGTTTACCCATCATGAACTTGGTGAGCGCTATACGCGGCCTTTTTCCTGCCCATATAAATTTAGTGAATGAAGCCGTCAATTTCGAGACATCCACATGCTTCAATAAGAGAGGTAGCGTTTGAAAGGGGTATAGCAATCTAGGAAAACTAACCATCTTGATCAGATGACATCTTCCCAAGAGGGACAACGGCAATTGGCCCCATCTAGTGAGTTCCGCTTGTATTTTTTTAATTAACGGGGGATAATTTAAGCCATACAGAGTGTCTGGTACCCTCCCTATTTTGATACCCAGATAGGTAATGCAGTGTTCCACCGGTGATATCCCGCAACCCAAGGATTGCCAAAAGGTCTTTGGCAGTGGCCTGCCCAACTCCAGCAGTTCGCTCTTAGCTATATTGACTTTGTATCCCGAGCATTGCCCAAATTCCTGCAAAAATTGAAAAACCTTCCCTAAATGCTCCTGAGGGTTTGACATAAAAAGTATGACATCATCAGCGAACAGGGCTAATTTCACTGCACAAGATCCCACTTGAATGCCTCTGAACATGTCCGATTCCTCCAAGAATCTGGCCATAGGTTCCAGTGCTAGATTGAATAGCAGGGGCGACAAGGGGCAACCCTGTCGTGTTCCTTTATGTAATTGGAAGGGATCTGATAGGAACCCCGAGGAGTGAACACGTGCTTGCGGGCTATTGTAGACTCCCTTCAGGAAGACCCGGAAATCTCCCTGAATGTTCATTTTGTCTAGCACCATCCCCAGCCATTCCCATTGTATGTTATCAAAGGCTTTCTCTGCGTCTAGCGCTAAAAGTGCCGGCCTGGTACCTGGCTGGGGATCGTGCCTGACTGTTTCTAGCACCGTCAATACCTTGCGTAAATTTGTCACTGCAGCCCTGCCCTTTACAAAGCCTACCTGAGATTTTCCCACCAGTATGGGTAGATACATAGCCAGTCGATTGGCCAAAATTTTTGTGAGCAATTTCTGATCTTGATCTATCAGCGAGATGGGACGGTACGACCCCGGGTCAAGAGGATTCTTCCCCTTCTTGGGTAACACCTTTATATGCACTACCTTGGCCTCTGCTGGTAAAGCTCCCGTTCCTAGTAAAGTATTATAATATGCCACCAAGGTAGGGCTGATTTCTTCTCTCAGAGATTTGAAAAACTCCCCTGTGAATCCATCCGGACCCGGGGCCTTCCCGTTAGATAATGTTTTAATGGCGTTCCAAACTTCCTCTAGTGTAATCTCCGCGCTCAAATGACCATTCTGCTCCTGGGTAAGCCCTTGTGTATTTTTTTTATTTTTTTACATTACTTTAGAGAAAAAATATGAAAAGGGTTTCTTTTTGGACTTTAAATATTTATTTATTTTTTTCCACTAATAATAACTATTTACTTTTGTTTTTACATATTTTATTAGTCCCCATAGGAGACTTGAACCAGCAATCGTTAGATCACTGGTAGAATACACTGCAATACTAATGTATTGCAGTTTATTGTGATTTTTACAGGCTCCTGTAAGGGTATGTTCACACGGCGGGGGTCCGTAACGGCTGAAATTACGGGGATGTTTCAGCCTGAAAACATCCCCGTAATTTCAGCCGTACCGGCATGTGCAGGCGCTTGAACGCCGCGTCAATTACGGCCGTAATTAGCGCTGCTATTCATTGGAGTCAATGAATAGCGGCTCCAATTACGGCCAAAGAAGTGACAGGTCACTTCTTCTACGCGGGCGTCTATTTACGCGCCGTCATTTGACAGCGGCGCGTAAATATACGCCTCGTGTGAACAGACAAACGTCTGCCCATTGCTTTCAATGGACAGATGTTTGTCAGCGCTATTGAGGCGCTATTTTCAGACGTAATTCGGGGCAAAAACGCCCGAATTACGTCCGTAAATAGGCCGTGTGAACATACCCTTAACAGCGCGATCGCTGTTTCTGTCCGTTAGTCCCGGGTATCAGCTGTAATACACAGCTGACACCCGCAGCGTATGGCACGGGCTCAGTGCGTGAGACGCTCCATATATCACCCCTCACACCACGACATGCTATTAAGTCATGGTGCGCAAAGGGTTTAATTCGCAGCCGATGGTGGAAAGTGAAAATTACAATTTTACACTGATGGGCCATTTTAGTGCACTATATGTTGTGCCCAGTTTGTGCCACAAATACCACAAATAAAATATTAACAGGGTTCTCCCGGGTATGGCGATGCCATATCGGTGGACATAAACGGCTGTTTGGGCAGACTGTAGGGCTCAGAAGGGAGGGACGCTATTTGGCTTTTGGAGCGCAGATTTTGCTTGGTAGAAGCTCTGCCGTTTTGCTGGTATTTCAGTTTATAATGTGGGGGCAAATGTAGGCTGGGCAGAGTACATCAGGGGCATAATAAGAGGGTATAATAATGGGGTAAATAAATAATAATCCGCAGATATGTGGCCGGTGTTGCACTTATATTATAAATGGCGCCCGATCTTATCCGCTTTTGGAACGCTCTGCACATTTTGCATCGCCATAATCTGGGAGCCGGAACTTTTTCTATTTTTTCACCACCAGAGCTGCGTGAGGGCTTATTTGTTGCGGGACAATCTGTAGTTTTCATTGGTACCATTTTGGGGTATGTGCGATTGTTTTGATCACTTTTTATTCAATTTTTCGGCAAGCCAGGTGACCAAAAACCATCAATTCTGACAATGATTTTTATTTATTTTTTATAGCGTTCACCCTGGGCTATAAGTGACCGTTATATTTTATTCTGCGGGTCGGTACGATTACGGCGATACCATATGTATATTGTTTTTTTATGTTTTGCAGCGTTTGCGCAATAAAGTAACTTATTTAGAAAATAATTTATTTTCTGTGTCACCGTATTCTGAGAGCCGTAACTTTTTTATTTTTCAGTCAAAAAAGCTGTGTAAGGGCTTGTTTTTTGCGGGACGGGTTGTAGTTTGTATCGGTACAATTTTGGCGTCATTGCGACTTTTTGATCACTTTTTATTGTATATTTTGTGAGGGGTGGTGACCAAAAAATAGTGATTCTCGCTTTGTTTTTCATTTATTTTTTTTGCGGTGTTCACCGTGCGGGAAAAATAATATTATAGGTTTATAGTTGGGGTCGTTACGAACGCGGTGATACCAAATATGTGTACTTTTTTGTTACGTGTTCATTTTTTTTCCTATAATAAAAGACTTATAATAGGAAAAAAAGCAGTTCATGTTTATGTCACTTCTAACTTTTATTTTTACACTTTTTTGAAAACATTTTTATTCTTTTTTTTACTTTTTTCACTTGTCCCACTAGGGGACACTTAGACTTGCAGCTCTGATCGCTGCTGGAATACATTACACTACACATGTAGTGTAATGCATTCCAACTGTCATTGTGACGTGACAGTCACACTGACAGGAAGCCTACGACGACCACCCTCGGGGTGGTCCTCATAGGCTTCTGTACATGGCAACCCGGAAGCCATTGTCTGGCGTCCGGTTGCCATGGGTACGATCGCCAGCCCCCGTGATTTCACATGGGGGCTGCCGATCGGCGCTAAACACCTTAATTGTGGCGTTCAAATCGAACGCCGCAATTAAGGGGTTAACTGCCGAAATCAGCGGCGATAGGCCGCTGATCGGCAACGGGGAATGCAGGGCAGACGCCCTGCATAGTTAACCGCCGCTGCGGTGTAGCGCCGCGCGGCGGTTAACTGTCAAAGCACAGACGTAACTGCACGTCAAGGTGCACGAACTTACTGCACACCTCGACGTACAGTTACGTCAAGGTGCGGGAAGGGGTTAATGCTTTGGTATACTCAGTATACCAAAGCATTAGGGTATGTTCACATGCAGTAGCAAAATACGTCTGAAATTACGGAGCTGTTTTCGCCTGAAAACAGCTCCTGATTTTCAGAAGTTTTTTAACAACTTGCGTTTTTGGCGGCGTATTTTACGGATGTTATTGGAGCTGTTTTTCAATGTAGTCAATGAAAAACGGCTCCAAAAATGTCCCAAGTGACATGCACTTCTTTGACGCGGGCGTCTTTTTACGCGCCGTCTTTTTACAGCGACGCGTAAAATTACACCTCATGGGAACAGAACATCGTAAAACCCATTGAAAGCAATGGGCAGATGTTTGTAAGCCTAATGGAGCCGTTTTTTCAGGAGTAATTGGAGGCGTAAAACGCCCGAATTACGTCTGAAAATAGGCCTTGTGAACGTACCCTTACTGCCTGTCAGTGTAGATCAGTGTCAGTTAATAAGCGTGTCAGTGGCAATCTATTAGGCCTAATAAGCATATAGCCATGGCAACCTATCGGGGCCACCAATCGTGTCGCTAGGTACCGCTGCAGGGACAGCAGTGGCGGATTAATTGCACCATTGGCACTGGGCTGTTGACACAACATGGGGCCCCTCCTTCTCCCTTACATGCAATGCAAACCCCCCCCCCCCCAACCACCTTTTCCCTTGTTAGACGCCTAAACAACGCTTTTCTTCTTTGAACTTTTATTAACCCCTTAACGCTGAGTGACGTACTATTCCGTCATGGAAACCGCCCCGTTCGCGCTCCTTGACGGCCGTCCTCCCGACACATACAGGAGCTGTGACAGCTGCTCCTACAGCGGGGACCGATCGCTGTGTCCCCTCTGATTAACCCCTTAAAAGCCGCGTTCAATAGGGATCGCTGCTTTTTAGGGGTTAAGCTTCAATCGCCGGCCTGCTACATGATAGCGGCCGGCGATCGTGACTATGGCAACCGGACACCAAACAATGGCGTCCGGCTATGCCATCGACGGAAGCCTAGTGGGTCCTGACTTCCGATGTACGCACATAATACACGCCCACTTGGACTTTTACTTTAAACACGCCCACTTGGACTTTTGCAAGCCTCATTTGCATAAATACAAAAATGGTCATAACTTGGCCAAAAATGCTCGTTTTTTAAAAATAAAAACGTTACTGTAATCTACATTGCAGCGCCTATCTGCTGCAATAGCAGATAGGGGTTGCTAAATCTGGTGACAGAGCCTCTTTAAGGCCCAAACAGGACTGCGTCCTTAAGGGGTTAAAACTGTAAAACAAACAATCCTATTAACAATTTTTTCAAATATAAAACCGTAAATATATGAACTTAGATGTGATCAATAACAGCTCGATCCCGCATTGACCCTCTGTCACTGAACCCGTCAGTTCCGCAGACCAGACTGATACAGGTTTTAGTGCTAGATACAGCTGCTCTGTATACAGGATCAAAGCAGCCATATCTCAAAAAGTAGTTTTTAAAAGGTGTACATAGCCTTTAACACATTAAATAAAAAATGTTAAAGGGAATGTGTCGCGAATTAAACTTTTTTTTTTTAAGTAAGTTACTTATTTCTATTATATTTTTTACGTTTTTTGCTGTATTATTATTTTTTTTTCTTCCACATGGTGGAAAGTATTAAAAATTAAATAATAATTTGACATGTTTTCCTATGTTGGTCACCAGAGGGAGCACTTCCCAGAATTACAGCAAGGTGAATAAGGCAAAGCAACCTGACTTACAGCTGCCGTAAATGTGGGAGGGAATCACACCCCCCCACCCCTTCCTACAAGCCAGGAAAAGGTGTCTTCATATTGCTAAGCAGTGTCCGGCTGCCATTTTGGGTGTGATTATTGAAATGCAGCTGGCAGAAGCTATAGGACACACCAAAAGGCTAAGGGTATTTAGCAGCGTTTTTGGCAGCGTTTTTGGAGCTGTCTTTCTATAGAGTCAATAAAAAACGGCTCCAAAAACGTCCCAAGAAGTGATATGCACTTCTTTTTGGCGGGCGTCTTTTTACATGCCGTTTTTGGAAAATGGCCGCGTAAAAAAAGCCCCGTCGGAACAGAATTTCCCATTGAAACCAATGGGCAGATGTTTGGAGGCGTTCTGCTTCCGATTTTTCAGTAGTTTTTCAGGACGTTTACGGCCTGAAAAACGGCTGAAAACACTGCGTGTGAACATACCCTTAGAATGATGAAAGTGAAGTGAATGACTTTTCAGGATTATAATGTACCATTTTGATTGTCTGTATATGACATTTACACACACATACCCTTTTGGTGTGTGCTTTATGCAAGTTTTTTTGTTTTCATTTATTTTTTTGTTTTCACTTTTATTAATATTTTTATATATATATATATATATATATATATATATTTCTTATCTATTAAATATTATATTCATGTCTTTCACACATCACATTTACACACATCATAGTTGTGCTTATATATTTTATTATCACGGGACAAATATAAGCAGAGTAATTTATTATTTTTCCTGTATATATTATATACACAGGTTTTTCACAACATATAAATTTTTTCGTTTAGGACTTTTTGAATACATGTTTATTCACATATATCTACATACATATAGTTATTAAATCATACCACTATACCAGATGAAATATTGCCTGCATACTGTTGCTGAACACAACTCACTATTATAAGACCAATATTACCAATAATAACACAATATAAGGTCCAAATAATACCGCCCCACCATAACCACATAGTGACTGAATAATACCGCCACGCCATAACCAAATTAGGAATGTCACGATACCAGAATTTGGACTTCGATACCGATACTTAGATATTTAGTATTGCGATTTCTATACCAATTTCGATACTTTGCCAACAGTAATAAAAAAAAAAGTTCTTCCGTTTTCTAATGTGAGGTGCGATGAATTTTGAATGTGCCTCACATTAATAGTAATTAATCCCATCATATTTCTCACTCATAATGGGTTCATGTGTGAGGTACATGATGGGGTTAATTTCTATTAATGTGAGGCACATTCAAAATTCATCGCACCTCGCGCCTCACATTAAGTGAAAGTAGGCAGTGTTTATTTTATTTTTTACAGCGTACACATCATAAATGATGCAAAAAAATTGTTGTTCAGGTTATTACGGCCGCGCCAATACTGAATGTGTATATTTTATGTATTGAGACTTATTTAAATGTTTATTGTAAAAAAGGTGTATGTGTATTTTTTTAAAAATGTAACATTACTTTGTTTTTACTTTATTTTTAAACTTTAATGTACTGGCATATATCAGATATGTGCCAGTACATTAGCCTGTGGACGGATAGTACAGGCAGTTGTTAGGACATATCTCAGTATGCCCTAGCAAGAAATATGGTAAGACAGTCCTGGGGTCCGTCAATAGACCCTGAGCTGTCTGCCCATATATGGTTTGGCCCTCGATCGCGTCACAGGAATTCCCTGTGACGCGATCCATGGGCATCTCCCCTTCTCATTTTTTCCCGAATGCTGCAGTCCGCTTTGATGGCAGCATTCAGGGGAATAACGGCGGAGAGTAGAGGTTTCTCTGATCTCCGCCGTTATAGAGCGGGGCTGCAGCTGTGTAATACAGGCATTGCCCTGCTCCTGACATTAAAGGCAATGTGTTGCCAGAAAAACATGTTGTTTTTTTTTTAATTAAACATTTAGTGTGTAGGTGATTAAACATTGTTAAATTTTTTTTTATTTTTTTCACGAGTCAGGAAATATTATAAATTAATTCTAATTTATAATATTTCCCATTGCTGGTCACTAGATGGAGCTATTCCCAAAATTGCAGCATTGCATGTGGTAAAGCAACCACATTGCTTTATGCTGCAAAATTGGGTAAAAAGCCCTCGCTCTAGTGAGCTCTCAGCATCCCCCCCTCCTTTATCCTGGCTAGTGCCGGGATAAACGAGGGGTTTGAACGGTCTAACCTCCTACACTGTGTGTCGCCATTTTTTGAGCTAACACACAGTGTAGTAGGTTTACATACAGTAGTAAACGTACACAAACACGAACATACATATAAATCTCTTACCTGCTCCTGCCGCCGCGGCTCCCTCCGGCCCGTCCGCTCCGTCTGCTGCCGCTGGTCCAAGTGCACAAGTCCGGAAGCCGCGACCGGAAGTAGTAATCTTACTGTCCGGGCGCGACTTCCGGTCCACACGAAAATGGCGCCGGACGGCGCGCATTTCAAATTGGACTGTGTGGGAGCGGCGCATGCGCAGTTCCCACACAGACGGCGTACATTGAAGTGGATGGGACGGGAGCCGTTCGCAGTCCCTATGGGACTGTGGCTGCCGTATTCCATGTCTGTATGTGTCGTTAATCGACACATACAGAAATGGAAAAAAAAATGGCAGCCCCCATAGGGAAGAAAAAGTGTAAAAATAAGAAAAAGTAAAACACAAACACACAAATAAATATAAACATTTTTAATAAAGCACTAACATCGTTAACATATAAAAAAAAAAATTGTGATGACACTGTTCCTTGAAGTGCACGCACGGTCAGCATGAGGTGATGTGGCCGGCGCTGCACTAATGAGCGGCGGTTTAGGCACTGAAGACAGAACATGGGGGTGTTTTGAAGTCCACCCGCCATGTTCTGTCTTCAGTGCCGCCGCTCATTAGTGCAGCGCCGGCCGCATCTCCTCATCCTGACGGCGCGCACTATTTATCAGGACTCAGGAGCGGGGCAATGGCTGAATTACACAGCTGCAGCCCCACTCTCATACATTCATGTATTACTATACTTAGCTATGCGGCTGCGCAACTAAGTATCGAAATACAGGAAATAGCGGTATCGAACTGTTTGGGGATGCAGAGTATCGAAACAGTATCGAAGTTTCGATGCATCGTTCATCCCTAAACCAAATAGTGACTGAATAATACCCCATACTGTTACTGAATAATACCGGCACACCATAACCACATAGTGACTGACTAATACCCCCATACTGCTACTGAATAATAACGCCACGCCATAACCAAATAGTGACTGAATAATACCCACTTACTGTTACTGAATAATACCGGCACACCATAGCCAAATAGTGACTGAATAATACCCCCATACTGTTACTGAATAATACCGGCACACCATAACCTCATAGTGACTGAATAATACTCCCATACTGTTACTGAATAATGCCGCCACACCATAACCACATAGTGAATGAATAATACCGCCACACCATAACCACATAGTGACTGACTAATACCCCGTACTCATACTGAATAATACCACCACACCATAACCCCATAGTGACTGAATAATACCCCCATACTGTAACTAAATACCTCCACACCATAACCACATAGTGACTGAATAATACGCCCATACTGATAATGAATAACATCTCCACACCATAACCACATAGTGACTGAAAAATACCCCCATACTGTTACGGAATAAAACCTTTGCACTATAACCACATAGTGACTGAATAATACCGCCACATCATATCCACATAGTGACTGAATTATACCCCCATACTGTTACTGAATAATACCGCCACACCATAACCACATAGTGACTGAATAATACCACCACACCATAACCGCATAGTGACTGAATAATACTCCCATACTGTTACTAAATAATACCTCCGCACCATAACCACATAGTGCCTGAATAATACCCCCATACTGTTATTGAATAATACCTCCACACCATAACCACATAGTGACTGAATAATACCCCCATACTGTTACTGAATAATACCGCCACATCATAACCACATAGTGACTGAATTATACCCCCATACTGTTACTGAATAATACCGCCACACCATAACCACATAGTGACTGAATAATACCACCACACCATAACCGCATAGTGACTGAATAATACTCCCATACTGTTACTAAATAATACCTCCGCACCATAACCACATAGTGCCTGAATAATACCCCCATACTGTTATTGAATAATACCTCCACACCATAACCACATAGTGACTGAATAATACCCCCATACTGTTACTGAATAATACCGCCACACCATAACCACATAGTGACTGAATAATACCCCCATATTGTTACTGAATAATACCTCCACACCATAACCACATAGTGACGGAATAATACCCCAATACTGTTACTGAATAATACCTCCACACCATAACCACATAGTGACTGAATAATACCCCCATACTGTTACTGAATAATACCTCCACACCATAACCACATAGTGACTGAATAATACCCCCATACTGTTACTGAATAATACCTCCACACCATAACCACATAGTGACTGAATAATACCCCCATACTGTTACTGAATAATACCTCCACACCATAACCACATAGTGACTGAATAATACCCCCATACTGTTACTGATAAAACCTCCACACCCTAACCACAGTGACTGAATAATACCCCCATACTGTTACTGAATAATACCTCCACACCATAACCACATAGTGACTAAATAATACCCCCATATGGTTACTGAATAAAAACCAATGTACAAAGACCAATATAACAACCATGTAGTGACCGTATAGTGAAAGATTCCAATTATACACGAGCTCTGCAAACCATATAAGTGATTACAGCACATTTATATCTAGTGACTCACAGGTAATGTCTTCTCTGATTAGTCGTTCACTTTACCTTGTTTTCTCCATCCGGCCCAGACCACTGTGATGACTTCCAGCCAGACTCGTCTCTGCAGAATTTTACACTCAGACATGTTGGTTTCTGACTTTTCCGGCATCCTCCCCACCTAAACCCCACCCTCTGAACAAACTTGTAATCCACAGTGCCCCAGATTGTAATAATGAACCCTTAGTGCTCGACACAACAAAAGTGCCACATCAGTAACCATGACCCCTTTTGTGCCCCCCACAGTAATAATGCCCCCTTTGTGCCTCTTGCAGATAGCGCCACTCGCAGTCCCCTGCAAATAGCGCCACACACAGCCCCCTGCAGATAGCGCTACACACAACCCCCCTAGTATATAGTGCCACACAGCCCCCCTTAGTAGATAGCGCCACACATAGATCCCTTAGTATATAGCGCCACACAGCCCCCCTTAGTTGATAGCGCCACACACACAGCCCCCTGCAGATAGCACCACACACACAGCTCCCTGCACATAGTGCCGCACACACACACACACCCAGCCCCCTGCAGATAGCGCCACACAGCCCCCTGCAGATAGTGCCACACAGCCCCTGCAGATAGCGCCATACACACAGCACACTGCAGATAGTGCCACACAGCCCCTGCAGATAGCGCCACACACACAGCCCCCTGCAGATCGTGCCACACACAGCCCCCTGCAGATCGTGCCACACACAGCCCCTTACAGATAGTGCCACACACAGCCCCCTGCAGATAGCGCCACACACAGACCCTTGCAGATAGCGCCACAGTCCTCCCCCTTGTATATAGTGCAACACAGGCCCCCTTAGTAGATAGTGCCACACTAAGCCCCCCTTAGTAGAAAGCGCTACACACAGCCCCCCTTAGTAGATAGCACCACACACATCCCCCTGCAGATAGCGCCACACACGCAGCTCCCTTCAAATAGCACCACAATCCTCCCCCTTGTATATAGTGTCATACAGCCCCCTGCAGATAGCTCCACACACGCGGTCCCCTGCAGATAGCGCCACACACACGGCCCCCTGCAGATAGTGCCACACACACAGCCCCCTTCACATAGCACCACAATCCTCCCCCCTTGTATATAGTGCCACACAGCCCCCCTTAGTAGATAGTGCCACCCACAGCCCCCCTTAGTATATAGCGCCACACACAGCCCCCCTTAGTAGATAGCGACACACACACAGCCCCCTGCAGGTAGCTCCACACACACAGCCCCCTGCAGATAGCGCCACACGCGCAGCTCCCTGCATATAGCGCCACACGCGCAGCTCCCTGCAGATATTGCCACACACAAAGCCCCCTGCAGATTGCACCACACACAAAGCCCCTTTCAGATAGCGCCACAATCCTCCCCCTTGTATATAGCGCCACACAGCCCCCTTAGTATATAGCGCCGCACAGCCCCCCTTAGTAGATAGCGCCACACACAGCCCCCCTTAGTATATAGCGCCACACACACAGCCCCCTGCAGGTAGCTCCACAAACACAGCCCCCTGCAGATAGAGCCACACTCGCAGCTCCCTGCAGATAGCGCCACAAGCGCAGCTCCCTGCAGATAGTGTCACACACACAGCCCCCTGCAGATAGCGCCACACAAACAGCCCCCTGCAGATAGCGCCACACACACAGCCCCCCTGCAGGTAGCAACACACACACACAGTTTCCTGCCGATAGCGCCACACACAGCCCCCTGCAGATAGCGCCACACACACAGCCTCCTGCAGATAGTACCACACACACAGCCCCCTCCAGATAGCGCCACAGTTCTCCCCCCTTGTATATAGTGCCACACAACCCCCTTAGTAGATAGTGCCACACAGCCCTCCTTAGTAGATTGCACCACACACAGCCCCGCTTGGTAGACAGCGCTGCACACACAGCCGCCTGCAGATATTGCCACACAGCCCCCTGTAGATAGCGCCACACAGCCCGCTGCAGATTGCGCCACTCACACAGCCCCCTGCAGATTGTGCCACAAACACAGCCCCCTGCAGATAGCGCCATACACACAGCCCACTGCAGATAGTGCCACACACACACTGCCCAAAGGGGGCATTATTACTGTGGGGGGCACAAAAGGGGGCATGGTTACTGATGTGGCACTTTTGTTGTGTCGAGCACTAAGGGTTCATTATTACAATCTGGGGCACTGTGGATTACGAGTTTGTTTAGAGGATGGGGTTTAGGTGGGGAGGATGCAGGAAAAGTCAGTTAGCGCCACACAGCCCCCTGCAGATAGCGCCATACACACAGCACACTGCAGATAGTGCGACACAGTACCCCTTAGTAGATATTGCCACACACAGCAGTCCCCTTAGTAGATAGTGCCACACACAGCCCCCCTTAGTAGATAGCGCCACACACAGCCCCCTTAGCAGATAGCGCCACACACACAGTCCCCTGCGGTTCTCCGCCACACACACAGCCCCATGCAGATAGCGCCACACAGCCTCCTGCAGATTGCGCCCTACACAAAGACCCCAACAAATAGCGCCACACAGACCCCTGCAGATAGCACCACACACACAGCCCACTGCAGATAGCACCACAATCCTCCCCCCTTGTATATAGTGCCACACAGTCCCCCCTTAGATAGAGCCATACACACAGCCCCTGCAGATAGTGCCACACAGCCTCCTGCAGATAGCGCCATACACACAGCCCACTGCAGATAGCGCAACACACAGCTCCCTGCGGATAGCGCCACACACAACCCCCTGCGGATTGCGCCACACACACAGCCCCCTTCAGATAGCACCACAATCCTCCCCCCTTGTATATAGTGCCACACAGCCCCCCTTAGTAGATAGTGCCACCCACAGCCCCCCTTAGTATATAGCGCCACACACAGCCCCCCTTAGTAGATAGCGACACACACACAGCCCCCTGCAGGTAGCTCCACACACACAGCCCCCTGCAGATAGCGCCACACGCGCAGCTCCCTGCATATAGTGCCACATGCACAGCTCCCTGCAGATATTGCCACACACAAAGCCCCCTGCAGATTGCACCACACACAAAGCCCCTTTCAGATAGCGCCACAATCCTCCCCCTTGTATATAGTGCCACACAGCCCCCTTAGTAGATAGCGCCACACACAGCCCCCCTTAGTAGATAGCGCCACACACACAGCCCCCTGCAGGTAGCTCCACAAACACAGCCCCCTGCAGATAGAGCCACACTCGCAGCTCCCTGCAGATAGCGCCACACGCGCAGCTCCCTGCAGATAGTGTCACACACACAGCCCCCTGCAGATAGAGCCACACAAACAGCCCCCTGCAGATAGCGCCACACAAACAGCCCCCTACAGATAGCGCCACACACACAGCCCCCTGCAGGTAGCAACACACACACAGTTTCCTGCCGATAGCGCCACACACAGCCCCCTGCAGATAGCGCCACACACACAGCCTCCTGCAGATAGTACCACACACACAACCCCCTGCAGATAGCGCCACAGTTCTCCCCCCTTGTATATAGTGCCACACAACCCCCTTAGTAGATAGTGCCACACAGCCCTCCTTAGTAGATGGCACCACACACAGCCCCCCTTGGTAGACAGCGCTGCACACAGCCCCCTGCAGATGGCACCGCACACACAGCCCCCTGCAGATAGTGCCACACAGCCCCCTGTAGATAGCGCCACACAGCCCGCTGCAGATAGCGCCACTCACACAGCCCCCTGCAGATTGTGCCACAAACACAGCCCCCTTAAGATAGCGCCTCAATCCTCCCCCTTTGTATATAGTGCCACACAGCCCCCCTTAGTAGATAGTGCCACACAGCCCCCCTTAGTAGATAGCGCCACACACAGCCCCCCTTAGTAGATAGCGCTACAAACACAGCCCCCTGCAGGAAGCGCAGCATACACAGTTTCCTGCAGATAGCGCCACACACACAGCCGCCCGAAGATAGTGCCACACACACACACACAGCCCAGCGCCACACAGCCCCCTGCACATAGCGCCACACAGCCCCCTGCAGATAGCGCCACACAGCCCCCTGCAGATAGCACCATACACACAGCCCACTGCAGATAGTGCCACACACACACTGCCCAAAGGGGGCATTATTACTGTGGGGGGCACAAAAGGGGGCATGGTTACTGATGTGGCACTTTTGTTGTGTCGAGCACTAAGGGTTCATTATTACAATCTGGGGCACTGTGGATTACGAGTTTGTTTAGAGGATGGGGTTTAGGTGGGGAGGATGCAGGAAAAGTCAGTTAGCACCACACAGCCCCCTGCAGATAGTGCCACACAGCCCCCTGCAGATAGCGCCATACACACAGCACACTGCAGATAGTGCAACACAGTACCCCTTAGTAGATAGTGCCACACACAGCAGTCCCCTTAGTAGATAGTGCCACACACAGCCCCCCTTAGTAGATAGCGCCACACACAGCCCCCTTAGCAGATAGCGCCACACACACAGTCCCCTGCGGTTCTCCGCCACACACACAGCCCAATGCAGATAGCGCCACACAGCCCCCTGCAGATTGCGCCCTACACAAAGACCCCTACAAATAGCGCCACACAGACCCCTGCAGATAGCACCACACAGCCCCCTGCAGATAGAGCCATACACACAGCCCCTGCAGATAGTGCCACACAGTCTCCTGCAGATAGCGCCATACACACAGCCCACTGCAGATAGCGCAACACACAGCCCCCTGCGGATAGCGCCACACACAACCCCCTGCAGATAGCGCCACACACAACCCCCTGCAGATAGTGCCACACACACAGCCCCCCTTGTATATAGTGACACACACCCCCCTTAGTAGATAGTGCCACACAGCCTCCCTTAGTAGATAGCACCACACACCGCCCCCCCCTTAGTAGTTAGCACCACACACAGCCCCCCTTAGTAGATAGTGCCACACACACAGCCCCCTACAGATAGTGGCACACACACAGCCCCCTGCAGATAGCGCCACTTACACAGCCCCTTGCAAATAGCTTCACACAGCCCCCTGCAGGTAGCGCCACATACAACTCCCCTGCAGATAGTGCCACACACATCCCCCCTGCAGAAAGCGCCACACACAGCCCGCTGCACATAGCACCACACACACAGCCTCCTGCAGATAGCGCCACACACACAGCCCCCTGCACATAGCCCCACAGTCCTCTCCCTTGTATATAGCGACACACAGCACCCCTTAGTAGGAAGTGCCACACAGCCCCCCTTAATATATAGCGCCACACACGCCCGTAGTAGATAGCACCACACACAGCCCCCTTAGTAGATAGCGCCACACACAGCCCCCTACAGATAGCACCACACACACAGCCCCCTGCAGATAGCGCCACACACACAGCCCCGTGCAGATAGTGCCACACAGCCCCCTGCAGATAGTGCCATACACACAGCCCACTGCAGATAGCGCCACACACAGCCCCTCAGATACCACCACACACACAGCCCCCTGCATATAGCACCACATAGCCCCCTGCAGATAGCGCCACAGTCCTCCCCCTTGTATATAGTGCCACACAGCCCCCCTTAGTACATAGTGCCACACTGCCTCTCATGGTACATAGATACTGCCACACAGCCCCCCTCTTGTAGATTGTGCCACACACAGACCCCTGTAGATAGTGCCAGAAAAGCCCTCCCCCTTGTAAATTTTGCCATACAGCCCCCCTTACTAGATAGCGCCACACAGACAGCCCCCTGCAGATAGCGCCACAGTCCTCCCCTCTTGTATATAGTGCCACACAGCCCCCCTTAGTAAATCGTTCCACATAGCCCCTTAGTAGATAGTGCCACACTGTCCCCCTCTTGTAGATAGTGTAGTAAGCTGTATATTACTGATGGCACCTACTGCAGATGACGTAAAAACACAGTTTCTGTGTCTGTGCCATCCACCAGCCGTACCATTATGTCCTATTGCGGTCTTAAGACTGCAATTAGGACGTAATGGTACGCCAATTTGCGAGAATGTGTTATTGTATCTGTCGATCTTATTATTATACGTGTCAGGGGGTGGAACGGTAACGACTTTCATGGTTTTATGGGAAATGTTATTATTTTGTGTTCATGCCTTTTAAATTTTTCTTTCATTGGGTTTGGTGCAGTACATAACTAAGGCTTTGTTCACATCTGCATCAGGGCTCCATTTCGACAATCCATCTGAGCTTTCCGTCAGAATGGAGCCCTGAGAGCGTAGTCGACTACGCAATTGAATGAGTCAAAACAATGGAACCTTTGCACAATCGAGACAATAATACATAAATAGATACGATAAATATACATAAAACTAGGGTTACATGTCTATTTGTGGCCTGTGATTCAAAGAGGATGGTATCTCCTGATGGATCCTCCCTTGTTTTGGTTATAAATTAAACTTTAAATGGTTTGTCCAGTCCCAAAAATTTGATGGACTATCCTCAGGATCGGCCATCAATATCTGATCGGTCGGGCTCCGACTCCTGGCACCCACATCGATCAGCTGTTTTGAAGGGGCTGCATCGCTAATACGAAATGAGGCAACCGCAGCTACCATACGAGTGCTGGGGCCCCTTCAAAACAGCTGATCCACGGGGTTGCCACGGCAGGACGCGGACCGATCAGATATTGAAGGATAGGCCATCAAATTTTTAGGACTGGACAACCCCTTTAAAAAAACATTGTCACGATATAGTATAGGAATCTCATGCCGAAATGTATAGTCGTCAGTGAAAGATGCAGCATCAGACAGGGCGATCCAGTTGCCTTGCGCTCGTTGCTCCTTTGCACGTGTAAATATATAGAAGGGGCAGCACATGTGAGCTTAGCAGTTATTTGACCACGACATGTGAATAGACCCTCAGGGTTTTTTGCCATTGCCTCATCTAAACAGTTGAACGGGGCTGTGGATTCCGGGGCTCCAGGAGGAGCCCAAGATTTCACTGTCCATTTATGAGTGGTATCCTAGGCCAGAGCATCGGCAATGTTCTGGCCGGGAATTCCGCTGCAGGTGGTGCCCCTGTCGCCACTGCCCTTATATAGACAGTGGAGTCAGGGGCTCCATCTATGAGCGAAATCAACAGCCAGGGCATCAGTTTCAGCTTTCCGGCGCTCCAGGAGGAGTGAATGGCAGAGCAGGAAGCGAATAGTTTCCAGCTCTGTGATAGTATTCAATTGTATCTGCTTCCTGAGGGCGCAGATACAATTGAATGTAGCAGTTGCTGGGACAAGTCCCGGGACAATAATTTGCCGGGACTGACTCTGTAAATTTAGAACAGTCCCGGCAAATTTGGGACTGTTTGCAAGTATGGCACACGCACACAGTTTTGATGCAGATTTTGAGCCAAAGGTAGAACTGGATTTAGAAAGGAAGGAAAGGTACAAAGAAAAGACTGATGCATCTCCTTTCTTTTGTGTTCAGTCGGGTGTTTAGCTCAAAAAACGGATCCAAAAACTGCATCAAAACTGTATGTGTGATCCTGGCCTAAAGCAGGAAAAGGATATAAAAAAAATATCTAAACTTCTTGTAATATCCACTGTCTGAAACGTGATTAACTAAAAAATGCCTGAGAAAGGATGTTCGCGCAGCACGACATACTTTTGCGTTGTGCTGTGGGAGGTGATGTTTGAGCCTATTCTGTACGCAGCGGGTGTTAGCTGTATTTTACAGCTGACACTCGGGACTAACGGCCAGGAACAGCGATCACGCTGTTCCTGGCAGTTTAACCCCTTAGATGAAGCGATCAAGCACGATCGCAGCATCTAAGATGTTAGAAAGAGGGGGCGCCCCCTATGACAGCTCATCGGCCCCCCTGCAACACGATCGTGGGTTGTCAATGGTTGTCATGGCAGCCCAGGAGCCTAATGAAGGCCCCCAGGGCTGCCTTTCTTCATCTCCCCTTAAGCACTGACTCTGGCAGGACTTAACAGTAGCCTAGAAAAATGGCAATATACTGCAATACATTAGTATTGTAGTGTATTGTACCAGCGATCTAACGATTGCTGGTTCAAGTCCCTTAGGGAGACTAATATAAATGTGTAAAAAAAAAAGTAAAATAAAGTTTAGTGTAAAAAAAAAGTTACAAAAAAAACTTCACATTTTTCTTCTGGAGTAATGTAAAAAATAAAAAACATATACAAAATTGGTATCGCTGCATCCGTAACAGTCTGAAATATTACAATATAGCATTGATTAACGCGTGGAGAAATCCATATAAACGAAACCCCTCAAACGATTGAGGAATCGCTGTTTTTTTCCTATTTCATCCCACAAATAATTTTTCTTCAGTTTCCCAATACATTATGCAGTGCAATAAATTGTGCCGTAAAAAACTACAACTTGTCCCACAGAAAATAAGCCATCATTTGGCTATATTGACGGAAAGATAAAAACGTTATGTCTTTTGGAGGGTGGGGAGGAAAAAATGAAAACAAAAATCCCAAAAATGACTGCGTCCTGAAAGGTGAAGGCTTCCTTCACACACAAAAAAATTATTTGGCAATTTAAACTGCCATTTAACCCCTTAAGGACGCAGCCTTGTTTTGCCCTTAAGGCTCAGAGACCATTTTTGAAATCTGACATATTTCACTTTATGTGGTAATAACGTCGGAATGCTTAAACCTATCCAAGCGATTCTGAGATTGTTTTCTCGTGACACATTGGGCTTTATGTTAGTGGTAAAATTTGGACGATATATTCAGTGTTTATTGGTGAAAAATTGCAAAATTTTGAGAAAATTTATAAAAAATAAAAATTTTCAGAATTTAAATGCATCTGCTTGTAAAATAGATGGTTATACCACCCAAAATAGTCATTAGCTCACATTTCCCATATGTCTACTTTAGATTGGCATCGTTTCTTGAACATTCTTTTATTTTTCTTGGACGTTACAAGGCTTAGAACATAAATAGCGATTTCTCATATTTTTAAGAAAATGTCAAAAGCCTTTTTTTTAAGGTACCTGTTCAGTTCCAAAGTGGCTTTGAGGGGCCTATATATTAGAAACCCCCATAAAACACCCCATTTTGAAAACTAGACCCCTCAAAGTATTCAAAACAGTGTTTAGAAAGTTTATTTAACCCTTCAGGCATTTCACAGAAATTAAAGATAAGTAGAGGTGAAATTTGCAAATGTAACTTTTCTTGCTGAATTTCAATTGTATTAAATTTTTTTCTGTAACACAGAAGGTTTTACCAGAGAAGCACTACTAAATATGTATTGTCCAGATTCTGAAGTTTTTAGAAATGTCCCACATGTGGTTCTAGTGCGCTCGTTGACTAAAACACAAGCCTCAGAAGCAAAGAAGCACCTAGTGCATTTTGAGGCCTCTTTTTTATTAGAATATATTTTAGGCAGCATGCCAGGTTTGAAGAGGTATTGAGGTGCCAAAACAGTAGGAATCCCCCAAAAGTGACCCAATTTCAGAAACTACACCCCTCAAGGAATTCATTTATGGTTGTTGTTACCATTTTGACCCCACAGTTTTTACACAGCACATTTTTGAATTGGGCTGTGAAATTAAAAAAAATTAAATTTTTTTCCAATAAGATGTCATTTTTGATCAAAATTTCTTATTTTCACAGGGAACAAAACACCCCATTTTGTTGCCCAATTTGTCCTGAGTGCAGCAATACCCCATTTGTGGTGATAAACTGCCGTTTGGGCCAATGGGTGGCCTCAGAAGGGAAGGAGCGCTGTGTGTTTGTTGGAGTCCAGATATTGCTGGATTGGTTATCGGGTGCCATGCCGCATTTTCAGAGCCCCAGAGATATCAAAGCAATGAAAACCCACCAGAAGTGACCCCATTTCGGAAACTACACCCCTCAAGGAATTCATTTATGGTTGTTGTTACCATTTTGACTCCACAGTTTTTACACAGCACGTATTTGAATTGGGCTGTGAAATTAAAAAAATGAAATTTTTTCCAATAAGATGTCATTTTTGATAAAAATTTCTCATTTTCACAGGGAACAAAATACCCCATTTTGTTGCCCAATTTGTCCTGAGTGCAGCAATACCCCATTTGTGGTGATAAACTGCCGTTTGGGCCCATGGGTGGCCTCAGAAGGGAAGGAGCGCTGTGTGTTCTTTGGAGTGCCTATTTTGCTGGATTGGTTTTCGGGTGCCATGCCGCATTTGCAGAGCCCCAGAGATATAAAATCAATGAAAACCCACCAGAAGTGACCCCATTTCGGAAACTACACCCCTCAAGGAATTCATTTATGGTTGTTGTTACCATTTTGACCCCACAGTTTTTACACAGCACGTATTTGAATTGGGCTGTGAAATTAAAAAAATTACATTTTTTCCAATAAGATGTCATTTTTGATAAAAATTTCTCATTTTCACAGGGAACAAAATACCCCATTTTGTTGCCCAATTTGTCCTGAGTGCAGCAATACCCCATTTGTGGTGATAAACTGCCGTTTGGGCCCATGCGTGGCCTCAGAAGGGAAGGAGAGCTGTGTGTTCTTTGGAGTGCCTATTTTGCTGGATTGGTTTTCGGGTGCCATGTCGCATTTGCAGAGCCCCAGAGGTATCAAAGCAATGGAAACCCACCAGAAGTGACCCCATTTTGGAAACTACACACCTCAAGGAATTAATTGATGGGTAATGTGACCATTTAGACCCCATAGTTTCTTCACAGAACTTATTTGAATTGGGCTGGGAATTAAAAATATATATATATTTTCCAATAATATGTAGTTTTAGCTAAAAATTTCTTATTTTCACAAGAAATAAAACACTCCATTTTGTTGCCCAATTTATCCTGAGTGCAGCAATACCCCATTTGTGGTGATAAACTGCCGTTTGGGCCCATAGGAGGGCTCAGAAGGAAAGGAGCACTATTTGTTCTTTGGAGTCCAGATTTTGCTGGATTGGTTTTCGGGTGCCATGTCGCATTTGCAGAGCCCCAGAGGTATCAAAGCAATGGAAACCCACCAGAAGTAACCTCATTTTGGAAACTACACCCCTCAAAGAATTCATTTATTGGTGTTGTGACCATTTTGAGCCCATAGTTTTTTCACATAACTTATTTGAATTGGGCTGGGAATTCAAACAAAATAATTTTTTTCCAATAATATGTCGTTTTGGCTGAAAATTTCTTATTTTCACAAGGAATAAAATACCCCATTTAGTTGCCCAATTTGTCCTGAGTGCGGTAATGCCCAATTTGTGGTGATAAACTGACGTTTGGGCCCATGGGAGGGCTCAGTAGGAAAGGACCACCATTTGGCCTACTAGGGATTTTCTTGTGCGAAGTCATGTATGCAGAAGCCCCTGAGGTACCAGTACAGTTGAAACCCCCAAGAGGTGACCCCGTTTTAAAAACTACACCCCTTAAGGCATTCATTTAGAGGTGTAGTGAGCATTTTGACCGGAGACATACACCCTATAAACTGTAATGTGTGTCCCCACGGGTATGGCAATACCCTACATGTGGCTGTTATCAGCAGCTTGGGCACGCAGCAGGGCTTAGAGGGGAAAGACGAGGGGGGATAAGCTGTGCGGAGTGCATCAGGGTAAGTAAAACTGGGGTAGATTAAAAATCAAGGGATGTATGATACATTTTGAAGCACTCTTTCATACGGAGCCTCTTTTGACTTTTTCCTTTCTTGCCAGTTTGGGGAACTTCTCCTGGAAATTGTTGCCCTGGTACGATGCGTGTGGCCTCGCTTCCAGAAGTACTGGGTGCTTCTTGGTCCCTAAAAATTAGTTTATTCATTACCACCTCTTGAAATTTCAGGAAAGTTCCCCTCTGGCCTGTACATCGACGTAGCATGTACACATTGTACAATGCCATCGGTATGATGTGCACGGCCAGCTTCTTATACCACACCGCATGGCCCTGTAGGGCTTCAGGGCTTGATCCACCCCTCCCATGTACCTATTGTAGTCCAGGATGCAGTCTGTTTTGGGGGTCTCTGTACTGGTATGTCGTACAGGTACATGGGTACTGGTGTGACATGTCTCTTGTCCTTGTACTTGACACACAATATGTTGCTGCTAGATTGTGCCCTGCTCTCACCCCTTCTGAGTGTTTGCCCAAGCAGAGTCTTAGGGAGGCCTCTCAGATTTCTTCTAGCAGTGCCGCATGCCGCAGGACTTCTGGAAGCGTGGCAGTTGAAGAGTGGAACGCTGGTATAAAAATTATCCAGGTTGAGGTGGTAAGCATGGTCCAGCAGTGGGTGCACCAAACCCCACACAATTTTTGCATTAACTCCCAGTAAGGGTGGGCATGCTGGGGGCTGAATATTGGTGTCCTTCCCTTCATATATCCTAAATTTGTAGGTGTACCCTGATGCACTCTCGTACAGCTTATACATCTTCACGCCATACCTTGCCCTCTTACCCGGCAGGTACTCGCGGAATTGAAGCCTCCCTTTAAAATGTACCAAGGACTCATCAATAGAAATACACGTCTCGGTGGTGTATGCTTGGGAAAACCGAGCACTGAAACGGTCTAATAGGGGTCTCCTTTTATACAAAGGGTCAAAACTGGGGTCATCTTGGAATGGGCGCTGCTGATTAGGAGAAGGGAAGTATTGCCTGATTTTTTTATTTCTTTAGGTTCCAGTTCAGTTCTGAAGTTGCTTTGAGGGGCCCATATATTAGACACCCCTATGAAACACCCCATTTTAGAAACTAGACCCCTCAAAGTATTCATAACAGCATTTAGAAAGTTTATGAACCCTTTAGGTGTTTCACAGGAATTTAGAGCAAAGTAGAGGTGAAATTTACATATTTATTTTTGTCAGAAAATCCTTTTTATACCATTTTTTTTCTATAACACAAAAGGTTTTACCAGAGAAAAGCAACTTAATACTTATTGCCCAGATTCTGCAGTTTTGAGAAATATCCCACATGTGGCCCTCGGGCGGTAATGGACTGAAGCACCGGCCTCAGAAGCAAAGGAGCACCTAGTGGATATTGAGCCCTCTTTTTTATTAGGCACTATGTCCGGTTTGAAGAGGTCTTGTGGTGCCAAAACAGTGGAAACCCCCCAAAAGTGACCCCATTTTGGAAACTAGACCCCTTGAGGAATTCATTGCAGTTTTCATGGGGTGCATGCGGCTTTTTGATCAGTTTTTATTCTATTTTTAGGTGGCGTGGTGACTAAAAAACAGCAATTATACTATTGTTTTTTTATTCTATTTTTTTTACAGCGTTCACCGTGCGCTATAAATGACACATTGACTTTATTCTGCGGGGCGATACGATTACGGCGATACCAGATGTTTATAGTTTTTTTTTATGTCTTATGGCGTTTGCACAATAAAATACGTTTTGTAAACAATCATTCACTTTTTGTGTTACCTTATTCTAAGAGCCAGAACTTTTTTATTTTTCCATCAATAAAACCGTGCGAGGACTTATTTTTTGCGTAACGAACTGTAGTTTCAATCATTACCATTTTTAGGTACATGCGACTTTTTGATCTCTTTTTATTCCATTTTTTGGGAGGTGAAGTGACCAAACAATTGTGATTGTGGTACGGTTTATTATTATTTTCTTTTACGGCGTTCACCGCGCGGGATAAATAACGAAATAATTTTGTAGTTCAGGCCGTTACGGACGCGGCGATACCAATTATGTATAGTTTATTTTTTTATTTATCTATTTTTATTAGTAATAAAAGACTGATAAGGGAAAAAGGGGGACTTTTACTTTTATTACTTTTAAAACTTTTATTTTCTTGTTTTTACACATCTTTTTTTTTACTTTATTACTTTGTCCCACTAGGGGACTTGAGGGCAGGAGGCCCTGATCGCTATTCTAATACACTGCACTACATGCGTAGTGCAGTGTATTAGAACTGTCAGCTACTCACTGACAGCAAGCATAGTGGGTCCTGACTTTGTCAGGACCCACTAGGCTTCCGTCGATGGAATAGCCGGACGCCATTGTTTGGTGTCCGGTTGCCATAGTTACAATCGCCAGCCACTATCGTGTAGCAGGCCGGCGATTGTACCTTAACCCCTAAAAAGCCGCGATCTCTATTGAACGCCTCTTTTAAGGGGTTAATCAGCGGGGGGGGGGGACACAGCGATCGGTCCCCGCTGTAGTAGCTGTGACAGCTGCTGTACAAGACAGCAGCTGTCACAGCTCCTGTATGTGTCGTGAGGATGGCCAAACGGCCGTTACTCCCGTGACGTACTATTAGGTCATGGAGCGCGAACGATACAGCTGCCATGACCTAATAGTACGTCCAGGAGTGGGAAGGGGTTAAAATAGTTCTAAAAGCGCTAGCATTATTAAAATGTAGCATGCGTTGTTAATTGGGTTTTTTGTGGCGTTTTTCATTTAGTGTCATTTTGTATATGCATTTTTTATGGTGTTTTTGAGGTCCTATGGAGAAGTCTATGGAAAAAGGGCCTGAAAAAACGCCATACCCAAAGCATGCTGCGTTTTGAAAAAAACCCCACTATGTACAAAATTGCCTCAAAAACACCAGAAACCAAAACACTCAAAGGGTCAGTTCACACATTGCGTAAATACTGCGGATTTTCTACAGCACATGCAGTAGCAGCAAAAAGGATGAAATGGAAAAAAATCTCATCCACACTGAGTGGAAAAACAGCTCCGAAATTGACCTGAGGTGCGTTTTTTTATTCCACAGCATGTCAATTGTATTTGCGTAACCGCTGCTTATTTGTTGCAGGTTTTCCCCAGTGAATTCAATGGGAGGTAAAACCCGCAACAAATAGCAGTTGTTGCGTTTTTTGCGGTGGGTTTGCAGCGATTCCGCCACAAAAAACGCAACTCAGAAAAAAAATTAAAATCTTATACTTACCCAGAAGTCTGTGTTCTTCCCTCCAGCACGGCCTCCTGGGATAACGTTTCATCCCATGTGACCGCTGCAGCCAATCATAGGCTGTAGCGGCAGTTACATGGAATGTAACTCATGTAACAGGTTTTTCGCCTGGAATTCCCTGCGGTGCACAGGACGGATACCCTGCGTGCTTTTACGCAGCGTATTCGCCCCGTATAAACTCAGTCAGCCTTTGTTCTAGTTGTGTTCTGTTCTGCCACCCCAGCACCATGTCCTGTGTGTACTATGAGGGTATGTTCACACGGCTTATTTTCGGCCTTTTTTCAGGCCGTAACCGGCCGAGAAAATCGAAAGCAGAACGCCTCCAAACAACTGCCCATTG
The DNA here is from genome assembly GCF_050947455.1 of Rhinoderma darwinii. Taxonomy (NCBI): domain Eukaryota; kingdom Metazoa; phylum Chordata; class Amphibia; order Anura; family Rhinodermatidae; genus Rhinoderma; species Rhinoderma darwinii. The sequence continues at coordinate 38,575,956 of NC_134689.1, read as the reverse complement.
ATTTCAATGCGAAATACAGCGTTCTTTTCCGACGGAGCGTATTTTAAAAACACCCGCGGAAAAGAAGTGCATGTCACTTCTTGAGCCGTTTTTTGGAGCCGTTTTTCATTGACTCTATAGAAAAATAGCTCCAAAAACGGTCAGAAAAACGCAGCGAAAAACGCGAGTGGCTTAAAAAACGTCTGAAAATCAGGAGCTGTTTTTCCTTGAAAACAGCTCCGTATTTTCAGACGTTTTTTAGTAAGCGTGTGCACATAGCCTAAGGCTGGATTCACACGAGCATGTTCGGTCCGTAAAGGGCGGAACGTATTTCGGCTCCAAGTCCCGGACCGAACACACTGCAGGGAGCCGGGCTCCTAGCATCATAGTTATGTAATCATGTTTTCAGTAAGGGACAGTAGTTCCACGGAGAGGCAGGGACTCCTAGCGTACATAACTATGATGCTTGGAGCCCGGCTCCCTGCAGTGTGTTCGGCCCGGAACTTGCGGCCGAAATACGTTCCGTCCTTTACGGACCGAACATTCTCGTGTGAATCCAGCCTAAGGGCTTATTCAGATGAACGTATAATACGTCCGTACAACGCACGTGATTTTCACACACAACGCACGTGATTTTCACGCACCTCGCACGGACCTATATTAGTCAATGGGGCCGTTCAGACAGTCCGTGATTTTCACGCAGCGTGTGTCCGCTGCGTAAAACTCACGACATGTCCTATATTTGTGCGTTTTTCGCGCATCACGCACCCATAGAAGTCAATGGGTGCGTGAAAGTCACGCGCAGCACACGGAAGCACTTCCGTGTGACGCGCGTGATTCGCGCAACAGCAGTAAAAAGTACCAATGAAAACAGAAAAGCACCACGTGCTTTTCTGTTTACAAACATACAAACGGAGTGTCATAATGATGGTAAATGATAATGATGATAAATCACACAGCCGCGCATCATATGCTGATGCCACACGGAGCTGTTATGGACCTTTTGCGCGCGCAGAATGCACACGCTCATGTGAATCCGGCCTAATAGTTACTATGGTAATTACAGGCCAGGTGGAGGCAATTTGATTAAACGATGGAAGATGTGGTGAAATATAAAAGAGCCTAGAGCGGGTCACTTCCTCAGAACATTCCCTGGCTGTGGGTTAAGAGGCGGCTGCTGTGTAAGTGGATGGGGTTTTGGACCTGGGTTGTGAATAGTTAGTGGCTGATTTTGGATTTGTTGATGTTTCTTCCTTCAGATATATTGATGTTTTAGTCATGCAGCGTATCCCTAATGTACTCCTAGTATTGGAGGTTAAATGAAAGCCTCTTATGATAAATCACTCCTACTGCTGTAAGGGTATGTTCACATGGCCTATTTTCGTAAACTGCTGAAAAATCTGATGCAGAATGGGAATGGCGGTCTGTTTTCCGAGGGAGCGTTTTTTGCAGTGTATTTTTACGTTTAAAAATACAGCTGCAAACAAGAAGTGCAGGACACTACTTGGGATGTTTTTGGAGCCGTTTTCCATAGATTCTATTTAAAAAAACTCCTAAAACGTCTGTTGAAAATCGAGTGGCACAAAAAATTTCTGAATCAGGAGCTGTTTTCTCTTGAAAATTTTGAGATGCTTTTGACTCACCCTAAAATGTCCTGTCTTTTATGGTTGCAAGACTTTTTTTTTTAAACTGTCTTAATTTTAATGTGGTCATTTGCTTCCAGTGAATTTTTTTCATCAGACTGGTACATGGCCCTAGTAATGTCCTATGTGCGGTGCACCTCTGTAATAATCATTCTATAACTATTTGCTAAAGAACTTTCGAAGAGGTAATAAATCCCATGAAACCACTGGCGGTGGTAAATTCCTGGCTGCTGGGACTCTGCTGACCAGCTCTCGTGTCTCCTGGTCCTCCTCACTCTGAGGCTGCCAGGCCAGTAATACTTGTCATCTTTTCTGTGGATAAGTATTAGATCCCATGCACATGACTGTAGTTTTCATCTAATTGTGGATTTAATTTGCATTGGCCATGGACACCCTTCCCATAACCGTCCATGGATGCTTCCACAAACGTGGATGGATGTGGATCTGTATTTGCAGACAGTAAAAACCATTATGGCTGTGTGCATGAGGCCTTAAATGTTTCATGTGAGTGATCCTTTGAGATTGCTGTCTTACCGAAGGTAAATCTGTGCTTGGATGAGGACCTGCCTGCTCTCCAGTCTTATTGGCTTTAGTAAATGCTTGTATGTTCCATATAATAACCATGCTGGAGCGCTTAGATCTCTCATCAATCTGTTCCTCCTGGAAATGTTTGAATAACACATCTGACAACGTTGTTACTATTCCCCTTGTCTATGGGGTATTATGTAGGAACTGAGTAGTTTCAAAGGGGTAATCCGGGATGTGAGAATTTCTTATTTTTTTTCTTAGTAGGGGCTGGAAGTTCTAAATAAACAACCCAATACTTGCTAAGCCTTGCTCTGGTGGTGCTGGCTGCTGTTCTCACTGCAAATCAGAGGGCTCAGTGGTCATGTGTTGTATTTCTGACATAATGGCAGAAATATGATTCATCTGAGGCCTGTATTTGGCTGCAGCGGTTACATGCCACGTGCATGTAAACCTCCACCAAGAGTGATACCGGAGTGCCAGTGCTTGGTTGCTGGGGGCAATTATAGATCAGTATTGCTTTTGGGTTTCTTTCACTTGAAGTCCCTACTAAAAACTCATCCTGGATAACTCAAATATATATAACCTTCTGGTTTTTTTTTGTGTGATCTTGTCATTTCACTCCTATGCAGAAATGTAGTAATGGCGGCATTCACATTGCTGTTGGCATCTGTTTTGTAAAAACAATGCCAGTTATGAAAAAGTATTAGTCTCCTCCCAAAGGAAAGAACAATTCTTTTAGATGGCTTCTAGTACACTTTAGATGGCATCTAGTACACTTTTGGCAAAATACAGCTTATACTTTCACAAGCAAAAACGTGGTACGTAGTTTGTGGCTCAGTCACTGACTAGTGGTAAAGGGATCTAGGTTCTGGATATAATGTGGGCTCAGATTATTTAATGCTCATTACTCTAACCATCCCTTTAGGCAGCATGTCTGACAAACTGTGCACTCTAAGGGTATGTTCACACGACAACGCCAAATACGTCTAAAATTACAGAGCTGTTTTCAGGAGAAAACCGCTCCTGAATTTCAGAAGTTTTTACAAGTACTCGCGTTTTTTGCTGCGTTTACGGACGTATATTGGAGCTGGATTTCATTGGAGTCAATGAAACTGCTCCAATTACCTCCCAAGAAGTGTCCTGCACTTCTTTGACGTCACTAATTTTATGCACAGTCTTTTGACAGCGCCGCGTAAAATGACAGCTTGTCTGCACAGAACATTGTAAGACCCATTGCAAGCAATGGGCAGATGTCTGCCGAGGTATTGGAGCCGTCTTTTCAGGCGTAATTCGAGGCGTAAAACGCCTCCGTTACGTCTGAAGAGGTTGTGTGAAAATACCCTAAGGATATGTTCCCACACTGGATACGCTGCAGATTTTCTGCAGCAGAATCTCTAGAAAAATGCTGGTAAATCGAACAGAAATCTGCAGCAAATATTGCGTTTTTCCTGCTCATATTGCTGCGGAAACGCAGTTTTATCTGCGGATCTAGTGTTAAAGAGGCTCTGTCACCAGATTATAAGTGGCCTATCTCCTACATAATGTGATCGGCGCTGGAATGTAGACAACAGCAGTGGCTTTTATTTTGAAAAACTGTCATTTTAGAGCAAGTTATGAGCAATTTTAGATTTATGCTAATTTGTTTCTTAGACAACTGGGCGTGTTACTTTTTACCAACTGGGCGTTGTACAGAGGAGTGTATGAGGCTGACCAATCCGTGACCAATCAGTGTCATACACTTCTCATTGTTCCAGCCCAGCATGATCCACAGCAGTGTCATTCTGCAGTGAAAGAAGCTGGGCTGGAACAATGAGAAGTGTATGACGCTGATTGGTCACTGACTGGTCAGCGTCATACATAATCTGGTGACAGACTCTTTAAGCCTTTGTTATAGCAAGTATATGTGCACCTGCAGATTTTACTGCGTAAACGGTGTAAAAACCAACAACATAAATCTGTCGTGGAATTTCTGCTCACCATTTAAGTCTATGGGCCAAACACGCAGCACCTCTGCACAGAACACGCAGCATAAATTGACATGGTGTGGAATTGAAAAATGCACCGCAGAACACTTTCTGCACTGTGAGCATGAGATTCTTCTAAATCTCACTCACTATGATATAAAACTTCCACACAGAATTCCATTGCAGAAATCCTGCAGCATTTACACTACATGCACACATTGCATAATTTGCTGCTGAAAATGTGTATCACAACCACAGGATAAAACTGCACCTAATTGCGTTTTGGTGTATTTATTTTTTTTTTCTTTAGAATTGGTCAGATATGATTCGCTAGCAGAAACGCAAGATAAATTGATATGCTGTGGATTTTCAAATACGCACCGCAGTTCAATGTATGTGCAGGAAAAAAAAGAAACCAGCACATGCATGAGATTTCATAATCTCATTTACTTTGCTGTTACTGCATGACGCTGCGGATTTGCCGCACACAAATACGCATAGTGTGCATTTGGCCTATAGGGGAAATCCAGTGAAAACCTCTTGATTTAAGGATGGATGTAGGAAGATATCATTTATCTGAGACCACCGCTAATTTCCAGAATGAAATGGCCGTTGCATTCTTAATCCCCTATGGCACTCCTCAGAGTGCAGTGTCAGATTTCAGCAAATTCCTATAAATAAATATCTGAATTTTCACTAAACTTCCCCCTTTATGTAAGGTAACCTCATGACATTGTATCAATCCCTCCTGCCTAGGACTCCTTTACCGCTTTATCCATTCCCTAGATGCAGATACATGGAGGGAGAAATTGTGGGCCAAAGTACAGCGCTGCTAACATCAATTTCAAGTCCAGACAGATGTGATAAATGGGATTTATTGGGTTTAAAACAATTAAGGCAGTTTGAGGCTACGCGTTTCAACGCTGGACTAGCGTCTTCATCAGGCCAAGCTCAGCCTGAAATTGATGTTAGCAGCGCTGTACTTTGGTCTGCAATTTTTCTCCCTCCATGACTCCTTGAGCGGTTGTCTGTTGACCACCGGTTTGGATCTAGCTGCAGCTACATCACTTATTACCTGCCTACAGTAGAGTTGTGCCTACTACTTGCACAACTCCCAAAGGTGAGCATTTGATTCACCATTGTTCGTTTGCTCATTTTTTCACTTGTGATCTGCACCATGTGGCGCCGTGGTATTTTATCGCTTTCTTTCTAGGTTCCTAGATGCAGATAAGCTGAGTAGTTATAAGTATAAATATTAACCACTGGTTTTTTTTTGTTTTTTTTTTATAGGGCTTCGAGTCGTTATAATGGAGCTTCTCATGCATATGGAACAGGAAAATGGAGATCTTTATGTCCACCCCTCCAAGTTTAACCAAGGCTGTAAGCTTTTATTCCATAAAAAAAACAAACCTTGGATATATATTGGGAAAGCTACCAACATACACGCTAAACATGCCCATAGTACTCTATTGTCAGACACCAAGGTTGTTGTTTTGGCCTGTCTGGCAAGAATACGTTAGTATATGGTAAAAGTATAGATTAGCATAGCAGACTACACAATTCCATCCCAGAGTCCAGTAAAAATAAAACATAGGCTACCATGTTAAAAAATAAAAGTATGTTTGATGGATGCCACCGTATGGCATCCATTAAACAGAAGTCTTCTCTTTTCATGATCTGTCATATCAGTTTAATGTATCAGAAAAAAGGAGATTTTTGAAGCAGCACTAGTCCCGAGTATGGTGCGGTGCACGCTGTCAAGCCAGGCAAACCCACTCCAGCACGATGTATATCCAAAGAAGTAGTAGGACAACAGCACACGTCTTCAAATCATCAAAGTGGTTTTATTGTCAAGACATCCACAAACGACAAGCAACGTTTCGACCCATAGTGAGTGAAGGGTCTTTGTCAAGCCTAACATTATGTCTAAAAACATCGTTATAAATGGGTGAATACAAATGATCACATGGCCCATTCCAACCAGTGAACATCGTGAATCTGGTCTCCCAGGTGAAGCATACATTAGTCTTAATGACATACATCAAATAGTTATATAATCTTCAAAAACGTGAAAAACTACAATGTGTAATACATCTTTAATACATCATCATCAATCATATGTCAATCATTGTTATTACAATAAAAAAGTGAAGGAGGAAAGTTCACCACACTCCAGGTTCCAGCTACGATCACAGAGCTCTACTGTGCATGCTCAGCAATCAATCATCTCTGCTGTGCAAAAAATAAATAAAGACCAGCGTTCGATCAAAAAATGGTAATCAAAGTATGTATAAATGTAAGACATCCTCAGTCATAGCAGGAATCCATCATACTGCAGCTCCATATCTGTATATTTTGAGGCAAAATTAATTCAATAATTAAAAACGTCTTCACTCTGTATAAGTCACATGTGAACAGGGCAGACGGAGGGAGAAGGGATCAGGTTCATATTACTTCATGATATCAATCACTAGAAGTTAAATATAAGACATCCTCAGTCATAAACAAGAATCCATCATACTACAGCTCCAAATCTGTATATTTTTGAGGCAAAATTAATTCGATAATTAAAAACGCCTTCACTCTGTTTAAGTCACATGTGAACAGGGCAGACGGAGGGAGAAGGGATCAGGTTCATATTGCTACATGATATCAATCCCTAGGAGTTAATGTCATCAAATACTGTTTAGTGTTAAACCGCCTACATAAACTTTCCTCCTTCACTTTTTTATTGTAATAACAATGATTGACATATGATTGATGATGTATTAAAGATGTATTACACATTGTAGTTTTTCACGTTTTTGAAGATTATATAACTATTTGATGTATGTCATTAAGACTAATGTATGCTTCACCTGGGAGACCAGATTCACGATGTTCACTGGTTGGAATGGGCCATGTGATCATTTGTATTCACCCATTTATAACGATGTTTTTAGACATAATGTTAGGCTTGACAAAGACCCTTCACTCACTATGGGTCGAAACGTTGCTTGTCGTTTGTGGATGTCTTGACAATAAAACCACTTTGATGATTTGAAGACGTGTGCTGTTGTCCTACTACTTCTTTGGATATCAGTTTAATGTATGTCATTAATGCATGACTTTTATGATATGGTTATTCTGATAAAATTATAGTCTATGGGTGACAGAGGCCACTCTTAAGGCTCTTGCACACAGCCATGTGCTGCCAGAGTCTTGTCTGTGATCCATGGTAAGATAGGACATGTTCTAGCTCTCCATGGAGTGGACAGTGAAAACTGACCCAATTCACCCACTGAAGTGAATGGGTCCATGAAAACTATTGCGTGACTCAAGATGCTTTAAAACCAGAGCCCTTAGGCATTTGTCACAGCCTACGTTTAATGGATTGGTTGGGAGCTTTTCCTGGCATATACCTCAAATGTAGGGCAAAAAACTGATGTGAACATAGCCTTATAAATTTCCTCTTTAGGATCCACTCCTGGTTTTGGCTAAGAACTGTACCACTGTTCTGTGAACCTGGCCCTTAGCTGATAATAAAATAAATGTCACTAGTAAACACTGATTCCCACCCCCCCCCCCCCTACAATCACCCAAGAATACATGTGGGAAATGTCACATCAGCACTGTCCCATGGCATGAAAATGTTTCTGTTGGGAAAATGATTTGAACTGTGAGAAAGATCTACTCGGGTTTCTCCACTTTCTGTGATGGGAACACTCACTGGATCAGGCGCTAACCTTGCATTATGGTAGACCATATATTAACTCATCTAATCTATGAAACTATTTTTTTTTTCTCCAGTTAACCAGCCCTCAAAAGGACTAAAAGCCAAGAGGAGTTTTAATAACGCAAAAGGACAGTCACTCAGGAAAGCATTGGGAAATGTGAACCAACACGTGCAGGACAAGCAATCTTCAACAAAGGTGAGTGGAGCAGCGTGGATTGTCACTGTAGGGTTCAATAACACTAAAAAGCCTTCTTAACCTAGTTAAAGGGGATGTCACAAAACCATACCTGTTCATATTCCCTATAAGGGATCTAAAATGTTATAGATGGTAGTACCCTAATGCTGCGCCCACATCTGCTCCATATAGCAGAATACTCCTAAACAAGCTCCCACTGGCAAACTTGCCACCGCCATGTAGTACTAAAGATGTACAGCCTCCCCTGTGACGGTAGCACATGTAATCTAGTACAAATCGGCAAAATGTACTGTGATTTTTTTTTTTGGTTTTCCTTAAGGCCTAATTCACACCGCCATGATACACAGACTGCATGTCGGGCCGTGTTTCCCAGACCAAACACCGTGCAGGGAGCTGGGCTCCTAGCATCAGTTATCTCTGATGCAAATCTTCTCTGCAGAACTAATGCCCCATGCTGAAAACATTACAGTGCGGGAGGTTTTTTTTTTTTTCCCCCCCTGCAGCAAGGCAGACTCCCCACATTGTACATAACTATGATGCTAGTAGTGTTCCTCCCTGCACTGTGCTGCAGCAGGGAATTCTGGACAAAAATCCACACACTTGTAGTGCAGTTTTTTTGGCCAGTGTCCACTTCAGAAAACTGCACAAAGTTTCATACTTGTGTAGTCATTTGACCTGTTCCCTCTGCCATCCTGCAGCCAAGCCTCCTGGGATGACCTTTCATCACATGTGACTGCCACAGCCTGTGATTGGATGCAGCAGTGCCATGGAACAAAATGGCATCCCAGGAGGCCAGCCTGGAGCATGGAATACTGAGTAAGTTTTTAGTTTTTGTTTTTTTTGCCATAAAAATTGTAACATCTGTTAGTTGCAGGTTTCATCTGCCCATTGAATTCAATGGGTGAGAAACCCTGCAACAAAAGCAGTGATCATGCAACTACAATTGACATGCTGCGGATTAAAAAAATAAACTCCCTGCAGGTCAATTTCTGAGCATTTTCAAATCTCATCCACTTTGCTGTTACTGTATTCTGTGAATTTTCCACAATCTGTTGCAGAAAATCTGCAGGCTTTATGCAATGTGTGAACTTACCCTAAGAAGGGTTCTTTGGCAAAGTTTATTGTGTCCCAGTGATCTGCTATAATCTGTGGGGAACCTGGCAGTAAAGCCCCATGCACATGAACGTGAAAACGCCTAATTACTGCCCCATAGAATTCTATTGGCCACGGGTACCTCCCGTATGCTTACAGGAAGGTGCCTGTGCCGTAAAAAAAAAAAAAAAAAGTAGAGCATGTCCTATTTCAGGCCGTAATAACGGCACGGGCAGGCCCATAGAAGTCTATGGGGCTCCTGTAATTATGGGTGACCTTCATGTGTGCACCCGTGATTACGGGAGCGTTGCTAGGCAACATCAGGGGATAGTCACTGTCCAGGGTGCTGAAAGAGTTAAACGATTGGCAGTAAGGGTATGTGCACACACTAATTACGTCCGTAATTGACGGACGTATTTCGGCCGCAAGTACCGGACCGAACACAGTGCAGGGAGCCGGGCTCCTAGCATCATACTTGTGTACGATGCTAGGAGTCCCTGCCTCGCTGCAGGACAACTGTCCCGTACTGAAAACATGATTACAGTACGGGACAGTTGTCCTGCAGCGAGGCAGGGACTCCTAGCATCGTACATAAGTATGATGCTAGGAGCCCGGCTCCCTGCTCTGTGTTCGGTCCGGTACTTGCGGCCGAAATACGTCCGTCAATTACGGACGTAATTAGTGTGTGTGCACATACCCTTACTCTGAACAGTGACTACCGATCACAATATAGATCAACCTGTGAAAAAAAATAGAAGTTCATACTTACCCAGAACTCCCTGTGTCAGGTCTGTATTTCAGGGTGGCTTCCGGCCCCGGTTTCACACCGAATAACCATCTCTGTAAATTGAAAGCTGAAGGCATGCCTGGAAAGAAGTACACCACACAGACAAATGTTGGTAGACCTCTTTCCCTCAGTCAAGCAGTGAGCGAACTAACTTTATTCAGAACAAAAACACACACAGAGAAAAGACACATGCCCCTCACTAGAGATGTGGGACTTGCTTAAGTCCCATTGGCTCCTCAGCTGTAAGTTCTCCTGTACATTCTTCTGCACACTCCTTTGCATTCCAGGGGGCGGTGTCTTCCATAGGCGTGTTATGCTTGCTCTTTGTGCTCCATGAATCCAATCTCTGTGTAATATAGTGAATATATATATATATATGGATATTTTTCAAACCATATACATGGTAATGATCCCTGACACCTGCTTCTTCCTCCAGTCCAGCCTCCCGGGATGACGTTTCAGCCCATGTGACCGCTGCAGCCAATCACAGGCTGCAGTGGTCACATGGACTGCCACGTCATCCAGGGAGGTCGGACTGGATGTCAAGAGGGACGCGTCACCAAGACAACGGCCGGGTAAGTATGAATTTCTTTTACTCTTACTACGTTAAAGGCTGTCCCTTCTCTCTATCCCGCACTGATAGAGAAGTGCTGCCGATTACAGCAGTGCAATTTTGCAGCAAAAACGGGCACATAAATACGGGTGGAATACTGGTGACACCGGACCCGTATTTACGGGCACTGGTCCGGAAATACTGGTGCAATACGGGTCGAATACGTGTGACCAAGGACCCGTATTTACGGGAGGACAAAAATGCGTTTGTGTGCATGAGGCTTTAGTGCTCAATTTCCCTGCAGTGCCACCACTGGGCAAACAAAGCATAAGTGCCCATTCACATCAATGGTGTGTAATGCAGGACAGGCCCTCTAGAGCAAGACTCTTTGTAATGACTGTCCAAGAGATAAGGGCCCCCTCTAACTTAGAATTCTCAAATAGGTTACATGAAAATAAAGGGTTCAGCTTTTTTTTTTCTGTAAGTTAAAGGTGTTCTAAAGACACAATTCAGCAACAGATGGACCTAAGCATACCACTGACCAATCACAGTGCCCGTAAATTAATGCCAATGACTGTCTTTTAAACCTACGGCATTAATTTCTTATAAATGGGAGGGGGGGGCACAGATTCATTTTGTGGCTCCATTCAAGGATCACATGTTACATTCAATATTGTATGCAGATTGCCACACATGGGGTGACTCTCCATAAGACCAGGATCACACACCATTTTGGGTCCGTTTCAGCCAAACACAAGAGTAGTCACAGGAGCTATATATCAGACTTTTGTTTTTCAATCCACTTCTGGCTTTGGCTTAAAAAAAATAATAAAATACTAATTCTGGTCTAGCAGATACAGAAAATGCAGTTTTCATGACCTTAGTGGGTGCATTACATATATTGCTCACTGAGCTGTATATGTAAGTCTGCTGTTCTATCTTGCACAGATACACATTACACTGGTAGCAACTGTACTAAACAGTGTCACAAGACACCGCTTTAATAGGATGTAGCACAACAAGCTCTATGGGAAGTGGTTAAAAAGACAAATGTTAATACAACACTATTACCCTTCTATATATAGGTAAAGAACAATAACCTAGTCCACCCCAAGAGCAAGAAGACTTATCCTGACATTGAGACCTTCATCCCATACAATCCTCTTGGTATGTACAGAATGTCCTCTTCCAGCTCATGTAAGATAGTGTGTAGAGCATTTGAAATTAAATTTACACCTGTCATTGAGATGTGGTTCATCGAGTCCATATTAAAGTAAATTTCTTCAAAAGATACATAAGTTTACCAAATATAATTTGTTCCAAGGGACTGTCTTGCTGTAAGATTTTGAAGGAACTTTTTTTTTAAACGAGACTTCTCACCGAAAACTACAAGACTGGTTCCCAGGATCTCAACAAACTGACTTGGCTAGGGAAAAATTCAGCCAGCTATGATCATCCCTGCAGTGGATACGTTACATGGTGGCCATCCAGATGAATGTCTGTCCATATAATGCAAGGGTGGCTTCAGTCTGCCAGTGACCACTGATGCTTGTCAGTGGCTCTTGTGCATTGAGGGGGTTCCCAGCAGGGCATGGCCTCTGACATTGCTTGGCCTATTAGGGCATATGCATATCTGCCAATTTCATTTCAACCATTGTGCGTTGAGCTCACTCTGCCTATAATACTTCCTCACACTTTTTTTTTTATTTTAATACTTGAGCAGATTTTGAGACCTTTGATGTCCCTGAAGAACACAAACTGAGTGACCGCTGTCTTGCTGGTGTTCCACTGTTTATTTCTCTGCACAATGCAAAGAGGTTTGAAACCCTCACCAGCCCAATTCTTTCCCCGATGGACATTGGTCTGATAAACTATGGTAAGTATTGTTTTATAGGCTAAACATAATCTTGTACAACTAAATAAAATTGATACAGTGCACAGGCAGATGGTTTATTAATACCCAGCCCCCCTCTCAGTCAGACATAAAGGGTATTAATATATACAATATACTATCCATATTCCGCATCTACTTGTTTAGTAAGGACATTCATTGTTTACTTCCAGTTGACGAATTTTTGTTCATGATCATGTGATCTTACACAGCTAATTAGTGTCAGAGCTGTGTCTTATGTTCCGGCACCTGTGTCCATCACATGACCATGGACAGAACTTTATCCACTGGATGTAAACAATGAGTGTTCCTACTGAATAACAAGCAGATCTTGAAATCTAACAATTAATATTGGAAAATTGTATAACATTGAATTATACAAATAACATTTTGAAACCAGACAAGCCCTTTGTAAATGATGGAAGCAGTGAGCTCCCCTAGTGGCAGCATAAACCGTGGTGTCATGGGCTCTGTAGAAATCCCTATGCAGTAATGTCCTAGTGCTGGCTGCAGACAGAATTGTGTTTTAAACAAATAGTTGTGAAGGAAAGGCTATTTGGAGCTCTGAATTGGCAGTGGTTGGGTGGGGGGAACAGAGCTCCAACCCTAACTAAGAATGGGGGCCCATTTAGAGTAAACATGTGGTTTATATAAATCTTCCTCCAATCCCATTTACCAGGAGTATGATACAACATTAACCACTAGACCTCCAGAGAAACTGGACATTAACTACGAAGCTGCATGGAGTAACGCCTGAAAATATAAAACTTTCGCACAATTGCAATAGCAGACGAAGGCTTCATTTACATCTGCGTTGGGCTCTGTTCCAACGAACATCGGAACGAAGCCCTGACACAAACCGAAACCAAAGCTTTCCATCATCTATTTCAATGGTGACTGATCCAGTGCCAATGGTTTCCGCTTGTCTCCGTTGTGCAAGTGTTCAGTTGTAACTGAATCAATAGTGTAGTCGACTACGCTATTGTGTCAAAACGATGGAACCCTTGCACAACGTCAACAAACAGAAACCATTGGCACTGGATCAATCACAATTGAAATCAATAGTGATGGAAACCGGAACCTATGGTTTCCGTTTGTCAATCAGGGTCCCGCGCTGTCTGAACGGGACCCTGGTGCAGGTGTGAACGAAGGCTTACTCATGACTACATAGAATTTCGAACGCCACACCTGAAATTTAGCACAAAGCAGTCTGGCTCTGAACCCCAATTTTAATGGTGTAATGGCTACTGAATGTTTGAATTGAGTAACTAACTAAAGTTATTTGTAAAAATGACCTTTACGAAGCTAAAAGTGCCTTCATTAATGTCTTTCTAGATTCCCATGAGACATTCAGTCCTATGTTTGAAGACCTCACTATCGACTTGCCTCTTGCATGTGACTTTTAAAGACTCCTGTGTTGTAAATGATTATATTTTAATAAACACTTCTTTTTAATCTATGAATTCTCTCTTTATTTAAAAACAAACTGGTAAAGGAGTGTCCCACTGAACTAACAAGGTCTCCTGTACTCCAACATGTCAGGCTTCTTTACAGAGAAGTTCTAGGGCCAGTGGTGAGGCCCTTAATAGCCAATGCAACCAGAACTTGCACCTTCTGTCCCAAACTTCATGTAGGAACCTATGGAAAGGCAGCTTTCCTGGATTAGTGTTTAGGCAGTTTTTAGGTATCATTTAATGGAAATGGTATTCTCAATTTGTATAAGAGCTAATGTTTTTGACTTCCAATTAATAATTTTAGAGTTATTTTTTTGGGTTTTTTCTTCAATTTTAATGGGGGCAGTTGCAGTAGGGGGGACAAGTGTTTGAGTACAGAATTGTTTGCAGAGCTAATCCACAAATACTTCTCACTGCTTTTCCAATGCAGTCCCCCTGGGATGATTCCCATGTGTCTGCTGCAGTGTCATTCCACAAGGTGTGTCCCTTTTTTTATAGATGGGACTTAACCTGCAATTGTCTGAGTTCCAAATCCATGAATTCAGACTCCCTGGAGATTTTAAACTATGACAGAGTTTGGGTTCAAATAAGCCTCTGCCATGAATGGCTGACGTATCTTTATTTAAGACCATACAAGAGTAGGTGAACACTTGAGATGCTTAAACATGTATTCCACATCTGGTACAAGACAATAGTTGAATCTTGTCTTAGTATGTATATTTAGCCTTAACCCAATGGAATACAAAATGTCACTGGGCTTTTATTCCGTCAGGCTTTCTAATCTAGTAGCAGAATACAAGGGCCATTGGGTCAGATACCATAGGTCTTAAATAGAACACCCATCCTCCTCTGCAAGCCTCTGACAGTTGTAACTGTCCACAATAAATCTTCCTGACAGATATTTGTGTTCACACAATAAACATATCTGACTTTCCTTCTTTTGAACAAAAATTTGCTCATTCATGTCATAGAATGCACAACAGCTACATTCTAATCCAATCCCCTGAATCAGGACACCACATGCCATTCACTATTCAATTGGCGTTCAGTTTACAAGTCTAGGGCTGGATTCACACGAGCATGTTCGGTCCGTAAAGGCCGGAACGTATTTCGGCTGCAAGTCCCGGACCGAACAAAGTGCAGGGAGCCGGGCTCCTAGCATCATAGTTATGTACGACGCTAGGAGTTTTCAGTACGGGACTGTAGTTCCACGGAGAGGGAGGGACTCCTAGCATCGTACATAACTATGATGCTAGGAGTCCGGCTCCCTTCAGTGTGTTCGGTCCGGGACTTGCGGCCGAAATACGTTCCATCCTTTACGGACCAAACACGCTCGTGTGAATCCAGCCTTACAGGTGCTTTTACAACATTACATACTGTACACCTGAATATTTAAGCAATCAGTTTACACAATTCGGGCAACACCATCCATCTTGGTGTCATGCTATGGCTTGACATAACGTTATCAGGTATGGAAGCGTTCAGTGTCCCATAAACAATATCTAGCTGGTTGTAGCCTAGCTTGATTTCAATGGGAGGCAGAGGCATTTCTTTTGGCGGCAGCTTTTTAGCTGTAAAAAAAACAAAAACCAGCATGCTCATTCTTGCTGCGATTTCACCTCCCATTGAAATCAAGGAGCGGCAGAGTTTTTTTGCAGTGTAATGGCCATGGCCTAAATACTACAAAAACTGAAGCAAGGAAGTGCAGACAGTCAAGTCTGCCTCCAAATTCCTGAAGGAATCTTGAGGCAGATTTTACTGCCTGCAAAAAACCTCAGTGTGAACAGGGCCTTAGGCCCCATGGGCACAGATGACCGTGGACAGTAACCCACATTTGCGGGCCGTGCTCACATTATAAAGTAAGGGAGCATGGCTGGTAAATTAAGAAAATGGGTCATTTTTTTTGATTACAGAAACTCTACAGCCTGGACACGGGCGTACCTAGGAAAGACTGGGCCCCATAGAAAACTCTTGACTGGGGGCCCCCCTGGGTCCCACAAGCAGCCCGCACAGCACCCGCCCAAGTGTATAGTGCTGCACAGCACCCGCCCACGTGTATAGTGCTGCACAGCACCCGCCCACGGCCCCCTTTGGGATGTCACTCAAACATGGAAAGGTGGGTTTGGAGGCAGGACTATGACTCTACAGTGCTGATTAGAGGCAGAATAAACCTTTACATTAAGTGACGTTTTGGATTCTAGTTCTTTTCTCCTCTGTTCCAGACATCTATGATGGACTTCTACCGGCCATGACCCATTTCTGCAGTTTTCCGCTCAGATGTCTTCAGCTTTTAAAAAATTTCTGCACCTATAAACAAAGTTAAAATTCTCCACCTCTTGCACCTCTAACTAGAATAACGCCATACACGGTCCCTCATAATAGTACCATACACTGTCACACACATTCTCTGACCCCTGTTGCTGGTGACCCACCCCTGTTGCTGGTGCCCCACAGGTGACCCACCCCTGTTGCTGGTGACCCACCCCTGTTGCTGGTGACCCACCCCTGTTGCTGGTGACCCACCCCTGTTGCTGGTGACCCACCCCTGTTGCTGGTGACCCACCCCTGTTGCTGGTGACCCACCCCTGTTGCTGGTGACCCACCCCTGTTGCTGGTGACCCACCCCTGTTGCTGGTGACCCACCCCTGTTGCTGGTGACCCACCCCTGTTGCTGGTGACCCACCCCTGTTGCTGGTGACCCACCCCTGTTGCTGGTGACCCACCCCTGTTGCTGGTGACCCACCCCTGTTGCTGGTGACCCACCCCTGTTGCTGGTGACCCACCCCTGTTGCTGGTGACCCACCCCTGTTGCTGGTGACCCACCCCTGTTGCTGGTGACCCACCCCTGTTGCTGGTGACCCACCCCTGTTGCTGGTGACCCACCCCTGTTGCTGGTGCCCCACAGGTGACCCACCCCTGTTGCTGGTGCCCCACAGGTGACCCACCCCTGTTGCTGGTGACCCACCCCTGGTGACCCACCCCTGGTGACCCACCCCTGGTGCCCCACCGGTGACCCACCCCTGGTGCCCCACTAAGTTTTATCAGAGAAAAAAAAAAAACTTTACTCATGATCCCGTTCCTGTTTGCTGGCGATGAAGATCTGCTCTCTTGAGCGGGTCTGCTGGAGCTAAACGAGCGTCATCCAATGACGCTAATTGGCGGTGCAGAATAATTTGCCCCGTCAATCAGCGACTTTCAAGCGTGGAAGCGGTGTGATATCATCGTGCCACTAGCCAATCAGTGTCATTTGTAAGGTGCTGGATGGTCGGGCACGGAACATGCCTGGCCATTCAGTGCTAATGCATGTATTTGGCTGTCGCTAGCACCGGGGCCCCCTCCGGTGCTAGCGACGTCTACAGGCATGAGAGGGCCTGTTGCCCGGCCCATACCTGTTGGAGGCTCGGCGGCGCGGGCATAACGGCTGCTTCACGCGCCACCGAGCATATGAGGGGGGGGGTCGGCTGGTGGCATGGGCCCCCTCAAGCCGCGGGCCGCGTAGCAGCTGCTACCGTGGTAGTTACGCCGCCACCTGGACACCTACCCGTAAATATACGGGAAGGTGTCTGTTGGCCATTAAAATGAATGGGTCTGTTTTTACGGATGAAATCTACGGTCGTGTGCGTGGGGCCTTAGGCTTATGTCCTAGGGAAAGAAAGATGGGGCTTCAAGGCCAAGACTATAACATCTATCCTCAAGGGTATTGCTAAATATGGTATCGTTTTTGAAGAAAGGGGAAAATGGGTACATATATCCAACAGTCAGATAAGTTAGTCAATATTGATATCACTTGATATCTGATAAACTTGTTAAACTCTTAGCACTTCATTTAGACCATAGGTAGAGATGAACGAGAAGATGGTCATCTGGAGCTTGAAGAGACCCATAGTTCAGCATTGTGAGTGGGAACCTTTTTGCGGTGACTGGTGTGAATCCAAGTTGTCTTTCTTTCTAACCTGACAGATGTGGAATTTATTGTACTTGGTATGGACCGTCAAAGTGAGGCTCTAGTGCTTTCTGGACATGTCTCTTTAAACACACACAGTCCCCTGGCTGTAAACTATGTCCTCCTTTCACTGCGTTAGGATCTGGAATGGAATTATAAACATATCTGTGTAAGCTGTTTTTTTTTTTTGTTTGTTTTTTTTACAAGGCTCCCACATAACTAGTATGGTCAGAGTGCAAGGTTTGGACTTCTTGTGGAAAGTAAAGTCCTGTCCTAGGGGCTTGCCCAAACATTATGTCAGACTCGATCCAGTTCTCTTTTGTGGGGCATTCCTTACTGAATAGAGTGCAATGGGCCGGCACTCAGTCCATGGTTTATGGGATTCAACCATTGCCTTCTGGATTTTTAACTTTAAAGGGAATTTGTCGCTAGAATTTTATTTGTTTTAGTTAAACAGTATATAAATGATTACACATTGTTCTAATTTTTTTCACAAATCAGGAAATATTATAAATTAGATTCTAATTTATAACATTTCCATGTGCTGGTCACTAGAGGGAGTAATTCCCAAAATTGCAGCATTGGCATGTGGTAAAGCAACCTCATTGCTTTATGCTGCAAAATTGGAGAATACACAGTCGCTCTAATGTGCTCAAACAATCCCCCCTCCTTTATCCTGGCTAGTGCGGGTGTTGAATGTTCAAATCTCCTACACTGTGTGCTGCCATTTTTTGAGCAAATGCACAGTGTAGGAGGATTAGATACAGTGGTAATCACACAGTATAACACGAACATACACAGACCTAACTTACCTGCTCCTGCCATCGCCGCTGTCTCTGCCGCTGCCTCCGCTCCATGTCCTTGCTTCTGAACATATGGACGGAAGCCGCGACCGGAAGTAGTCCTCTTACTCTCCGGCCGCGGCTTCCGGTCCACATGAAAATGGCGCTGGATGTCGCTCTGCCGAAGACCTTCCTTTTGGACTGTGTGGGAGCGGCGCATGCGCCGTTCCCACACAGATGGCGTACACTATAGTGAATGGAACGGCTCCCGTTCGCATTCTCTATGGGGATGTTTGTGCCGTATTCCATCTCTGTATGTGTCGTTAATCGACACATACAGTGATGAAAAAAAAAATGGCAGCCCCCATAGAGAAGTAAAAGAAAGAAAAGTAAAACACAAATAAAATGTATTTTAATAACATACTAAAAGCAATAACATATTTTTTTTTTTTCGTGACACCTTCCCTTTAAAGTCCCATTCAACCTTTCTACCTTCCCACTGGTATGGGGATGATGCATGTCCATAGTCTGCCTTTAGCATATGCCTTTTTGCAACCCGCACAGTTTTGCCTGTTATGGCAGGCACGTATCATGCACCCCTGAACAAATCTGGCAGCAGCACTACTGAACCCTGGGGCTACCCACCATTTGGTCACCATTGCACACATTCCTTCTCTTGGCACGTGTTGGGTTACCATGGGGAAGAGGACTCTGGGTAGGCCTATCGTATTACCCACCTTCAATATTCAATCCTCCCCCTTTGTCTGCCGCTGTTCTTTTTCTACTTTTGTGGCTTGACTTTGTAGTCTACTTAATATTGTCATGTCTATGAGACCAGATACTATGCTGGTCAAGATTCATTCTACCCTTTGAGGGACATGCGAGCCACAGCCTCGTCTGCGAGTCTATTTCCCCCTCGCTTCGGGGGTAGTTTCTTTAGTGTGCACTTGCACTTTCAGTATACCCACCTGCTTTGGCAATGTCAGGGCTTCAAACAGTTCTCCCACTCTTTTTTAGCATTCTTTCTGGGTTTACCCGTGTATCCAACAAAAATCCCTGCTCCTCCAGATTGGGCCATAATCCTGTGCAATACCAAAAGCATATCTAATCTGTATAAATATTTGTAGTTTTACCTTCAGCCAGTCTACACCCCCTCAGCAGTGCCTTCAACTGTGCTGCCTGTGCCGACATGGAGGGTGGAAGTGGTTCTTTCTTTATTACCTCTCTTACATTGTCTAATGTTTCATCTTTATTTTCATTAATTCAAGACCATTATGTTTGATGTCCTGAGTACCGGGGAATCAAATGCGCTGGGAAATTAACTTCCCACCAGTTCTCTGTCTGCTATTTCCTGCGACATATCACATTCCCTCACAAAAGTCTCTCATTGATCATGTAACCTATCCTTCTCTTCCTCCTCTGTTGGATCCTGCGGAAGCAATGTAGCTGGGTTTGTACATCTCTGTATGGTTCGGTTAGATGGGGTGAGGAGACTGGTCTCAAACTTAGTGAGACGTAAGGTAGACGTGTTTGGTGTGTGTTTGTTTAAGAATCTCACTAACTGCATGGGGCACCATGAGAACTAGGTGGTAATCTTAACAATATGTATGTTGCCTTGTCTTTGAGTAGAGCTGCTGCTGCTACTACACAGATGAAAGGCAACGACCCACATGAGAGGATTAAGCTTGCCGGAGTAGTAGGCCACAGGACGCTGCTTTCCTCCATGGAGATGAGTGAGAACTCCTTGGTCATGTCCTCTGATCTCATGGCAAAACAGGAAGAAGGGACTGGTATAGATAGGAGGGCCTAATACTAGGGCAGAAACAATGGCATGCTTCAGACAGTTAATGGCCTCAACGTCTTCCTCTGTTAAAGTGAAGGGTTGCCGCCCTATTGCATCGTCTAGGGGTTGCATAAGGGCAGAGGTGGAGGGCATCCATTCTCAGGTTGCTTGGCATTCTGAGGGGGAGGGGTTGATTATAAGGAGATACACATTTCTTCAGTATCACTGCTTCCAAATACTGTTGTATCTGGATATCAATACTTGCAACTGTGGGAGGCTTAGAGGGTACTGCTTCAACTGGGGTTTGGGGCTCTTTGCCATGATTTTAACGGTCACGGGCCACAGGCATACGTCTGTTTACCCTGTGCCCAAAAGGAGGACAGGACTGCCCTTAATAATTCCTTTAGGTGTGGGGTCCTCCCAGTGCAATCCCCTATAGAGTGCAACACGCATTAAAACTTAGTGTCATCTGTAACATCAATTTGTCCATCAGGCTTATATCGGATGACCATCTGAATTGCTACAAGGATGTCAGCACCTATAAGATTTACTGGACAAGAATCTAATAGCAGAAACTTGGCAACAAGCTCTTGTGAATGCTGTAATCTTGTTTGCATTTTAATTTCTTCAAATATATTCCTAACTAGAAAAAGTACCCAGCACTGCCCGGGTATAACGTGTCGGTCTGTCTGTTTGTGTCCATTGGATTTGTTCCAAGGGTGCCCAGGAGTCTAATCCATGCCCTCATATTTTCTTGGTTTACGAGGAAATCGTTAGTAGCCCTATATACCCTGGCAGTTAAAAACTGTTTATTTCAATTTTAATTTCATAAATATCTAACCGCTAAACCGGTAGGAAATGGAGTCATAAGGCTGTGACAGAACCTGTTGATTAACAACATTGGCAGTTTTATTACCAGTTGGCCATAGACTATGGTTGGATCATAATTGAAAACCGCATCATGCATGAAAGCCCACTCATTAGCACGCTGAACATGATGTGCTCTATCACCTTGCTGACTGGCCTGGGTTCAGGCAGGAGTCCCTGGGCTTCTGAGAGCCACCTGTCTGATCTGTTGCTGAGAACGCCCGAGTTTGCTAAGGAGTTTCAGCAGCTCGAGCAGCAGTATGACTCATTTGATCAGCTTGCAGTTGGGCAAGAGGAGCCTCTGCAGCCTTTCTCCTGGCCATCAGTAATCTGATTGGTTGCTATGGGTGACCGCTCCCCTGTACCTTCCCATCTAGGATTATCTTGTAAAGTGCACTACCTGCTACTGCCAGATAAAAACATCTTTACTATAAAAGTGAATGTCTGTATTTGCTTTTATAGTATTGGATTGTGATAATGGCTGATAAAAGAAAACAACAGCAAGGTTGAGACCTTTACGAAAATATACTTGAACACCGGATGTACCTATGTGCCAAATTTGGGGTCAAATTGCTCAGGTGCTTGGATTTCTATAGAGAACGACAAACAAACATTCGCTATAATGGCTCATAACACAGAACAACGGTATGGTTGGGACATTTATGAAAATATTCCTGGATGCTTGATGTACCTATGCGCCAAATTTGGGGTCAAATGGTTCAGGCGTTTGGATGCCTATAGAGGACGACAAAGAGACATTCACTTTTATAATCTAGAATAGCAGAGTTACCCGGTTTCACACTGGTCTATGTGTTTGTTGTTTGTGTGTGTGGTTAAAAACGTCGTTTCCTACTAATATGAAACCAACATCTCCAATAAAGTCCAAGTGCAGGATTCCTTTTTGGAGCTATGACTGGTATGAAACGGGTTAAATTTATGAGAGTGCTGAAATCCACAGGTTTGGTTCTGTTGACAAATTTCAGCAGCTCGGGCAGCAGCCAAGCTCTGTGCCACAGGAGTCTAAGTGCTGGGTACCTTTTTGGAGGTATGACTGGTATAAAAAGGGTTTCAATTTATGAGAATGATCAATCATTGGTACAGTTCATTTACGGCGAGTAACACGTAGAGTAAAGAAAAATAGCTTGGTTGTTCTAGAAACCTGGTCAAAATCTGTGTGTATGTGAGTGAGGCTAAGAATGAAGGACCTGCGAGCTTCTATGGGCTAATACAGGTCATGTGATATAGAGGAAGGTCCTTGATGTGGAAGCCAGTGGTGTCATATTTGTTTTTGTGAATATGTCGAGAACAGTAGGTCTTAAAGAGCTGAAACCCGATGTCACGAAGGGTCTGTGGACCCACTGGACCGTACCGCCTTGGTTGTAAGGCAGCTGGCTAACAGGGAGCCGTGTGACTGTCTATAGTTCTATAGGTACCTGTGGCAGCTCAGACAGCAGCAGGACAGACTCAGCTGGGACTTAGGTAGTAGGCGGACGTTAGGCGAGGTGAAGCAGGTCAGACATGGATGTAGTGCAGCACGACCTTGGCACAGCTCCGTGCTAGACCAGGAAGGTATGGATTGCTAGGTACAGGAACTGGAAACAAGTATAGGGATAGGGACTGGAACAGGAAACACACTAGGAGGCCATCACATAGACAAATTATAGGGAACACAACAACGCTCAGGCATAGAACTAGGGGGCTGGACCCCTCTTATAGTCCAGGGTACTCACGGGTCAAAGTTCATTCATAAGGGTCCGGTGTGCGCGCTACCCCTTTAAGAGCGGGCACGAGCGTGTGCGCCCACCCTACGGTATCCGGCAGAGGTAAGTGGACGCGAGCGCTGGCGTCTCCTGAGGAGGAGGCTTGGGCCAGCGCTTGCCGACTCGTGGCTGCGGCTGTCAGGGGGAGGTTGGAGCTGACAGCCCGCAGCCACGGACATTATAGTATCCCCCCTCTTACGCCCCCTCTTCTTGGGACCAGAGCGAGAGAGAAACTTCAGAAGAGTAGGGGCATTGAGGTTCTCCTCTGGCACCCAGGACCTCTCCTCAGGACCAAACCCCCTCCAATCCACCAAATAAAAAGTATTTTCTCTCACTCTCTTGGTGTCCAAGATCTCCTTGACCTCAAAGATGTCCGAGGGGCCGCTGGAGGCAACCGCAGGGCTGGGAGTCTTGGAATAGCCGTTTAGGATCACAGGTTTCAGGAGGGACACATGGAAGGAGTTGGGAATCCTGAGGGTAGGAGGCAGCCGAAGCTTGTAGGTGACAGGATTGATCAGCTGCAGAACCTCGAATGGTCCGGGGAACCTGGAGGCAAATTTACATGACGGCACCCTCAGTCGGATATTCCTGGACGACAGCCAGACCTTAGTGCCAGGAAGAAACAGAGGGGGCTGTCTTCTCCTTGTCAGCCTTTGTGTCATGCGGTCCACTGCCATTAGGATCGAGGATCGAGTCTGCTGCCAGATCTTCAAAAAGTCTCTAAACGTGGAATTAGCTCCAAGTACCTCGGAAGTATCAGGCACCGGGAAAGGAATTAGTGGGTGCTGGCCATAGACAATGCAGAACGGTGTATTCTTAGTAGACTTGCTGGTGTGATTATTGTAGGAGAACTCAGCCCACGGGAGCAGCTGCACCCAGTCATCATGCTGCTTGGAGATGAAATGGCGTAGGTAGTTCTCCAAAATCTGGTTGATCCTCTCGACCTGACCATTAGACTGAGGATGGTAGGCAAAAGAAAAGTCCAACTTCTTGGCAAAGAGTCCGTAGAGGGCTCTCCAGAACCTCGAGATGAACTGAACCCCCCAATCAGACACAATATGCTGCAGCAAGCCGTGCAGGCGGAAGATGTGTTGGATAAATAACTTGGCCAACTGAGGAGCTGAAGGAAGACCGGTCAGAGGAATTAAGTGGGCCATCTTCGAAAATCGTTCCACCACCACCCAGACAGCACTGCATCCAGCAGAGAGAGGCAGGTCCGTGATAAAGTCCATCGCTATATGCTGCCAGGGAGCATTGGGCACAGGCAATGGTTGGAGCAGACCAGCAGGTCTGGAGTGGGTGGCCTTGTTGGCTGCACATACAGCACAGGAAGAAACGAAGTCCACAATATCCTTGGGCAGAGTGGGCCACCAGAAATGTATCTTTACATGGGAACCTCTGATTCTGCTCTTGAAATGTGACAATGCCAACCTCACCGCCTTCATCTCCCTGAAGTTGGATGATCTCCTCCTGTCTTGAGAACTCCAACTGCCCTGAGTCCAGTGTTCCCGAATGTGGGCCCCCCAACCATTGCTGGATGCATCAGTAGTTACCAGGACTTGGTCCTGTGATGCAAGGGACTTCCCCCTTCTGAAGATTCTTTCTATCTATCCACCCCTTTAAAAGAAGCTTTGTTCATGCGGTGATGGAGAATCTGCGTGCTAAGACTGCCGGGTCCCAATTCCTCAGGATAGCTGACTGTAAAGTCCTCAAGTGGGCTTTGGCCCATGGTACTGCTTCTAAAACTCTCATTGCACCTCTGATGGAAATCATGCAGCTGCTGAGAACATACAGGATTCCCTCTGTTATAGCCTTTATCTTCTCCGGTGGGAGGAAGGTTTTCATGGCCAACTGTAATCCCAGCAATTTGAGAGTTCTGCTGGGGACTAGATGGGATTTCTCCCAATTTATGACAAACCCATGGTCTTCTAGACATCTTATGGTTAGCTGAATCTGGCTTTGAAGAAGTTCTGGGGATGACGCCTTTAACCACCAATCGTCCAGGTACGGAACTATACATACTCCTTGAAGACAAAAAACGGCTGCCAACAACAACAACACAGAGGTCTTGGAAAAGACCCTTGGGGCTGCAAAAAGCCCACAGGGCAGGGCTGCAAATTGGAGGTGTATTATCTCGCCTAAATGAGGATAAGCAATCCAGAGGTAGCGTTTGTGGTCTGGATGTATCGGAATGTGCAAGTATGCATCCCTGAAATCTAATTTTTCCATTATGTCTACTTTGTAATTAGTGCAGCTGCAGACTTGAAAGTCTCCATTTTGATTTTTTTCTTGCAAAGGCACTTTTGAGACCTCTCAGGTCTATTATAAGTCTCGATCTGCTTCCGGGCTTGGGGACAGTAAACACGAGAGAGTACAAGCCCTTTGAACACTTGGTCAGGGGAACAGGTTCTAAGGCTTTTTTTTTTTTTTACAAATTCCTTCAGCAAGGAGGTGATCTGAGGACAATTTCCGTGGTTGAGGAGAAATCTGGTTGGCAGAGGACAAACAAATTCTAGAGAATAACCTTCCTTTATTGTTTTTAGCACCCAGGAGTTTGTGGTGGTAGCTTGCCAAATCTGGTAGAAATGTTTCAGCCTGCCACCTACCAGGGGTGGCAGACTTCTGGCGACAAAAATCAATCTTGGAGGGAGGAGCTGAGGGCTTCTTATGGTTTTTGTCAGAATCCGTTCTTCTCCGTCCTGACTGTTGCCTATTAAGGGGTCGAAAGCGTCTTCTTTCCCTAGAAGGAGATGATCTAGAGATTCGGCCTAGACGAAATCTCCTTCTTGCTGAGGAACCTAGGAAAAAAATTACCCTTTTCTTCATTAAGATTCTTTAAAATCTTATTGAGTTGTTCCCCAAAAAGATACCCTGGCTTGAAAGGCAATTAGCAAAATTGATTCTTCGAGGCCATATCACCAGACCAGGGTTTAAGCCAAACCGCACGTTTAGAAAGCTCTCTCTCCTTGGAAGACAGGTACAAAACATCTGCAGAATCTGGTCTAAAGGTTTTCCTGCTTATATATCATTTACCAGCTGGCTTAAACAGACCCTAAGTGCTCTGGCCACAGAAGCTGTGGCCATGGAGGCTTTACATAGGGCTGCAGAAGTAGGGTTAATCTTCTTTAGTGAAATATCAGCACTTCCGTCTAGAGGGTTCTTTAGAAGAGAAGAATCTTCAGCAGGTAAAACACTACACCTTTAGACAACTTAGCTACAGCAAAGTCAATTTTTGCAGGAGAATCCCAGGAAACACTGTCATTTTCATCAAGTCTATAGGTAGACTTGAGCCTATTCACAAAATCAGATTTTTTGTCGGAGCTGCCCTCTCTTTAGTAAGCATAGTTTCCAGAATAGGATTGGAGGGCAAAACATTACCCTACTTCTTTGGAAAATAAAATAAACTTTTTCTACCTTATAGCGGAAGTCCTGCATCATCAACTTCTACGGTAGATTTAACTGCTTTAATCTGTTTTGATACTTGTTCTTTCCTAAAAAGGGAATTATCATCATCATCATCATTTGAGTCAGAATTGCTAGAGGCCGCCATTGAAGACTCTGTGATAACAGGGCAGAATGCTCTTTCTTCTTCTGACATAGAGTCTGCAGGTTTAGGGACTGATTTAGTGGATTGACCACTAAATGTCGCCACTTCCCTAAAAGTTTCCACTAAGTGACCTTTAACCCCTTCCCTCTTTGGGCACTTTTGACCTTCCTGACAGAGCCTCATTTTTCAAATCTGACATGTTTCAGTTTATGTGGTAATAACTCCGCAATGCTTTTACCTATCCAAGCGATTCTGAGATTGTTTTCTCGTGACACATTGGACTTTATGTTACTGGCAAAATTTGCCCGATACATTCAGTATTTAATTGTGAAAAACACCAAAATTTAGCGAAAAATTGCAAAAATTAAAATTGTTCTCAATTTAAATGTATCTGCTTGTAGGACAGGCAGTTATACCACACAAAAATGTTGCTAACTAACATCCCCCATATGTCTACTTTAGTTTAGCATCGTTTTTTGAACATCATTTTATTTTTCTAGGACGTTACAAGGCTTAGAACTTTAGCAGCAATTTCTCACATTTTCTTATATATTAGAAACCCCCAAAAAGTCACCCCATTTTAAAATATTCACCCCTCAAAGTATTCAAAACAGCATTTAGAAAGTTTCTTAACCCTTTAGACATTGCGCAGGAATTAAAGCAAAGTAGATGGGAAATTTACAAATGTGATTTTTTTTTGCAGAAATTCATTTTTAATCCCTTTTTTTTTGTAACACAGAAGGTTTTACCAGAGAAACGCAACTCAATATTTGTTGCCCAGGTTCTGCAGATTTAGGAAATATCCCACATGTGGCCCTGGTGTGCTCATGGACTGAAGCACAGGCCTCAGAAGTAAAGGGCTTTTGCGGTGCCAAAACAGTGGAAACCCCCCACAAGTGGCACTATTTTGGAAACTACACCCACTGAGGAAATTATCTAGGGGTATAGTGAGCATTTTGACCCCACAGGTTATTTGCAGAAATTTTTGGAAGTAGGCAGTGAAAATGAAAATCTACATTTTTTCAAAGAAAATGTAGGTTTAGCTAATTTTTTCTCAATTCCACGATGACTAAAAAAGAAAAAGCTCCACAATATTTGTAAAGCAATTTCTCCCGAGTAAAACAGTATCCCACATGTAGTCATAAACGGCTGTTTGGACACACGGCAGGGCTCAGAAGGGAAAGAGCGCCATTTGGTTTTTGGAGCTCAAATTTAGCAGGAATAGTTAGCAGAGGCCATGTCGCATATGCAAAGCCCCTGAGGGGCCAAAACAGTGGAAACTCTCCACAAGTGACCCCATTTTGGAAACTACACCCCTTGAGGAAATTATCTAGGGGTATAGTGAGCATTTTGACTCCACAGGTTATTTGCAGAAATTTTTGGAAGTAGGCCGTGAAAATGAAAATCTACATTTTTTCAAAGAAAATGTAGGTTTAGCTTATTTTTTCTCATTTCCACGAGGACTAAAGGAGAAAAAGCTCAAATTTGTAAAGCAATTTCTCCCGAGTAAAACAATACCCCACATGTGGTCATAAACGGCTGTTTGGACACACGGCAGGGCTCAGAAGCGCCATTTGACTTTTGGAACTAGGATTTAGCTGGATATGTGTGTGGACGCAATGTTGCTTTTGGCATAATAAAGGGGTTAATGAATCATGAAATTACTAATTTATGGATGTATGGTACTCTTTGAAGCAATCCTTGATACACAGGCCTGGTTTTTCGGGGCAAGTTTCACAGTGGTAAATAGTGTCTTTTCTAATTCCCCTTTTGGAACACACTCTGCACCTTTTTTGTGTCCTTCCCTTCTTTGCAATTTGGGGCACTTCATTGGGGAAATGTTGCCCTGGTACAATACGTGGAGTATGTGCTTGGGCCATCCCCTGCCTGGTTCCCAAATAGAAGTGCCTTGATCACCACAACTTGGAAGTTAAGGAATGTCCCTGTCCGGCCTGCACATCGGGATAGTACGTAAGCATTATACACTGCCATCTGTATGATGTGCACGGCCAGCTTTTTGTACCATGTCTTTGTTTTCCGTAGGGCACTATAAAGCTTCAGTACTTGATCAGAGAGATCAACCCCGCCCATGTACTTATTGTAGCGCAGGATGCAATTTGGCTTCTCGGTCACTGTGGAGGTAGCTCGTTCAGGGACAGGGGTGCTGCCGCTGCCTCAATTGTGGTCAATATAAGGAAATCCCTCTTGTCCTTATATTTGACGAACAGCATGTTCTCGCTGCATAGTTCCCTGCTCTCACCCCTTCTGAGGTTTTGGCTAAGCAGTGTTTTAGGGAGGCCTGTCTGATTTTTGCGCACAGTACCGCATGCTACAGTACTTCTAGCAGAAAGGCACTTAAATAGTGGGATGCTGGTATAGAAGTTATCGACGTAAAGGTGATAACCCTTGTCCAGCAATGGGTGCATCAAATCCCACACTATTTTCCCACTAACTCCCAGGACGGGGGGGCATTCTGGGGGTTCAATAATAGAGTCGTTCCGTTCGTAAACCCCCAAACCTGTGTGTATACCCAGATGTACTCTCACACATTTTGTACAATTTAATTCCATACCTTGTCCTCTTATTGGGCAGGTATTGGCGGACTTTAAGCCTCCCCATAAAATGAACAAGGGACTCGTCTATGGAAATATATTTATCGGGGGTGTACACTTGTGAAAATTTGGTGGAGAAATGATCAATGAGTGGCCTGATTTTAAAAAGACAGTCAAATGTGGGGTCGTCCTGGGGCGGGCACTGGGCATTATCATTATAATGCAAGAATCTTAAAATGGCTTCAAAGCGAGTCCGGGTCATGGCCATGCTCTAAATTGGGGTGCTGTACAAAATATCCGCACTCCAGTATTTCCTAAGCTCTGGCTTCCTCACTAGTCCCATATGCAGCACAAGGCCCCAAAATGTCATCATCTCCACTGCATCTACTGGGGTCCACCTAACAAATGATGAAGTGGGGTTTTGGGTTAAAAATTGTTGGGCGTACAGATTCGTCTGGGCCACCATTAAATTAACAAACTCCTCAGAGAAAAAGACCTTGAAAAAGTCCATTTCTGCGAGGCCTTCAGTCTCAAACTGAATTCCTGAGCTGCCTATAAAATCAGGAATTTGAGGCTCATAAGTTTCGTAAAGTGGAGTCCACATGGGATCAATAATTGGGGTTGGCTCAGCTGCTCTCCTGGGTCGCCTTTGGGGGGGTTCCTCATCACTGGAGGAAGAGGAAGAGGAGGAAACTAAAAGGAATGGGGCATATTCCTCCTCTCCCTCGCTGGCCGACTCAGTGTCAGAGGCAATGATGGCGTATGCCTCCTCGACTGAATACATCCTTCTGGACGATTGAGGCATTTTGATTTATTACAGGGGGTTGTGTGGTGTTTTTACACGTGTAATCAACTTTTATTTTTACACAGGGGGGTGTGTGTATGTGTGGTGTTTTTACACGTGTATAGTGAACAGAAATTAGAAGAGAAGAAAAGGAAAAAAAAAAAGAATAGAATTTACTGTACGATCGTCAGTTAGAAAAAAACAACTCAACGTCCGTCAGTAACTGACGCTATCTATTACTAAAAAAAAACTGTAGTCTAACTAACTTGCTACAGCAAATCTAGGTTCTAAAAATTTACTGGACGAACATCAGTAAAAAAACAACTGAATGTCCGTCAGTAAGTGACGCTTTCTATTACTAAAAAAACTGTAGTCTAACTGAACTACGGTAAATTTCTACTAAAACTGCAGAAAAAAGTTGCTAGATATATCTATCTAGGTCTAAAACTAAATGAACGTTTCTAACGCTGGTGTATGCTACCCTAACTCCCTACCTACTAGCTACACCTAACTACTATTATATTTTAAATTTTATATTGTATTAAAAAAAAAAACCTGCGCCAGAAAATGTGCTGATCACTGATCAGCACGCAGCGCAGGACGCACACTATGGAAAGGTGCAGGTGAAAAAAATACCTAAAAAAACCTGCGTAAAAAAATTACCACAGATGCTGATAACTAATCAGCAGTCTGTAGCCGCAGGGTGCACACAGATAGATGGTGCAAATTTATAATTGGAAAAAAATGACAAAAATAAAAAAATTCCTGGACCAAAAGTTGAGCACAAATGCCGATCAGTGATGGCGGTCACTGATCAGCGCTCAGCGGTCACAGGACCCACACAGGTAATTGGTGTGGGTGAAAAAAAGGCACAAAGAAAGAACCTGCGGGAAAAAAAAAAACACGGATGCTGATCAGTGATGGCGGTCACTAACCAGCACTTCGTGGCCGCAGGGCGCACACAGGGTGATGGTGCAAATGTAAAAAAAAAAATCCTGTGCCAAAAATTGAGCACAGATGCTGATCAGTGATGGTGGTCACTGATCATCGCTCAGTGGGCACAGGACTCGGACAGGGAGGGGGTGGGGTGGGGTAGATTGGGACAGGGAGGGGGTGGATTGGGACAGGCTCAGGCCCAAGGGCAGAGACAGGCCCAAGGACAGGGACAGGGCCAAAAAAATCTGTCTGATCATAAAAAAAAAAGGTGATCAGACAGAAGCAAAAGGGCTTTCTTATTTTTTACACAGTAGTGCAGGACGCACTACAGATCCCAGAAAATCCGCAGCAGACACTCTCTCAACCGCTCTGCACGCTGCCTCAAACTGGAATGGCGGCGTGCAGAGCAGTGTCGATGTTCACCACACTGCCTGGTTCACTGATTGGTCGGTCTGTAATGAAGCGACCAATCAGATCGCTCCCTAGGTGACGTTGGTGGCGATGGGTGTTGTCTTAGACAGCACCAATCGCCACTGTCTAACTGTGCCCTGTGACTCCAGGGCGCAGTTTTAACAAAAATCCCTGCTATTGGCCGGTCAGAATTGACTGGCCAATAGCAGCGATCGCCGATGCGGGGAGGCCAAAACGGCACCCTGGGAGAGTAGTAGAGATGGCCTGCTGTCATGGACAGCAGCCATCTTTACTTTGTCACGGTGCAATTAGCACCGATGACCGTTTCCCGTTGAGAAGTACCTATACGGCGCTTTGCGGGAAGCACCTCCCGACAGTGCCGTATATATACGGCAGATGTCGGGAAGGGGTTAAACATGCAAAAACAGACTTTGCTTCACAAGCTAGAGGCGACTCCTCCAAAGCTGTGCAGTTTATTTTTTTTCAATTTTTCAGGAAGGGATACAGAAGGAAAAGGGGGCAAGGGGGGGGGGATTAGATAAACACAGTAATATATTTCAAAATGTCCATTTCCATAATAACATGTTCAGAGTTATTTAGTACAGTCTTCTAATGACAGTCAATCCAAAATCTAGTCTGATGGTACACAACTTGCCATGGACAATATACAGTAGATCAGCATATTATCAATACAGGGGGAAGGGAGGGGGGGGGACAGTGATGGGACATCCGGGCCCGTTCATGGTCCAAAGAGTTGGGTCATCACCCCAAGTATATTGATTCCATCATATCCTAATCGGTGCGGAACCCAATAGAGTCTGCTCCAAATACCAAGTAGTAGGGCCAAAGCAACATTTTAATTTAAGCTTGATCCTATCGGGAAGAAGGGTTATAAATTTGTTCCAGATTTGGAAGAAGTATTTTACTTTCTGTTCCTTAGACAAGGAGGCTTCTATCCAGTCCATAGGAAAGAGGTATGATAACTTCTCAAGGAAGAGTCTAATAGTAGGCGGGTAGGGTGAGATCCAGCAGTGGAGTCTAGTTTTACGTGCTGCTGCTGAAATAAATAGTAAGAGCTTTTTCTCATGTTGCAGGATTATGTTATGTTCAGGTGGGACAATACCAAATAAGCTCCACACATCTGCATTTGGACAAGAGTGTAGCAGGTTATTGGTGACAAAAAAGTGAATTTGCGTCCAGAATATTCTTATTTGGGGACACAGCCAAAGACAGTGGAGTAAATCTGCGTTGGACGAGGAGCATTTGGGACAAGAATGATCTGTCGTGTTGCCCATCATAAAGCCTCTATGTGGGGAGATGTAAGCTCTATGAGTTATTTTATATGCCATTTCCCAATACATCGCTGATGGTAGGTATTTATTTGCCATTTGTAATGCAACTAAAATATCATCCACCGCAATGTCAGTTAGTGGAGTGGTCCAACGGATCATTCCCTCTTTGGATTTAGAGTAATCCCATTTACAGGAAAGTAGTTGGTAGTATGTCATTATTAGTTTAGGGGAACGTTGTCTGGCTGGTGTCACTGCCAAAAAGGGATCATCCCAATCACTATCCGTCACGTGATGTAATATCCTAGTGATGTAGCTGTGGGCTTGTAAATAGTAAAACGGGTGTGGACCCACTACATCCTGTTTCAATCTTAATTCGTTAAAGGTATATATCTGTCTCCTGGACTTATCCACTAGTTTCCCAACGATATTCAGGCCTCCAGAGTGCCAGAGTTTGAATATTGGGGGCGGTTGACCATCTTGAAAAGTAGGATTTTCAGGAATTGCAGGGATAGGGAGTATCTCGGATTAAGTGACAATAACGGTCAACTCTTGGTCCAAGATTTCCATGTTGTGAACAATAAAGGCTTTTTAGTAATGTCCTCAGGAAGTTCTGAATATGGGCTATGTCGGAGGTTAGTCAATGATATATGAGGGAAAAATTGACCCTCTAATATGATGTCTGTGTATACCAAGGTTTGCTATAACCAGTCTCCCACAATACGTAGTTAGGCGGCTATGTTATAACGTTGAATGTCCGTGAAGTTTATACCCCAATTTGTTTTGTGTTTCAGGATGTGTAATCCAATTCGTGGTCGTTTGTTGTTCCAAATGAAACGGTGAAACAACCCATTTATGACCTTAATGTCCCGTGGTTTTAGAAAAACTTGCAGAGATTGGAAAATATATAATTGCTTGGGAAATATTACCATTTTTAGGAGATTCACCCTTCCTAGAAAGCAGAGTGTGAAGCCTCGCCACGTGGTAAGTTGGTACCCCAGATATGAGATGAAGGCTCCTATATTCTGCTTGTATAGGAGACTGGGGGATCTAGTAATTTGGATACCTAAGTAGGTAATAGAAGTGGTGTTCCAGTGGAAGTCATATCGAGGGACCCAAGATGGATTTGCAGGGCCTTTTAGAAGTAGTGTTTCTTACTTAGTTGTGTTAATTTGAAAAACCCGATAATATCAAATAGTAACGTGTCAAGGGAGGTTCTTGGATTGGTGATATATAACAGTATATCATCTGCAAAGGCTGAGAGCTTCAGTTCAGTGGGACCAACGTGTATCCCCTCAAAGGGGGTCAGTGAGAGTAAGTGTCTAAGAAAGGGGTCTATGGACAGGTTGAATAAAAGGGGTGATAATGGGCAACCCTGTCGTGTGCCTCTGTGAATCTCAATGGGTAGTGTGTTACTGCCATTTATAGTGAAGGTGGTATGTGCCTGGTCTTGTGATCCCGTGAGAAAGTTTAGGAAAACATTTCCAAAACCTCTGTATCGAAGATTGGCGTGTAAGAAAGGCCATGAAACCGAATCAAAGGCCTTTTCCATGTCCAGTCCCGGAAGCATTGTGGTTTCAGAGTGTGGGTTCAGGGCCTGTATCGTGGCCGCAACTGCCTGTCTAATCCCTTTGTCTGAATGTATATTTCTAAGAAAGCCTAATTGATTCTGTGTAATTATCCTTCCCAGGATCAATTGCATACAATCTGCCAAAATTTTCGTTAGGAATTTATAGTCCTGATTTAACAGGGATATAGGTCTGTGGGGTTTTTATGTGGTTTCTGGATTAAAATAGTACGTGAACTGAAAAATTTGTGTGGCCCAGATGCCTTGGTATAGATGTCATTTGGAAATCTAGTTAAGGGAGGTATTAAGTAAGGTGAAAGCATTTTGTAATATTCTAAGGATATGCCATCTGGGCCTGGTGTTTTATTATTTGGTAAGGCAGTAATGGCTCTTTGTACCGCCTCTTTGGTGAGTGCCTGGTCTAGGAGTTGCTGTTCTGACACTGAGAGTTTAGGCAATGTAAGAGAGGATAGGAAAGACCCTGTTGTCTCCGAATCAAATTGTGTGGGTTTGTAAAATTCCAAGAAGAACTGCTTGTTGGATTTGGTCTGGGATCAACATGGTTTCTACCGTGGTGGGATGAGTTAATTTCCGTAAATCATATGAGGATCTACGAGGCTTGTGGATTTTCGGCAGTAGCTGGCCGATACGATTGCCCCAGCGGAAATACTTGTTATTTATGGCATCAATGTGCCATTTAGCTTGTCCCTGCAGATAAGTATCCAGAAGAGTTTTAGCTTCTATGAAAAGGATTTATTCTCTGCTGATCTGTCTAATAAATAGCATTTATGTGCCTCCATAACACCAAGATTTAATATATTAAATTGTTTCTGTAGGTTGCTATGTCTATGTTTCAGATATGAGATAACATGACCTCTCATAACTCCTTTTGATGCCATCCAAAATAGACTGGAATTATCTATATGTTCCTTATTGTCCGGCGTAGTGTGACCAGTGCGTATTTAGATATTGTTTAAAATCCTCTGAGGTAAATAAGTAAGAAGGAAATTTCCAATTACGACTTTTAAGTTTTGGTGGTCCTGCATCTATTGTGAGAGTTATGGGAGCGTGGTCAGATATGGCCATTGTCAATATTTCTGCTGAGACAATCGCAGGGAAGGCCTGTAATGACATTATCAATAAATCAATTATGGAGTGTGAGTGGTGAGCGTGTGAATAGTGGGTATAGTCTCGTTTGGTCGTATGAAGTAATCGCCAAGGGTCACATAGAGATAGTTGGATCATTAGGTCAAGAATAACCGAGGCTGCCATGTCATCCTGCGTAGACGAGCTAGTACAGTCTATGTCATTATGTAGGGGGGGTGTTAAAGTCTCCCCCTATTATCAGGGAATGAAGTGATTGTTGTAGTAGAAAGTCTAGCAAGTGAGAGAAAAAATGTGCATTAGGGTAATTAGGAGCGTATATATTGAGGAGGCTATATCTAGTATCCTGGATTGTTACATCCAAATTTTAGAAATCTACCTTCTGGATCTGCATAAGATTCATGAATGGAGTATGATAATGATTTATGTATGATGATCGCTACTCCTCTAGTCTTAGATGTGTGAGACGCCATCAGGCAATCACCTATCCAGTTACCTTTTAGGGTCCCTACTTCCTCTTTGTTCCAATGTGTTTCTTGCAGGAAGACTATGTCTGGCTTCAATCGTTTTAGGTGAGTTACAATTTTTTTCCCGTTTAACAACTGTGTTCAGTCCTGCTACACTCCAGGATACAAAATTTAGTGTTTGGGGTTGTGGGTATGTGTGTGTCAACATGTCTGTATCAAGAGTACTCATCCTATTCCGGTGTGTGGATGATGATGTACGTTGGATCTGTGTCATTTTGGGAAGACTCCTTGTCCCAGCTAGTGAAGAGCCTCCTCAGTTCCCGAAGCCTGGATGTCCAGGAGGGGGGGGGGGGGTAGGGAGACCATGGGTCATAGGAATGAAAAAACAAAGGTTAACATGTAAACCTAATACATTTGACATTATGCAAAGGTAAAAGGGAAGGAAAAGCATAACAGTGTTATTGTTAAACATTTATGAATTAAGAGAAGATGGAAAGTCTCCTCCCTGGGATTGTATTAGTATAATGCAGTCCGGTACCTCTCTGATCAGGCGTCGTCTAGCTTCGGCCGGATCTTCATAGAACGTTGGTC
The DNA here is from genome assembly GCF_050947455.1 of Rhinoderma darwinii. Taxonomy (NCBI): domain Eukaryota; kingdom Metazoa; phylum Chordata; class Amphibia; order Anura; family Rhinodermatidae; genus Rhinoderma; species Rhinoderma darwinii. The sequence goes on along the minus strand of NC_134689.1, from coordinate 38,539,771 downwards.
TGCCATCCTCCAGAACCTTCAGGTGGGCAGGAAACAGTAGTTCGAAGAGATATTTGCAGATCGGAGTAAAGGCCTTTTGCTTCAGTGCCACTGCAGCCGAAAAGTCCTGGAATATCAGGATGTTATTTGAAGGGGAGATTGCTTCCAATATGCTCTGAGAATCATTTCTTTGACGGGCCAGTTTAAATATTTGGCGATAACCGGTATTGGTCTGTTGTCTCTCTCTCCCCTCGGTGGCCCGATTCGGTGAGCCCTTTCGATGGTCAAAGGATCATATGGTAGGTTAATGTTGAGAGCTAGTGGGACTTCCTTGGTAAGATAGGGAATAATGTTCTCAGCCGAGATTTTTTCCAGAATTCCTATGAATCATAATTATTTCTTCTATCCCTGTTCTCCAAGTCCTCTATTTTGTCACGTAATATAATTTCAGCATTTTGTCTTTGTGACATAGCTTGGTCCAAATTCGAGAGGGTGTCCCCGTGCGAAAATAATTTTGTTTCGAGGTCAATTATCTTTCGAGAGTTGGTTGTTATTTGTGTCAAGGCTGAGTTTATAGAGGCGTGTGTGATGTCAAAGCGTTTATCCAGTATTGGTAGGAGCTGTCGTGTAACTTCTTGCGCCATATCAAAAGCTGGACCCTGGGGAAAATTCAGGAAAGGCTGCTGGAGAAAGATTGGGAGGGGTGATATCCCCATCTGAGAGTAGATCCTGTGAGGGTGTCTCTTCCACTTGTGGAGCACAATATTTTTTATGTGCTTTTGTATTGTCTTTCGGTTGTTTCCCTTTAGACATCGTCAGTATAGGTGGTCGTGACGATTGAGATTGTCTAGTCTGTCTTAGGTTCGTGGCTGAGGAGGACTTGTGAATTTATTTGTCCATTCCTATACGGATAGAGTAGGAGAGAGAGATCGGTTTCCCCAGGAAGGGTATTCAATTAGTCTAGTTCATGTGGAGGCCTGGTGGACCCTGATAGGCCATCTGTGTGGAAGAAGTCTGGGCCAAGCATTCGGATAAAAATGGACACGTAACTGAGGGCGTCCCTAGTTGTTATTCATGCTGGCAGTATTCCCCCATTAGGTAAATGTTAACTTTCAGAGCAACGTCTCTCGAATACCCACCGAGGGGTTAAAACCTCACAGCCAAATTTGTTGTGTTGTCAGAGTATAAACAGTTTGTGAACAAGATCGGTTGCCACAAGGGGTCCTATTATGTATTCTGAGAGCACTTTCAAGATGTCAGGCAAGTAGGAAGGTTCAGTGCCAAACACCCCCTCCCAGGATCTCCAGGGAGCATGGGGCAAAGATTGTACACCTGTGGCAGCATGTATCTGTGCTGTCTGGGATAACCATTCCACAACAGCGCTGGATCACCTCTCAAGGGAGCACTGTCAAGAGGTCAGGCAGGTAGGAAGGCTCAGGCCTAGGTTCAGGGCCATACACTCTGTCCCAGGTTCTCAAGGGAGCGAGGAGCAAGGATCGCTCCCCTGTGGCAGCTTGTATCTGTGCTGTCTGGGATGACAATTCAGCAGCAGGGAATCCCCTCCTATGGGAGCACTTTACAAAATATATTCAGGCAGGTAGGGAGGGAGTTTCAGGCCTAGGCTCAAGGCCAGACACCCTTTCCCAGGTTCTCCACGGAGCATGGGGCCAAGATTGCTCACCTGTGGCAGCAGGGAGCTGTGCTGTCCGGGAAGACAGGTCCACGACCGCGCTGGATCACCTCTCCGGTCACAGGAAACTAGCGTTCCCAGGGCAAAGTCCGTGATGACGGTCGGACATGTGGCGCTCTCCAAAATGGTGGACCGTGCAATGCGGTGCCGTGCACCAGGCAGTATTTCCCGATTTTCAGGCCGGTTCCGGCTAAACTTTCTGGGCTCCGAGGTCCGCGTCCCCTGCAGGGTGCTTATAGACACCTTTCAGTGTCAGTTCAGGTGCGAATGGCGCTGATATCCCCCAGATAGCACACTGGTCCCCCGGAGCCTCTGTAAAATGCGGCCACTCGCAATGCCCTGCCTACCGGAACCCAAATCAGTGAAGTTAATACTGACAGCCGGCGTATACTCATCTTACAGGGGCTGTTGACAGATGTTGAACTCCATATGTCTGGTCTTTCTCTTAACAGGCTCCTTCCTCCTAGGTAACTACTCAGGTGAACTGGACATCTAGGAAAGGAGTCAGCAAACTTAATAAAGTAGTCCAAAGTAAAGACACAAAAAAAAAAAGAGAATCGTGGGACTGAACCGGCGCCAGCTGGACACCCCCAGTCGGCTCTGAAAGAGATAAGAAAACAACATAAGATAAGAAGAAATACAATTCCAATGTACTATCAAGGTTGCTGCCTACCTGGTTGGAAGAGAACCTTACCGACCTACCTGTCCTATAGGGGACAGAACAAAAAAATTTCACACACCTAAGGGCTCAGTCAGATGAATGTGAATAACGTCCGTGTGCTGCGCATGGAAATCACATGCAGAACACGGACCCATTGATTTCACACATGCAGGAGTTTTCATGCAACGAGTGTCAATCCTATATTGATGCGTTTTTCACGTACCGATGTGCCCATTGTAGTTAATGTGTGCGTGAAAACCACTCACCACACATGGATGCACATCCGTGTGCAGTGCGTGATTTGCGCATCAATTCAATTGAAAATAATTTTTAAAAAAAGATGTACTTTGCGAGTGCGTGGTCATTAAACTTATTATCCTATTGGCTTTTATTCTATTTCTAGCCACTTCCTAATCCACGTCTAACTATATCTCTATCAATAATAGAAATTCCTCTTGAGGACTTTTATTGCTTCCAATTTTGCCCTGATGTACACCACCAGATTGATAGAACAAATAGAGAAGGGAGGGGAAGGAGTTCGGAGAAGAAGGGCAAGAAGCTTAGAGATCAACTGATCTCTTGGATTGATTAATAGAAATTAAATATTAAAATGACCGGCTTAGAGAGGTATATTATGCCTAACAGAGATGGGGTGAGCGGTCCCTCATTCAAGTGCACCCCATAGATTGAAAAAACCCATAGAACCTATATGTGATAGGCTAGTGGATGGGAAAATAATACATCAAGTACGCGATAATGTCTATATGCCCAAAGCACGCCACTAAATTATATGCCAATTGATACCTGTGGATTAGTCTGGTTATGACCGCTTTAATAACACCTAGAAGGATGGGTGTATCCCACCAGGTGTCAAAAAGCAGCCAACTGCACACATTATTGTAGGTGTGTCACAGACAGCAGACAAATGTGATTTTCAGTGCCAAACCTTGACAGGTGCCTTATTGTGTTTTATTATCGGCAGCCTAGTCAGTGGTGGCAATCTGGAAAAATAATAAATAAATAAATTCCACCTTTTCTATCCAAAAATACCGGCCAGGTACAGGATGTATTTACAAGTGCATTTTTTTGTGTTTTTTTTTTTTTTGTTGCAAATTGCGCAAAACAAATAAACAAAGAAAACGCAAAACACCCACAACAACATGGGTAAAAAGTGGGCGTGGTTTCGGGTGCGGGACTTCAAGTTGAGTTAATAAAAGTTTTAAAGGTTAACCCTTTACTGACAGAATATATCCTCCATTAACCCTTTACTGACAGAATATATCCTCCATTAACCCTTTACTGACATAATATATCCTCTATTTACCATTTACTGGCAGAATATATCCTACATTAACCCTTTACTGACAGAATATATCCTCTATTTACCATTTACTGACAGATTAACCTCCAATAACCTTTTCCTGATAGACTATATCCTACATTAATGAAGGATATATTACTTGTATGTCAGTAAAGGGTTACTGGAGTATATAATCTGTCAGTAAACATATAATAGACATGTGCTTTATTGATAACCTGTCACTACATCAAGCACATCGTTCCTGAGGAGAATACCCCAGGTTTTCACAGAGACGCCATTCTTCCCTCCACTCCCTCATATTGGGTCAGGCCAACCATCTGCCAAACTTAGTCAAGCCACAAAGTCATCAAATAGTTGTGCTCGTTGGGGTAACACTCTGATTGGTCTACATTAACAGCGTGAGCCGCACATTGTTAACACTTGCTTTGCTGGCCTTGAGATGATCCTGATCTGCTGATCTCTGCTTATAAAATACAGATGTACCGCTTTCCGGTGTAATATCGGCAGGTGCAGTGTTTTTCCGGCTAGGTGGTGAACCTAGCTGGATGTTATATATATATATATATATATATATATATATTGCAAAAGTAAATCCAGCAGCACGCCGATGTTCAAAAGTGAAAAAAGTGGTTTATTGTGCCAGCATCGCAGGTACAATGCAAAGTTTCCGTCCCACCTTGGGACCTTTTTCAAGCATAGTGATACATGCACATTCAGTGATATATATATATATATATATAGTGTGTATCCAATTTACATAATCAGACTCATTAACATAATGTGGCTAGCAAAAACAACTCAATATAACGTGAAAAAATATTAGAAAGAGTATCCACATGAAATACATCGATACATGCTGTGAGTTTGTGAACAAGGTTTAAAAACAACATATAACATACATAGATTAAGCAAGAAAAGAAATACAATTACATAGATTTCTAATATTCAGCAGCTGGGTAGACGTTTGAGACTGCACGACCACTAGCCAATCAGAGAAATGCATCACGTTGCTATATGACGTATGAGACCTGTCAGTCCGAATCACGTCTGTCTAACTTCAATACGCATGCGTCGGATCAGTCCGGACCGGAAATGACGTGTCGATCTTGTCTCTAGGATACCAATCGCTGGTAAACAAAGACTTCTGTAGGAAGTGGACTAAGAAGACACCATGGCATTAGATGTATATGATCAGCATACAGAGGTAAATATACCAAACATCTACCGACACATTTACAGAGCCATATAACAGAGGTACACAATGATACTACAGTATCATTATAGATATTACTCAATTAGTTTATGCATTACAACTTTGATATGAAATATAAAGTCCACACGAGGGAATAAGGTCCCTGATCACAAAACGTGTTCAGCGGTAACCCTCAACCAGGTTCGTGAAGGAAAACCGCATCTCACCTTCGTGTATGCGGTCCCATACACAAAACCTAACTCTTGTATCAGACTCAAAAAGCATTTGTATTAAAATAGAAAGAAGAATAGTTTATAGTTTATAATAGCCCTGTTGTAAGTCACTAAATAATCATTGTTATTATCAAACATGCTGATCACTAAACATAATAAGCCAATTGTCTATAAAAGCGTGGAACAATATAATATAGTATTCACATGTATGAATTACACTGATACTCCTAACATTATATCAGTGTGTGTGGTCTGCAGTGGTCCTGCAGTCCCATGATAATCTATAAAAAAAGAATTATTGTTAAAAATTGTATCAGCAAATAAACATGTATCACAGAAACTGTAAATTATGGGAGAACACCGCCAGGAGTCGAGATAAGATGAAGGGGAAATCATCATGAAATAGCTCTAGCCACATTAAATTCGACATTTAGGCCATTCGGGCGCAAAGAGTTTAATAGAAATATCCATTTTAATTCACATTTATGCAACAGTAAATGCCTATCACCGTCATTTCCGGTCCGAACTGATCTGAAGCATGCGTATTGAAGTTAGACAGACGTGATTCGGACTGACAGGTCTCATACGTCATATAGCAACGTGATGCATTTCTCTGATTGGCTAGTGGTCGTGCAGTCTCAAACATCTACCCAGCTGCTGAATATTAGAAATCTATGTAATTGTATTTCTTTTCTTGCTTAATCTATGTATGTTATATGTTGTTTTTAAACCTTGTTCACGAACTCACAGCATGTATCGATGTATTTCATGTGGATACTCTTTCTAATATTTTTTCACGTTATATTGAGTTGTTTTTGCTAGCCACATTATGTTAATGAGTCTGATTATGTAAATTGGATACACACTATATATATATATATCACTGAATGTGCATGTATCACTATGCTTGAAAAAGGTCCCAAGGTGGGACGGAAACGTTGCATTGTACCTGCCATGCTGGCACAATAAACCACTTTTTTCACTTTTGAACATCGGAGTGCTGCTGGATTTACTTTTGGAATATCTATACGGTCTTTTGATCAGGACTATCAGTTGGCACCCGTCTATTACTGGATTACTTCTGTTTGGAACCAGAGTGCTGCTGCTTCTTTTTACTGGTGTGTATATATATATATATATATCTTGTTATACAAGATGGATTCCTGTGTATTTTGGAGTCATCTAGATGAGTAGGCTGGAGAGAGTCTCTCAGCAGTGATACATACATGGAAGGTAAATCCTGTCACTCGCGGGTTGCCTCTCTGCTTTCACTTCAGTGTGTGGAGTATGGAGACATACGGCCTCTGTGTTCTGCTGTACAGACTTCTTCAGGTGCCATAGATACAGAGCAATGCTTCTACTGGAGAATGCCTCTGTACATGGGGCATCCGATGGAGCATGACACGATATGACAGATAAACTCTCTGTATGCTGGAATATGACATTGGAGGCCTACAAAGTAAAGCCCCATGAAGTAGAAAGAGAGTCCTATTAAAGGTAGCAGACAAGGAATGCGATAAAATAACAAAATGAGTAGTACTCTCCTCTTACCCTCCCCCCCCCCCGTTCCAGTGCCGACGCTCTGGTTCTCTCCACCGGTCTTTGCCAACTTTTACAGGAAGTGATAATGTGCCATCCTAACCATGTGACCACTGCAGCTAATTACCGGCCTCTGCGAGGATGCTGGCAAGATTGGCACGTCACCGCTGAGGTCAGTGATTGGCTGCAGCCGTTATGTGCATGGACCAGCATATCATCACTGTAAACAGACCCATGGAGGGCGGCCCCGGGGGATTTACTAGATTAGTATTACTTATTTTTTTACTTTATCACATCCCCTGGAGGGCAGCCGGTCTTTGAAATGTCATGGAAAACGCCTTGATGGCTCCATACAAAATGGACATTATACATGTTTTCTAGGGACACTTTGGTAATCAGGACAGATTGAGATGCGGCTTATCAGGGTGTGTGGCCTGTCAAGGTTTGGTTCGTCTGGACGTAGCATGTCAGAATACAACATTGTTTTCCAAAAACGTTTGCCTTACGCAGATGTGCCACGCAGCACACACACAAGTCACTAATGGACACACATGCACAAACACACACAAAGGCAATTATACAGACACCCATGCATAAACCCACATACTCATGCAGTGTATGTAGTGCGAGTGTGTGACTGAATGTGTAACTGTAACACACACACACACACACCACACTACATACTGTACAATCTCCACACATTACACTATGTACACAAATCTTACAAAGTTTACACAGACACTCCATACACTCTACACATGTACACTACATACAGACTACACACACACACACACACACACACACACACACACACACACACACACACACACACACACACACTATACATACCACACTACATAATGTACAAACTCCACACACAATACACAAAACATACAACCCACATATACTCTACATACAAAATGTACACACATTCCATATACACTACACACACACACACACACACACACACACACACACACGAAACACACGGCACATACAAATACCACATTACACTCACTGAGTAAGGACACACACACATTGCATACAGTACACATCACACTATACACATAACACAATCTACGAACTCCACATGCACACTATACACATACTACACAAACTGCACTGTTTACAATTCTTCTCACTGCAGTGAAGCACAGACTTCGTTACGGATTAGGCTGGGAAGATGACGGACTTGTTCTGAAATGACCGGAAGACACTGGGTCAAGGGCATCCCTCCTTGATACAAGGGCCTTCTGATTTAGACCTAGTAGACCTCAAGATGGTGGCTGCTACTGCATACGTCGTGCCTAGTGCCCCTTGAGATAGTGACTGCTGAATGCACTGTAAACAGGCTCTGTAACATGAACCGACTCTGATCCTTTTAGTTTTGCACTACTGTTGACCACTGCCGTTACACCTCTCTGTCTTGGGTCATGTCTCATATCATGTACATTTCACCATTCAGCCCAGCTATCCTTACAGTGGGGCTACACACACCAACCCTGCTCAATCTTCAGGACCGGTCGCCACCCCAGACCTAACGATGGATACTGACTAGTACGGTCCTGATCAGTCTTACTCAGGTTCCTCTCTTCCATCTCTAAATGGAACCATTCCCAGGCGTGATGACGCATATACGCTCACGCATCCACCATCATTATGTTCCAGAATGGCTTATGTAGCCTTAAAATGGCTTCCCGGCCGTAAATCACAGTGCCCTAAATTTAGAGTGTGAAGAAGCCAAGTACCTTGACTTACCGTTTATAAGAAGTCAATAATGCAACAAGATTAAATATGTACACAACGTCTTTTGGTGGCCGGATTGACGACCCTCTTCTCCAATGCAGTAGATCTTGTTCCATCTTTGCCAGACAGTGGTCGGTTTCACCACTGCACAAGTGCTACCTAGTGGAGGGATAAAGAAGACAGCAGCACAACAACGCAACAGCAATAGCACAACAGCAGATGTCATTGCAGGTCCTTCACCGCTTCTAGCCAATGAGACTGCACTGGTAAGGCAGGGCTGGCTGCATCTTTACAGACTTGCTCACCTCGCTTCATGAGCGCCCCTGGAGGTACTCATCTGGCCTCAGGAATTCAGTGCCCTAAGCTAGTCCAGTGTTGGATACCCTTAATAAGGTGGAACCAGAATACAAGCGAGTGGTTTGAACATACAGCTGCTAGGGGCAATGACAACTGCAAGTCCACGTAAAAACATACTGGTGAGAGGAGATCATTGAATAGGGCGCTGGTGTGTGCTAACGCAGGTAGACTAGCCAAGGTCGGTAATTGAGTTCAGGCAGAACGGTGATAAAAAGCGATATAACACCTATAACTGGCATTGAGAAGCTCCCTTAAATAATGCACTTTTGCTCTTCACTAGCCGTCCACACCGAGCCCGGTGGAGGACACCTGGCGTGACTCCGGAAACATTGAGACTCCAAATAGGAACGAGAGACACCAGATTTCTTGCTGTGTATGCATTGTTTACTGATCAAGGACTTAAAAATAAAAGTAAGAAATTGTTTAATACAATTCTTAAAAATATGAGAAAAATAACTAAATGTAAAAAAAAAGAATGAAAGCAATAAAACAGTGAACATTATTGGTATTGCCGCAATCTTAAAAGTCCGAAAAATTAATATACCACGTTATGTAACCCTTCAGGTGAATGCCCTAGGAATTCTTTTTTTTACAATGCAAATATTGCTGTTTTTTGTCACCTCCCCTCCCCATACAAATGGAATAAAAAGTGATCAAAATGTTGTATGTACCCCAAAATGGTATTAATAAAAATTTCAGATCATCCCACAAAAACAGGACCTCAGACCTCTCCATGGACAGAAAAATAAAAATGTTATGGTTTTCAGAATAAGACAACACAAAACAATTTTTTTCTTAAATTATTTTTTCTTTGTAAAAGTAGTACCTCATAAAAGAAACGGATAAATTTGGTATCGCCATAATCGTATTCACCCACAGAATGAAGTTAATGTCGTTTTTACCACACAGTGAATACCATAAAAACAAACCACAAAACTATGGAGTAATCCCTGTTTTTTTCCTATTCCACCCCACAATTTATTTTCCAGTATACCAGTACATTATGTGGTGCATTGAATGGTGCCGTTGTATTTTTTCTCATAAAAAAATACAACTCATCCCGCAAAAAACAAGCCCTCATACGGGTATGTTGACAAAAAAATAAAAAAACGTATGGCTCTTGGAACGCAACAATAAAAAAACAAAAATAAAAAAATACAAATTTGCTCCAAGGAGTTACTTGCGGGTTTTCATACAGAAGGTTATATAACATATAGCATTAATGTAACATGTTTACGTTTCTTTAATAATGAGCTTGTCTGATTTCCTTACCAAAAAACGCAGATTTTTCTGCGGAAACACTGTGGAAAATCCACAGCATTTTCGTCTCTTGTGATTCCAGCCTTAGGCATTGTTCACACAGTGCATATTTGATGCAGAATTAACCCAAAACCAGAATACGATACAGAATATGAAACACGTTAAGACCCTTATTTATATATTTCTTCTGTTTAGTTCCGTTCCTCGTTATGGCTAAAAAAAAGAAATTTGCAAAATCTGCAGCAAATTTGTATTTCAACAAATCTTATCCACACGCTGCAGAAAAAATACATCGAAAAAAAAAGTTTATCAATTGATTGCAGTGCAGATTCTCAATCTGCAGCATGTCCATTTATCTTGCAAAAACATTGCGGAATTTCTGCAATGTGTGAACTTACCCTTAAAGAGGCTCTGTCACCACATCATAAGTGGCCTATATTGTACATGATGTGATCGGCGCTGTAATGTAGATTACAGCAGTGTTTTTTATTTAGAAAAACGATCATTTTTGACGGAGTTATGACCTATTTTAGATTTATGCTAATGACTTTCTTAATGGACAACTGGGCGTGTTTTACTTTTTGACCAAGTGGGCGTTGTGGAGAGAAGTGTATGACGCTGACCAATCAGTGACCAATCAGCGTCATACACTTCTCTCCATAAATTTACACAGCACATAGTAATCTTACTAGATCACTATGTGCAGCCACTTACACACACATTAACGTTACTGAAGTGTCCTGACAATGAATAGGCATCACCTCCAGCCAGGACGCGATGTCTGTTCAGAATCCTAACACCTCGGAAACGTTTGTGTGAGATTTACAGCAAGGCAAGCGTAATCTCGCGAGATTACGCTGTAAACTGTCATTTAAAACGAGATTACGCTTGCCTTGCTGTAAATCTCACACAAACGTTTCCAAAGTGTAAATGTAAATAAATAAATAAATAAATGTATCGGTGTATGGACTCAATGCAAAGTCTATGAGCCTGTACTCCGATACATCGGCTTTCGGGAAAAGACGAACTGCCACAAAGCAGCTGAGCGCTCACACGAGTGCTTCAGCTGCTTCGTTCTAGCGATTGGTGGGGGTCTCCGTGCTTGGACCCCCACCAATCCAAACTTCTGACATGTCTCTATGACATGTCAGAAGTTTGTCGAACATTTAGCTACACTTTAACTACGCCCCTGCCCCTGATGATGCTCATATTCCAGCATCAAACCTGTGTAATGTTTTATTATGATCCGTGATACAGAGACTAGTAATATTACACAGACAAAGATGGATGAAGCTTCTTCTTGTTAGTGGTTGTCTTGGTCCCCGATTGTGACATCAGTGCTGTATACTACTCCCCGTGATGTGTGTACAATTGTGACATCACTGCTGTATACTGCTCCCCGTGATGTGTGTACAAATGTGACATCACAGCATTGTGACATCGCTGCTGTTTGCTGCTCCCTGTGATGTGTGTACAATTGTGATGTCACGGAATCTGTAGGAAAATTACACGGTGTTACAGTGGGGGCTTAGTCTGGATATACACACGAAGAGATATACTCCAGGCCAAAATGCTGTTTCGACTGCTTCTAATTGTGAATGTGCTATTAGCGTCTGTGAATGGCGCTCCTATCGATATCCGCAGATATGACTCAGGTGCGAGAAATAGGATAAGCACAGGTAAGAGCATCACCAGATATACACTGAATATGGGGTTAAGGCTAGATTTACACGAGCGTGTCTGTTTTGCGCGCATAAAAAATGTAGCGTTTTTCTTGCGTTGCAGTTCCGTTTGCCATCCGTTTTTTTTTCTCATAATTTGTTTTGCACCTGTTGTGTGACTCACGGACAGCACACGTATGCCGCCCGTGTGCTGTCCGTTTTTTTTCACACACCCATTGTCTTCAATGGGCTGCGTGGTGCGCAAATACGCACCAAAATAGGACATGCAGTGAGTTTCATTCAACGGAAACACACGCCGCGTGAAAAACAACAGCATGTGTGAATAGCCCCATTGATTTTCATATACGCTTGTCTGAATAAGGCCTAATACCAGTTGGGACAGGTAAATAATCTGAGAGGACTGATCCAGTGTTCAGTCCAATAACCTATAGATTACACATGGAAGTCTAAGGCTGGATTCATACATATTTTCAAAGCACAGCGTGCTCTAGTTTTGTTTGGTTTTTTTTCTGGTGTTTTATCCCATAGACTTCTCTCTAGGACTTCAAAAACACCAGGAAAAACGTACAAATGTCACAAAATAAAAAATTACCACTAAAAATGCATTTAAAATCGCCACTAAAAAGGCTTGAAACAACAGGTTATTTTTCCACGAGTTTTAAAAAGCTGAATAAAAAGTGTTTGTGCATCCCGCCTAATACTGTCCTGTCCATGCCGGATACACTCACTAATAGATATAGCAGGAGAGCATTGGCGCGGTGTACAGAAGAGATATAGGGAATAGATGGAGTTTCTCATTTTCTGAGTAGAGTTGTTCTTTAATGTCTCTTTTTACTTTCTAGACATCAGAGGAGATCTTCTATATGGTCCCTGCTCAAAAACATGCGGTAAGTAGCACAAAACTGAGATCTGACTTATTTTATCATCATTTTCTGGTCTGGGGGCTTAACCCCTTAATGACCAGCCTATTTTGGACCTTAATGACCAAGCTATTTTTTACGTTTTTCAATCGTCGCATTCCAAGAGCTATAACCTTCTTATTTTTGCGTCAACATAGCTGTATAAGGTCTTGTTTTTTGCGGGACAAGTTGTATTTTTTAATAGCACCATTTTTAGGTACATATTCTTTATTGATTAACTTTTATTAACTTTTTCTTGGGGGGGAATAGAAAAAAATCAGAAATTTCGCCACTCTTTTTTGCGTCCTAAATCTACGCCGTTTACCATGTGGTATAAATAACACAATAACTTTATTCAGCGGGTTGTTACGATTGCAACGATACCAAATTTGTATAGTTTTTGTATGTTTTACTACTTTTACACAGTAAAAACACTTTTTTTTCTAAATTATTTGTTTTTGTGTCTCCATATTTGAAGAGCCGTAACGTTTCTGTTTTTTCGCCGATGCATTTGTATGAGGGCTTTTTTTTTTGCGGGAAGACTTGTAGTTTTTATTGGTACCATTTTGGAGTAGATGCGACTTTTTGATCACTTTTTATTACATTTTTTTAAAGTCAGTATTCACAGAAAACAGCAATTTTTCCATAGTTTTTTATTACATTTTTTACGGTGTTCACCGTGCGGGTTAAATAATGTAATAGATTTATAGTCGGGATCGTTACGGACCCGGCGATACCAAATATGTGTACCTTTTTAACTTTATTTTGTTTTTTTAATAGTAAAGCATTTTGTAAGGGGAAAAGCTGGGTTTTTCATTTTTTTTCACATTTTTTTTAAAATTAACTTTATTAAACTTTTTTTTCACTTTTTTACTAGTCCCATTAGGGGACTATAATATGCAATTCTCCGATCGATATTATAATACACTGCAATACTTTTGTATTGCAGTGTATTACAGTCTGTCCGTTTAACACGGACAGGCATCTGCTAGGTCATGCCTGCGGCATGATCTAGCAGGCATTCACTCCAGGCAGCCTGGGGGCCTTTATTAGACCCCCGGCTGCCATTAGAGACACAGACACTCGGCGATCGTATTGCCGGGTGTCGGTGGGGGAGAGAGGGAGCTCCCTCCCTCTCTCCAAAACCACTCAGATGCGGTGCTCGCTATTGAGCACCGCATCTGAGGGGTTAAACGTGTGAGATCGATACTAATATCGATCTCACACGGCAGAGCAGGGACGCCCCCAGCCCTCAGCTGCCTCTAGCAGCCGAGAGCAGGGAGATTTGACAGCTCCCTGCTCTGTAAACTTATTCCGATGCCGCGACGTAAAAAGTCTATGGCATCGGAATAAGGCCCGTTAGTGACCGACGTAGAAACACGATGGGCCGGTCACTAACGGGTTAATATATACTCAGTGGTTGCTTGGTGGTCTCCTTCTTGTATTTTGCTGGGCACACGTGTTATTCTATGTACTATGACCGGATGTGCGGTGTAGTCATCATACTGGGCTTATTGTAGTGTGTGAACAAGGCCTAATAGGGTCCAAGTCCTTTCATGAGGGTCAGACCAGCTTCATTACAGATAACAGGTTATCACTGTTATGTCACATTTGTAAAGTGACCACGGATTATTAATGTCACGTGATAAATAGAACGGGCGATTTTTCATGTGAGTTGCCAGTAATTTCGGTGTGTGACTCCCATTATGTTTTCCCTATTCCAGGTTCTCATAACCCGGCCATTCCTGTGATTCCTGCCCTGCATGGAATAATAGAGATGACTTGTGGCGGTGATGATCATACATGGGATTATATTCATTCCTGGGGGGATGATCTTTGTAGAATTTCCCGCACGTGATTGGTTGGATGTTCTATCATTCTATTGTCACAGTCACATGATCAGAGGAAATGATCCTATGTGAATAAATCAATGAGGCGCCGTATACAATGTATATGTTAGTAGAGCGACATTTCTGAGATCCCTTATTGATACGTCTCTTCCACTAGAAGACTACAGGGAATTACACTGATAGATTGGGAGATGTTTCCGTGTTTTCACACAACTAATTGATGTTTCCTTTTGTCAGGCATTGGTATTCGGGTGGTCTATGTCACCAAAGGCTGCCCCGACCAAAAAGACAAATGTTTCTTCCGCATGGAGCAGTGCCAAGGACCTCAGGATTGTGGAGGTAAGGGACATAGTTACATAGGTAGTAAGATTGAAAAAACATAAATCCATCTAGTTCAGCCAAATATCCTGCAAGGTTCTTATTAAAAACAACCCCTATGAGGCCGGAGACAATTTTCCTTCCACCTCCAAATATGATGATCAGGATATAAATTCAAGGATTAATGCCCCATCCCAAGCGATCTATTACAGATCCCTTATAATATTAGATTTTTCAGGAAAAGCATCCAGGCCACTTCTAGAATCTTTCAATGAATTAACATCCTGTGGCGGTGAGTTCCATGGTCTCACTGCTCTTACAGTAAAGAATCCACGTATATGATGATGGTGACACATTCTTTCCTTTAGACGTAGTGGATGCCCCTTATTTACAGGCCTGGATATAAAAAGACAACTAGACAGATCTCTGTACTGTCCATTAATATATATTATACATAGTTATTAGGTCACCCCTAAACGGTTTATCTTTCCAAACTAAAACCCCCATATTTAATAGTATTACTGGGTACTGCAGTGCAACCATTCAATGTATTTGTTACCCACATCTGAACCCGCTCCAGCTCTGCTATGTCTTTCTTATACACTAGTGACCAAAACGCATACAAAAGGGGAATTTATTATTTGACCTTTACCGGTTTTCTACTGTGGACATATCGCAAATGGTTTAAAAATCGCAACTTGCACAAAAAAATATGACTTTTATACATGGCCATTCATGCACCTTTAATAAAAAGTGGGTGGGCCCACAGAAAGGGTGGAGCCTACCACAAATTTACTGTAATTTACCACAGAAATAGGCATAAATCATGGCATAAATCTACTCCAGCTCAAGTTTAAGTAGATTTGACTTTCTGTCACACGGACAATCAGAGATGCGCCTAATTTATTAAGACGCATCTTACTCCAGCGCTCTTTACATTAAGACTGCCATCTGATACTCCAGTCCTAATAAATTCCCCCCAATATATCTATGTAGGGTCCGGTTATATGGTAAATAGCCAGCCACTGCTAATTCATATCCAATGCTGAATCACTGCTGGCATCACTGACACTAACTACACTGTGGTTACATCCCATACAAACCAGAACAATGACATTTCCAGACAAGCTTGGGGACATTAATTTTGGATTAAAAATTTGTATCAAAGGGATATTATTATTAATAATAATAGTTATAATAATAGTAATAATAATGATAATAATAATAATAATAGTAATTATAATAATAGTAGTAATAATAATAATAGTGCTATTAATAATAATAATAATAATAGTTATAATAATGCTAATAGTAATTATAATAATAATAATAATAATAGTAATAATGATATTATTATTAATAATAATAATAATGATGATAGTAACAATAATAGTAATAATAATGATAGTAATAATAATAGTAATAATAATAGTAATGATAATAATTAATTATAGTAGACCGGTTATCTGATCACTTATATTGCTTCTCCTTCTTTTCCAGTACATACCACTACTCCTTCGCCTCCAATACCGTTTTGGAATAAATTTATTGTGACTTCTGCAGCTTCTACCATCATCTCTCTACTTAAAAATAAATACGTTGCGGCTGCTGCCGGTTCTGTTGTCGCCATCTTCATCCTTGGAATGTTTTTTTCTCTCGTCCATTACATCAGATATAAGTAAGTATTGTAAATAATGATTTCATGTCCTGCCTTTACCATACTGATTTCCAGGCACAGCCGTCTACTCACAAACCAGAGATTTCAGAAGAATATTCTGTAGTTCCTTTCACGCTCTTCTCTATATAGAAGAACAAAAGGATAACGGCAAAATATCTGTCTGTGATTTGCCCGGATTTCATGTTGTATTAGAACAGTGGAGTCCAAATTCTCTGAAGTGCAAAGCCCAGACGTGTAACGGAGCCATCTTACCCTGAAAGTCTTAAGCCGCCCATACACTTTATATAGCGGTCAGGCAAGCACTTGTTACATCTCCCGTGGAAGCAAAGGATCGGGCATGTAGAAATCAAACATGCCGATCCTTTATGGGGTCACCTTTGGCTGGTTCTTATGTGGGCGACTGTTACTGGTGTTGTAACTATTTTTATATCTGAATATTGGAGGGTTGTAGGTAAAAGAGTCATCACTGGGGTTCAGTCCTGCTCTGCCCATGATCCTTCGGGTGCCAATTCTATATCATCCATAAATGCAAATACATCTCAACATCTCAGGATCCTCTTGGTGCAAATAAAATTCTGTTTATTCCATTACATCCATATAACAGGGCAATGTTTCAGCAAAATAAATCAACTTTCAAACATGCTCTAAAAATGCAGTTTATTCTGCCGATACATCACACTGTTATATGTATGTAATGGGATAAACAGCATATTATATTTCTTTATGGCGCTGGGATGTATTTGCACTTCTGGATATTGGAGGGTATATAATTGTGTTCTGCTTCCAGGTTCCTCCAGCACATAACTCCTCAGTGCCATATATATATGTTCTACACCGGAGTCTATATAGAAAATACTGTACCACCTCTTCTAGTTCTAACATAACCCAGTAAAGGGAATATTACAATGTAGACTTCTTGTGGCTCATGAACATGTCACTCTGGAGTTGTGCGCCCGTGGTGGTCTAATGGGGGCACATTACACCTCTATGTACGTAATATAAAGAATTGCTGATTGTCACAGATGTAAAATGACTTGGGGGTAATGATTCCACAGATAGAAATAGATAAAATGAAGAAACATATGAAGCTTTATCACATTCTACAGAAAACCGAGATGATTCATGTCACTAATCCACAATATTACTTCCCTTATTACAATTATATAGAAAATCGTTGAAGAAAAAATCCAAGAGAGATGTTGAGACCCAATGTACTATCGATGAAAGTAGAGAGAGTAGCGACCAAATCAACGGTAAATACGGTATAACAGATGTGACATATTAATATCTATCTACATAGAACCATTTATAGGAGGGTTTTCTATCACATGGACACTGAGAATTTTCTGGTTCGTCTCTTTGATTGAATTATATGTTTTTGCTAAAAAAAACAAAAACCTAATCTATGAACATTTTCAGTAACGTCACTGGAGTCATCACAACTGCGCACTATATCTCAATGTATTTCCCAATGAACGCCTCTTATTGGCGAGGACGGAGCATTCCCGCTCCTCACACCATCCGGAGCCGTTCTCTGTAACGATCTGCCGTCTTGGGACATAACACTACACGCCATCACATACAGTTATTCCCACATGCACCAAAGGTAAAAGTGCAGCTTCACTTTACAGTACAATCCTCCATTTTATAGATTATTCAATACAGCACTCAATATAACCACTGGTCCACTTTTGTGTATTTGATCAGTTTCTCTATCTCGCTGCCTTGATCATTAATCCGGGAACATGGTTATACAGGGAAACTGGGGGGATGTCATGTCAGCAAAGAAAAGTGAAGGAATTCTAGATGTAGAGGCAGCTTTAGAGATTGTGTTTTTTTATTCTCGTGGATTAATGTGCCATTCAGGGGGTTTCAAATACCTGTAAACGGTTAATAAAATACACTGAACATATATAAGCTTTCATTTTATAATTTCTGATTTTAATGTTCTGTGTTGCAGAAAAACATCAGGACAAAATTAATATTATAACTGATGATGCTTCTCAAGGACTGGCTGAGAACATAGACATCAATGAAGACTCTAAGATCTCTATGCCTGGACCCAATGATGAAACGATCAACATCAGCCCAGAGGACGTGGACACTACCTCTGATATTACAACCGATGATGCTTCTCATGGACTGGCTGAAAACAGAGATCTCATTGAAGATACTAAGATCTCCATGCCTGGATCTAATGATGTTTCCATCAATATCAGTCCAGAGGACATGGACACCACCTCTGATATAACCGATAATGCTCCTTATGAACAGGCTGAAAACAGAGATATCGTTGAAGACACTAAGATCTTCATGCCTGAATCCAATGATGTTACCATCAATGTCAGTCCAGATGACGTGGACACGGCTTCTGATAATATATCTGATGATGCTCCTCATGGACTGGCTGAAAACGGAGATCTCATTGAAGACACTAAGATCTCCATGCCTGGATCCAATGACGTAACGATCAACATCAGCCCAGAGGACGTGGACATCGCCTCTGACATTACAACCGATGAGGCTCATCATGGACTGGCTGAAACCAGAGATCTCATTGAAGACACTAAGATCTCCATGCCTGGATCCAAAAATGTAACCATCAATATCAGCCCAGAGGATGTGGACACCGCCACTGACATTATAACCGATGATGCTTCTCATGGACGGGCTGAAAACATAGACATCATTGAAGACACTAAGATCTCCATGCCTGGATCCAATGATGTAACCACCAATATCAGCCCATATCATGTGGACACCACCTCTGAAAGTAAGTTCTCAGGGCTTTTATCTTTTAATTTCGCCTTATAATTGTAAAGGATCTGCCAGGCACAACTTCTGTGTATACGCCCATAGGTAATCAGTCTGCACCTGAGTCTATGTCTCTGAGACTGACTCCATCTTCCACCACTCAGGATGGCAGGCTTAGGAGCGGGAGAGCCTATCGCAGCCTGGCCAGACGGAGCTAGCTCCCGCCCTCTGTCTATTTATACCTGCTTTTCCTGTTCCTCCTTTGCTTGTGATTCTTCTCGTGTGGTTTCCTGGCCCAGCTACAGCTTCTACTATTTGATCCTGCTCCATACTGACCCTGGCTTACTCGCTACTCTCCTGCTCTGCGTTTGGTACCTCGTTCCCTCCTGGTTTGACTCGGCTCGTTCGCCACTCTTGTTGCTCACGGTGTTGCCGTGGGCAACTGCCCCATTTCCCTTAGCTTTGTGTACCCTTGTCTGTTTGTCTCGTGCACTTACTGAGCGTAGGGACCGCCGCCCAGTTGTGCCCCGTCACCTGGGGCGGGTCGTTGCAAGTGGGCAGGGACAGAGTGGCGGGTAGATTGGCGCTCACTTGTCCGTTTCCCTACCCCCCATCATTACATAATCACAAGCCAATACCTAGTCTACCCTGGTCCCTGACACTACTATGGACTCCCTTGAGACCCTGGCCCAGCAAATGCAGGGTCTCTCCCTACAGATCCAGGCCCTGGCTCAGAGGGTCAACCAGCCTGACGCTACCATGGTAGTGTCCCTCACCTCACCTCTTGAACCCCACCTCAAGTTGCCTAACCGGTTCTCAGGGGACCGGAGGACTTTTCTCTCCTTTCGGGAGAGTTGTAGGCTCTACTTTCGCTTAAAGCCTCACTCCTCAGGTTCTGAGAGCCAGCGGGTGGGTATAATTATGTCCCGGCTCCAGGAAGGGCCCCAAGAGTGGGCCTTCTCCTTGGCTACTGACGCCCCTGAACTTTCCTCCGTTGATCGGTTTTTTTCTGCTCTCGGACTCATTTATGACGAGACTGACAGGACTGCCTTTGCCGAGAGTCAGCTGGTGACCTTACGTCAGGGTAAGAGACCTGTTGAGGAGTATTGTGCTGACTTTAGGAAGTGGTGCGTAGCTTCCCGGTGGAATGACCCTGCCTTAAGGTGTCAGTTTAGGTTGGGTCTGTCGAACGCCCTGAAAGACCTGCTAGTTAGCTATCCCTCTTCTGACTCCCTTGACCAGGTTATGGCTTTAGCGGTACGACTTGACCGACGTCTCAGGGAACGACAACTTGAACGTTTTTGTGTTTTCCCCTCTTACTCCCCCATGATGCCTCCCAAGGTCCCGTTGCTTCGCTCTTCCACGGAAGACTCGGAGCTTGCTATGCAACTCGGGGCCTCCGTGTCCCCCCGACAACGTAGAGAGTTCCGCAGGAAGAATGATCTCTGCTTCTATTGTGGGGATGACAAGCATCAAGTGAACACCTGTCCTAGGCGCAAGAATAAGCAGCCGGAAAACTTCCGCGCCTAAGTGATCATCGGGGAGGTCACTTAGGCGCACAGGTATTTCCCGTAAATATGAAACGTAATAAAATCTTGCTTCCCTTTCAGGTCTCTTTTGGTGGTAGGTCTGCTACCGGCAGTGCCTTCGTGGATTCAGGGTCTTCTGCTAATATCATGTCTGTGGAATTTGCTATGTCTCTAGCTATGCCTTTTATTGATTTGCCTAAACCTGTCCCTGTAGTGGGTATCGACTCCACTCCTCTTGCTAATGGTTATTTTACACAGCATACCCCTGTTTTTGAACTCCTTGTTGGCTCCATGCATTTGGAGCAGTGCTCTGTACTGTTGATGCAGGGATTATCGTCCGATTTAGTTTTAGGCCTTCCCTGGTTGCAGTTGCATAATCCCACGTTTGACTGGAATACTGGGGAGCTTACCAAATGGGGTAATGAATGCTTGACGTCATGTTTTTCTGTTAATTCTATTTCTCCCCCTGAGGAGGTGAACACGCTACCTGAGTTTGTTCAGGACTTCGCTGATGTTTTCTCTAAGGAGGCCTCCGAAGTGTTACCTCCTCATAGAGAATACGATTGCGCTATCGAATTGGTACCAGGAGCTAAGCTCCCTAAGGGTAGGATATTTAATCTTTCTTGTCCCGAACGTGAAGCCATGAGAGAGTATATCCAGGAATGCCTGGCCAAGGGTTACATTCGCCCCTCTACTTCTCCGGTAGGTGCTGGCTTCTTCTTCGTAGGGAAGAAGGATGGTGGTCTTAGGCCATGCATTGACTACCGTAACTTGAATAAGGTCACTGTAAGGAACCAGTATCCCCTTCCTTTGATTCCTGATCTCTTTAACCAGGTTCAGGGGGCCCAATGGTTCTCTAAGTTTGATCTACGGGGGGCGTATAACCTTATCCGCATCAAGGAGGGGGATGAGTGGAAGACTGCGTTTAACACGCCTGAAGGTCATTTCGAATACCTCGTCATGCCCTTTGGGTTGTGTAATGCTCCTGCGGTCTTCCAGAATTTCGTAAATGAGATTTTAAGAGATTACCTGGGGGTATTTCTTGTAGTGTACCTTGATGACATACTGGTGTTTTCCAAGGACTTGTCCTCCCACATTGAGCATGTCAGGAAGGTACTCCAGGTCCTTCGGGAAAACAAACTGTTTGCAAAAGCCGAAAAATGTGTGTTTGGGGTACAGGAGATACCATTTTTGGGTCAAATCCTCACTCCTCATGAATTCCGCATGGACCCCGCCAAGGTCCAGGCTGTGGCAGAATGGGTCCAACCTATCTCCCTGAAGGCGTTACAGTGTTTCTTGGGGTTCGCTAATTATTACAGGAGATTTATTGCTAACTTCTCGGTCATCGCTAAGCCTCTTACGGACTTCACTCGCAAAGGTGCTGATCTCCTCCACTGGCCTCCTGAGGCTGTCCAGGCTTTTGAGGTCCTTAAGAAGTGCTTTATCTCGGCCCCGGTGCTGGTTCAGCCCAACCAAATGGAGCCATTTATCGTGGAAGTTGACGCATCCGAGGTGGGAGTGGGGGCTGTCTTGTCCCAGGGTACCAGGTCCCTCACCCATCTCCGTCCCTGTGCCTACTTCTCCAGGAAGTTTTCGCCCACTGAGAGTAACTATGATATTGGCAACTGCGAACTCTTAGCCATTAAATGGGCATTTGAAGAGTGGTGCCACTTCTTGGAGGGGGCTAGGCACCAGGTAACGGTCCTTACCGACCACAAGAATCTGGTTTTCCTATAATCTGCCCGGAGGCTAAACCCGAGACAAGCTCGATGGGCGCTATTTTTTAACAGATTCAACTTTTTGGTTACCTATAGGGCTGGGTCTAAAAATATTAAGGCCGATGCACTGTCGCGTAGCTTCATGGCCAGCCCTCCTTCAGAGGAAGATCCTGCTTGTATTTTGCCTCCTGGTATAATCATTTCTTCTATTGATTCTGATTTAGTCTCTGAAATTGCGGCTGATCAAGGTTCATCTCCCGGGAACCTTCCTGAGGACAAGCTGTTTGTTCCCCTGCAATTCCGGCTAAGGGTACTTAGGGAAAATCATGACTCCGCACTATCTGGTCATCCAGGCGTCCTGGGTACCAAACACCTCATTGCCAGAAACTATTGGTGGCCTGGGTTGCCTAAAGACGTTAAGGCCTACGTCGCCGCTTGTGAGGTTTGTGCTAGGTCCAAGACTCCCAGGTCCCGACCAGCGGGCTTACTACTTTCTTTGCCCATTCCCCAGAGACCTTGGACCCATATCTCCATGGATTTTATCACCGATTTGCCTCCATCTCAAGGCAAGTCGGTGGTGTGGGTTGTAGTAGACCGCTTCAGTAAAATGTGCCACTTTGTGCCCCTCAAGAAACTACCCAATGCCAAGACGTTAGCCACCTTGTTTGTCAAACACATCCTGCGTCTCCATGGGGTCCCTGTCAATATTGTTTCAGACAGAGGGGTACAATTTGTTTCTTTGTTTTGGAGAGCCTTCTGTAAAATGTTGGAGATTGATCTGTCCTTCTCCTCTGCCTTCCATCCTGAAACTAATGGCCAAACTGAGAGGACTAATCAATCTCTTGAACAATATTTAAGGTGTTTTATCTCTGACTGTCAATATGATTGGGTCTCATTCATTCCCCTCGCCGAATTTTCCCTTAATAACCGGGTCAGTAACTCGTCAGGGGTCTCCCCCTTTTTCTGTAATTTTGGGTTTAATTCACGGTTCTCCTCCGTTTCACCTGGTAGTTCCAACAATCCCGAGGTAGAGGTCGTTCATCGGGAACTGTGCACAGTCTGGGCCCAGGTTCAGAAGAACCTAGAGGCGTCCCAGAGCGTACAAAAAACTCAGGCTGATAGAAGACGTTCTGCTAACCCCTTGTTTATGGTCGGGGATCTGGTGTGGTTATCGTCTAGGAACTTGCGCCTTAAGGTCCCGTCCAAGAAGTTTGCTCCCCAGTTTATTGGGCTGTATAAGGTCATTGAATTCCTCAATCCTGTCTCCTTCCGACTGGAGTTGCCCCCATCTTTTCGAATACACAACGTGTTTCATGCCTCCCTCCTTAAACGCTGCTCCCCGTCTTTGGCTCCCTCGAGGAAACCTCCTGTTCCCGTTCTCACCCCTGAGGGGGTGGAATTCGAGGTGGCCAAGATTGTGGACAGCAAGATGGTCCAAGGCTCCCTCCAGTACCTGGTCCATTGGAGAGGATACGGGCCTGAGGAGAGGACTTGGGTACCCGCCCGGGATGTTCACGCTGGGGTATTGGTCAGGAAGTTCCACCTTCGTTTCCCCAATAAACCAGGTCCACTTAGAAAGGGTCCGGTGGCCCCTCATAAAAGGGGGGGTACTGTAAAGGATCTGCCAGGCACAACTTCTGTGTATACGCCCATAGGTAATCAGTCTGCACCTGAGTCTATGTCTCTGAGACTGACTCCATCTTCCACCACTCAGGATGGCAGGCTTAGGAGCGGGAGAGCCTATCGCAGCCTGGCCAGACGGAGCTAGCTCCCGCCCTCTGTCTATTTATACCTGCCTTTCCTGTTCCTCCTTTGCTTGTGATTCTTCTCGTGTGGTTTCCTGGCCCAGCTACAGCTTCTATTATTTGATCCTGCTCCATACTGACCCTGGCTTACTCGCTACTCTCCTGCTCTGCATTTGGTACCTCGTTCCCTCCTGGTTTGACTCGGCTCGTTCGCCACTCTTGTTGCTCACGGTGTTGCCGTGGGCAACTGCCCCATTTCCCTTAGCTTTGTGTACCCTTGTCTGTTTGTCTCGTGCACTTACTGAGCGTAGGGACCGCCGCCCAGTTGTGCACCGTCGCCTGGGGCGGGTCGTTGCAAGTGGGCAGGGACAGAGTGGCGGGTAGATTGGGGCTCACTTGTCCGTTTCCCTACCCCCCATCATTACAATAATATTACCCAATATTACTAATAAAATTACATAGTAACACACAAATTAACAAATCAAACAAGAGGATTGAGGGCCGTGCTCAGAAGATATTACAATCTATGAGGAAATACGGATGACACAAAAAGTTAAAAGTGCTGTTTTGGTACAGCCATATCTTATGCAAAATAGGGTAGTACACGAGGGATCCCCAGAGGCCAATTCATGAGAGTACGCCGGAACTGTAGCTCGATAGATGATTTTGAGATACAGGCACAGGACCTCACAAATAGATTAAAGGAGAGAGGCTTCCCCAAGGGAGTAATCAGAAAGGCCTATGAGGGAGCGAGGGATGCAGACAGGCAGAGTCTTCTAGTCCCTAGACAACGCAAAGAGGAAAGAGTTACGAGACTCATAGGTACTTATGACTCCAAACAATCTGAGATCATGCAAATTTTAAAAAGGTACTGGCGTATCCTAGGTGCTGATGCGGACTTGGCGGATCAGATTACACAATGGCCTTCAGTATCGTTCCGTAGAGGTAAAAACATCAGGGATAGGGTGATGCAGAGTTGTTTTGACCCTATAACAAATTATACCTGTTTTATCTAAATATACATTCTGATTGAATGTATATCATGTTGGTTTTCTGGTTAGGTGTATGGCCGTTCAACCCGGTCCTTGTACAGCTACTTGCAGTATGCCATTCAATGTCAACAGGCATGGTTCTTCTTTTTCAGTAGTGTTTCAAAATTTCTTAAGTGTGGCTGACATTTATATCGCTCATTTATTTATACAATATGTATCTACAGGGAAGGTGCTTTATTTATGGCAGTCTAGTTGCGGTTTTGAGCTGATCCGCAATAATTATCCGAACTTATTATTGTTATACTTTATCCCTAATGAGAATGAGCTCTTGTGCAGCAAGGAGATGCGCCTACAGCCTCCCACTGCACCTGCGCGTTCGGTTTGATGCTGTCGATGTTGCTCCCGGGTATGTCAGGTGACAGCCGGGAGTCACATGGTCAGGCGTCACGAATCTGGTGGGTCAGTGTGATTGGCTGGTTCGGAGTGCGCCGCCGAGGTCAGGGGGAGGAGTAATGTGTTATAGTAACTCAGAGTCTCGTAGTGAAGCATGCCGCTGACATCTATGCGTGCACGCTTCCGTGGTGTACAGCAGAATATCTGCTGTTGAAGAAATATCGCTGGCATCCTGGCCAGAGTGACCAAGCTACAGACCCCTGATGATAAGTATAGAAACGCGTAGGGTCAGGTTAAGTGAGGAATTTTTGCGTAGGGGACAGTGGTATTGATGTGTACCTTAGCATCTGGAGATTTAGGTGCGGTAACTGCAGGCTCCGGTGTGTTTTAGGGTCTTATCCACTGTTACACCAATGTTTAAACGCTGATTCCATATCGGTATCTTTGAAGTACACCCAGTCATAGAGGGTTCGCAACTGAATCAGGACTGGGAGTGTTTGTTTAATACGTTTTTAAATACACACGGTGGGGCTTTTCACAGTGGGGATTGTACCCCTGTTTTTAGAGAGTTATGAAATAAAAGTTATACGTTTTACTCATAAATCACTTCAGTGAATTTAGTACACATAAAGCTGCATGAACCGGTCACCAGCCAGTATCTGTGACTAAATTATGTTAATAATTTAGATCTGTGTATCATCCTCTTTATAGTCCTATCCTATCACATCACATTACTGATATCTCCCAACATTTTAACCCTTATTCATGGGAAATTACGAAACCACACCCCCATTATGAGGAACACCCACAGAACTGCCCAATTTGGGATTATATTTGCATAAGCACCACCCAATCCAGCAAAAACAAGATGTTTGTTAGGTACGATATTACTGATCACTGGTGATGATGAATTGGATGGAGCGAGAATCTTCCATTCTTCATATGATAAAGAGACCGATTGTTATTATAAGAAGTAGCAGCAGTTGTTCTAGTTTACATTGTGTGGATAAAAACCTGTCGGCCGTGTCATTGGTGACAATATATTAGGGAGTTGTTGCTTACGCCATTTTCTAATATTTTATGAATCTCGCTCCCCAGGCGGACGGTGGAGTAGGAACAATGTCCATTATATTAACAGCTGATCTTATAGACTGCGTTTGTTTTACAGAACAACAAGAGGACAAAGAACATCTCCAACATCTTCCAAGTGCTGAGAAACATCTTAGCCAGAAAAAGGAAGGAGTTGGATTTAACGCCTCTAAGACCAATACGTTTACAGACAATGCCAGTTACTCTTCACCAATGCAGGAATTACACAAACATCTTCTGGCGTATTTTGAAAAATCTGCATCTTCTCCCAAATAAAAAGAAGGTAAGAATGTGAGAGTTTCTTAGATCTCCATAAACCTCTTCATAAACTTTATGGTTGTCCTGAGAAGTGGTCATCCAGTTACAGACTGCCACTTACTGTGACCTGTATTCTGCAATGGGAGATAAACCATTGTTATAATATCTACAGTGTCCTGATGGGGGCAGTGAAGGAGCAGCGAACTGTAGAATCCCCCGGCTGCCCCGCTCATTATAATCTATGGCCATGTACATAGATCACTCCTCGCTGTGCTGCTAATTCCAGTTGTACTCGGCTCACAACATACAATGCAGGTGAAGTAACGTTATCACTCCATCTTCTGAGACCTTGTTGTGTCCATCAACGTTTTATCCAATGTGAAGTATGTAAGTCTTCAGGCTGCATATGTAATGGTGAGAAAGATGATGAGGATGGTGACTATGATCCGGATTATCGCAGCAGGTGTAGCAGCAATGCAACGAAAAAAACCTTATTTGATGCTCAAAACTTTTGCGAATCAAAATTGCCGTTTATCCCCTTCCACTTCAACCTGCAATAACTCAGACTAGATGACAACTGGAGCTTTTAGTAGCACGGACGTATCAGATGTGTCCTTGGCTACTAAAGTGCCTTCCTGCAAAAGAGACACCTTTGCAGACTTTTTGTTTTCTTGCAGCATATGTATTCTATTAAATAAAACATATTTTCTAATTAAAAAATGTGGCACTGTTTGTCTTCCGCTGCTTGTATGTCTTACAATACAATACAAACTGCTGGATGCCGTTCAGTGCTCATCCTGTCAGATGAATTTACTGTCTGGTCAGTCCCCATCCCATCTCTCTGCTCCCTTGAAAGTTTAAGGAGTTTTCCAGTGAGAAGAAATCGATGGTCTATCCACAGAATAGGCCATCATTATTTGATCAGTGGGTGTCTGAATCTCAGAACCCCCGCCAATTTCCCTTTACTGCTCCATACTGTGAAACATTAACACACTTGTAGCTGCGGTTCCAAGTTTTTTTTACAGCCTTATTTTATTGGGAAAAGGCTGTAATACTGTAAACCGCCGCTACAAGTGTGTTAATGTTTCACAGTAAAAAGCAGTGACAAGAATGATGGGGGAAGCAGGACTTGCAGGAGCTCCGTGGCCACCACAAAACAGCTGATTGGTGGGGGTGCCGAGAGTCAGACTCCCACTGATCAAATATTAATGATCAATTTCTTCTCACTGCAAAACTCCTTTAATCTCAGTTGTAAGCTTAGATTAGTGTTCAGGAGAGCAGAGGGGCTGGAAAATGAGACGCCAGTAAGATCGTCCAAAATGTTTTCATTAAAACCAATTGCAATGAGAAAATCCCGCAAAGGAGTCCATAGCCTTTAAGATGAAAATTTGAGCACTGATTGGTTGCTATGGGCAACAAGGTCAGATTTTATGTTAGAGTTTTTATACTTGAGGCCCATGGGTGACTTTAATAATTCACAATCTGTAAGTATTCCTGTTATTGACCATCTAGTGTTATAAAGTAGAACGGTATAAAATGTGAATGATCTGATTAAGCTTCTCATTTTGTTTTATCTCAACAACAGCATGACGCCATGGACATTATAATATACATAACCACTTCTCAACACCATAAGACGTCATCTTGGATTGTCCATGGCTGCACTGGTTATAGAGAACAAAGGATCCTGGCCTTAATTTCCACACAAGGCAAATATGAGCTAAACAAATGTGTCAATACTTTGAAGCTATTTAGACTTTCACCGCAATGAGCAGCAGGGCTCTGCTTTGCTCAAGACATAACTATAATGTTTCCAAACAACCACAAACTTTTGCATGCAGTGGTGGTCATAATTACAAATCTGCCATGACCTACCCTGTTACTGATTTCAGTGGTTCAAACATTATAGCTCTACACCGATAATTGGGGAAACTGGACCTGGAGTTTCTACAATTCCAAAGCTTGCATTGAGAAAGACAACAAGACCAACCTCACAGACTAAGTCAAATGAATTTCCTGTGACCTCTTCCTCAGAAAAGCATCCCAAGGAATTAGTATGCGTCTCTTTTGGAGAAAAGAGTACCAGCAAACCTAGGTCCACCTCAAAGGATTTTTTTTCTGTGCCTGTGGCTCGGCTGAGTCACAGTGCCAACCTGGACTTGACCAATCTTTGGACTATAGATCCATATACCCGGAGACTTTGTGAAATAAACTCACAAGGAAAGACAAACATCTCTGCCTGTGGCTCGGATGAGTCACAGTGCGAAACCTCATTAAAAAATGACAATTGTCTCTGCCTGTGGCTTGGCTGAGTCATAGTGCTTAACATCACCAAAATTGACAAATTTCTCTGCCTGTGGCTCGGCTGAGTCACAGGGCAAAATCTTATAAAAATTGACAATTGTCTCTGCCTATGGCTCGGCTGAGTCATAGTGCTTAACATCATTAAAAATGACAATTGTCTCTGCCTGTGGCTCGGCTGAGTCATAGTGCCATCTTGGACATAAGTGCCACCTGCCAACGATTTGTGCCAGCTGTCAACATTACTCTGTGAAAAATTTGAATACCCTTCATCACCATTACCAACAGAAGAGACTGTAGTTACAAACCGTCTCCAGATGAAAGGAGGATTTTTAAGACTGGCATTTTCATGACTGCTACTGGTTGTGGTTGCACCTTACATAATTTAGAATATTGATACATGTATGCCAACTTTATGGAAAAAATGTTGTAGTCATGCTATTTCAATAAAAATATGAACATCTAAATATAGTGTTTTATTATATAAGTAGTACATTACTATAGAAAACTGTCTGTACCCTGAAATATGCTGGTTTACCACACATTCTGGATTACTAGAAAGGTATAGTGAAATGTTGCTGAAAGTCATGAAACAGAATCCGTAGCGGATTCAGTATAATAATCTAGGGAGTGGCTGAAAAAAAGCAGTGTGGCATGGGGAATTTTGCTTTGTTCGGTCACGCTCCTCATTATGCCTTTAAATATGTAAAACATATTTTCGACACATTGTCAAAATCTTTGGCCCCTCACTTCTACAGCCCATCCCCACCCTCTATACCAACACAGATTGAGACTCCAGACCGGACCCATAAATAAATCCAGACACTAAACCCATATATAAATTCAGAAACACCCCCAAACTAATTTAGACCCAAGACCAGACCCATAAATTAATTAAGACTTTAAACCACTGTATTACTTAAGACCCCAGACACCTAAATTAATTCCGACTTTAGACTAGAGGCCTAAATTAATGCAGACCTTAGACCAGACCCTTAAATTACCTCAGACTTAAGATCAGACCCCTTCATTAATTCCAACTCCAGTCCAGCCCCCTACATCCATTCAGACCCCAGCCCAGGCCTCGACATTACTTTAGATCCCAGATCAGAACCCTAAATTAATTCAGACACCAGACCAGACCCCTTAAATAATCAGAACTCAAGAAAAACCCCTCTATATACTCACCTCTCCTCGCACCTTTATGCTGGACAGCATCAGGACCTAGAAAGATGGTGGAGCCTGGAGCTAAAGAGAAGCAACGAGAGTGTTACCAGCTGTTATCTATTAGATGAATCAAATAGATAACTGCGTAAAAAGTAAATGGGTTCTGTTCTTTAGGGGAGGAAAATTTTCCCCATGACCCCTAAAATCCATCCCTGATCCAATCAATATGACTGTGCAACCCCTCAAAAAATCATTGTAAGTTAACATTTTGTTACGATTTTTTTTGTCATGAGATTCATATATCTAGACATCTTGATCAGTATTTGCTTCCTGTTCTGAAATTTTTTAGATTATGGGACAATTTATAATTCTTTTTTTTTTTTGGGTGCTCCTGTCTCAGAATCTGCAGGGGTGGATCGAGAATTGTTTGGGTCCCAATGGCAATAGGGGTCATGGGCTTCATAGAGCAAAATGTAGTGTTTTTTATTTTTCCACTTGATGCAGCCACATAACAGACCACATTGTCAATCTGGTCTAGTCAGGTTGTTTTTATTTTTTGTGTGAAATTAAATTATACATTCTTATATTAGATTAGACCTTTTTTTCAGAAACAAAGTTCTAAATCCCCTATTCCCCTTTTAAATTACTTTATGGAAAACAAAACTCATGAAGTAATAGCATAGCCATTCAGAAACGTTTCTCTCTAATGTTCTGCCCCTTTAAGAAATGAGTCAACTTTATATGAAGAGGACTCCTGACATGGAGCGGGGTGCAGTCCACTTCTCATGAGATTTTGACTGCTCTGTGAGACTTCTTGCTGAGTCGGGAGATTCCACTGTGAGGGGGAGACTGTGTGCGCATAAGAAAGAATGAAAAAGGTCACGGCCTGTGAAGATTTCTGCTGCCATCTTACTTTATGCTGGGTGTAGGGTCGCCGCCTTTTCCGTCCAAAAATACTGGCCAGGTTCAGGATGTATTTACAAGTGCATTTTTTTGTGTGACTTTTTTGCAAATTGCGCAAAAAAACTAAACAAAGAAAACACAAAACACCCAGCACAACATGGGTAAAAAGTGGGCGTGGTTTTGGGTGCGGGACTTCAAGTTGAGTTAATAAAAGGTTTAACGGTTAACCCTTTACTGACAGAATATATCCTCCATTAACCCTTTACTGACAGAATATATCCTCTATTTACCATTTACTGACAGACTATCCTCCAATATCATTTTCCTGTTAGACTATATCCTACATTAATGAAGGATATATTACTTGTATGTCAGTAAAGGGTTACTGGAGTACATAATCCGTCAGTAAACATATAATAGACATGTGCTTTATTGATAACCTGTCACTACATCAAGCACATCGTTCCTGAGGGGAATACCCCGGGTTTTCACAGAGACGCCATTCTTCCCTCCACTCCCTCATATTGGGCCAGGCCAACCATCTGCCAAATTTAGTCAAGCCACAAAGTCATCCAATAGTTGTGCTCGTTGGGGTAAAAGGAACACTCTGATTGGTCTCAGTGGTGGATCGTCATTAGAGGGCCCGAACCCCCTCATGCCGGGTGGCGTCGCTAGCACCGGAGAGAGCCCGGGTGCCAGGACCGCACCTGTCATGAGGTGAGGGGAGCTTCTGACCTACTTAGCAGCCATGGTCTATGCTGCTTTAGAAGCTCCCCCTCCAGCCCCCCTTCCCTGCTCTACACATCTCTTCTCGTGCTACTAGCAGTCGGGACATGGGGGAGGGGAGACTGCCGGCGGGCTCTGTGACGGGCTGTGAGCAGGAGAAACGCTGTGTGAAGACTAACAAATATTCTACATAAAAGGTAAGTGCATGTGTGTTTACAATGTGTACTTTATATGTGTATAATGTGCATATTGATGTGTGTTTACAATGTGTACTTTATATGTGTATAATGTGCATATTCATGTATGTTTACAATGTGTACTTTATATGTGTATAATGTGCATATTCATGTATGTTTACAATGTGTACTTTATATGTGTATAATGTGCATATTCATGTATGTTTACAATGTGTAGTTATATATGTGTATAATGTGCATATTGATGTGTGTTTACAATGTGTACTTTATATGTGTATAATGTGCATATTCATGTGTGTTTACAATGTGTACTTTATATGTGTATAATGTGCATACTCGTGTGTTTGTATAATGTGCATATTCATGTGTGTCTGTGATGTGTACGTGTGTGTGTGTGTATGTATGTATAGTGTGTGTGTGTGTGTGTGTGTGTGTGTGTGTGTGTGTGTGTGTGTATATATATATAGCATGTGTATATGTGTGTGCATATATATATATATATATATATATATATATATATACACTACCGGTCAAAAGTTTGGGGTCACCCAGACAATTTTGTGTTTTCCATGAAAACTCACACTTATATTTATCAAATGAGTTGAAAAATGACTAGAAAATATAGTCAAGACATTGACAAGGTTAGAAATAATGATTTTTATTTGAAATAATAATTTTCTCCTTCAAACTTTGCTTTCGTCAAAGAATGCTCCATTTGCAGCAATTACAGCATTGCAGACCTTTGGCATTCTAGCTGTTAATTTGCTTAGGTAACTGGGAGAAATTTCACCCCATGCTTCCAGAAGGCCCTCCCACAAGTTGGATTGGCTTGATGGGCACTTCTTGCGTACCATACGGTCAAGCCGCTCCCACAACAGCTCTATGGGGTTAAGATCTGGTGACTGCGCTGGCCACTCCATTACAGATAGAATAACAGCTGCCTGCTTCTTCCCTAAATAGTTCTTGCATAATTTGGAGATGTGCTTTGGGTCATTGTCCTGTTGTCGGATGCAATTGGCTCCAATCAAGTGCTGTCCACAGGGTATGGCATGGCGTTGCAAAATGGAGTGATAGCCTTCCTTATTCAAAATCCCTTTTACCTTGTACAAATCTCCCACTTTACCAGCACCAAAGCAACCCCAGACCATCACATTACCTCCACCATGCTTGACAGATGGCGTCAGGCACTCTTCCAGCATCTTTTCAGTTGTTCTGCGTCTCACAAATGTTCTGTGTGATCCAAACACCACAAACTTCGATTCGTCTGTCCATAACACTTTTTTCCAATCTTCCTCTGTCCAATGTCTGTGTGCTTTTGCCCATATTAATCTTTTCCTTTTATTAGCCAGTCTCAGATATGGCTTTTTCTTTGCCACTCTGCCCTGAAGGCCAGCATCCCGGAGTCGCCTCTTCACTGTAGACATTGACACTGGCGGTTTGCGGGTACTATTTAATGAAGCTGCCAGTTGAGGACCTGTGAGGCGTCTATTTCTCAAACTAGAGACTCTAATGTACTTGTCTTGTTGCTCAGTTGTGCAGCGGTCTGGTTAGAGCCTGTGTGTGCTGTCCTCTGAAGGGAGTAGTACACACCGTTGTAGGAAATCTTCAGTTTCTTGGCAATTTCTCGCATGGAATAGCCTTCATTTCTAAGAACAAGAATAGACTGTCGAGTTTCACATAAAAGCTCTCTTTTTCTAGCCATTTTGAGAGTTTAATCGAACCCACAAATGTAATGCTCCAGATTCTCAACTAGCTCAAAGGAAGGTCAGTTTTATAGCTCCTCTAAACAGCAAAACTGTTTACAGCGGTGCTAACATAATTGCACAAGGGTTTTCAAGTGTTTTCTAATCATCCATTAGCCTTCTAAGGGTATGTGCACACACACTAATTACGTCCGTAATTGACGGACGTATTTCGGCCGCAAGTACCGGACCGAACACAGTGCAGGGAGCCGGGCTCCTAGCAT
Source organism: Rhinoderma darwinii (assembly GCF_050947455.1). Taxonomy (NCBI): domain Eukaryota; kingdom Metazoa; phylum Chordata; class Amphibia; order Anura; family Rhinodermatidae; genus Rhinoderma; species Rhinoderma darwinii. The sequence continues at coordinate 38,505,628 of NC_134689.1, read as the reverse complement.
CATACTTATGTACGATGCTAGGAGTCCCTGCTACTCCATGGAACTACTGTCCCGTACTGAAAACATGATTACAGTACAGGACAGTTGTCCTGCAGAGAGGCAGGGACTCCTAGCATCGTATATAACTATGATGCTAGGAGCCCGGCTCCCTGCACTGTGTTCGGTCCGGTACTTGCGGCCGAAATACGTCCGTCAATTACGGACGTAATTAGTGTGTGTGCACATACCCTAACACTGTTAGCAAACACAATGTACCATTAGAACACTGTAGTGATAGTTGCTGGAAATGGGCCTCTATACAACTATGTAGATATTGCATTAAAAAACAGACGTTTGCAGCTAGAATAGTCATTTAGCACATTAACAATGTATAGAGTGTATTTCTGATTAATTTAATGTTATCTTCATTGAAAAAAACTGTGCTTTTCTTGCAAAAATAAGGACATTTCTAAGTGACCCTAAACTTTTGAACGGTAGTGTGTGTGTGTGTGTGTGTGTGTGTGTGTGTGTGTATATATATATATATATATATATATATATATATATATATAGATATATATAGATATATATATATAATTTCTGTAGCAATTCCACATAAACTAGCAGAAGTTCTGCTGCAGAAAAAAAAGCACCATTTCCTGCATTTTTGCTGCAGAAAATGGTGCATATTTTTCTGCATTTTTCTCAATGTTGGGAGATGGTGACGTCTCCTCTGAAAAAACGCAGCAATTCAGTTCACTTTTCGCAGCAGGAATTGACATGCTGCAGTACGAGAAATACGCACCGCAGGACAAAATGTCTGGTCGGAAATTTTACGCAGCGTCTGGATGAGATTTGATAAATCTCACTCACTTTGCCACTGCTGTATTCTGCGTATTTTCCGGGCGGAAAATACGCAGCAATTCCGTTAAGTGTGGACAAGCCCTAATACAGTAGCAGCAGAGTAGATTAGATGTGAACAATTCTCATCCACACGCTGCGCAAATGATAAGTGGGGGAAAAAGCTCAGAAATTGACCTGCGGTGCGGTTTTTTGTTCCGCAGCATGTCAATTGTATTTGCGTAAACGCTGCTCATTTGTTTCGGGTTTTCCCCATTTAATTCAATGGGGAGGTAAAACCCGCAACAAAAAAAACAGATGTTATGTAAAAACGAAATTTATAAAAAATAAAAATCTTATACTTGCCCAGTATTCTGTTTAATGGTCCGGGCTGGCCTCCAGGGATGACGTTTCACCCCATGTGACCGCTGCAGCCAATCACAGGCCAATCACAGGCTGCAGCAGTCATATGGGATAAAATGTCATCCCAGGGCTGCAGTGTAGCGATGCTGTGTAGCACTATATACAAGGGGGGAGCGCTGTGTGGCACTATATATAAGGAAGGGAGCGCTGTGTGGCACTATATACAAGAGGGAGTGCTGTGTGGCTCTATCTATAGGGGGCTGTGTGACGCTCTCTACAGGGGGTTGTGTGTGTGGCGCTCTCTACAGGGGGTTGTGTGTGTGGCGCTATCTACAGGGGGGGGGTGTGTGGTGCTATCTACAGGGGTGTGTGTGTGTGGCGCTGTCTACATGGGGGGTTGGCGCTATCTACAGGGGGCACGATGTATGTGGTGCTTTACTTTACATTGTGTGACACAATTATATTCAGGCGCGCAGTGCATGGTGATAATATATTTAAGGGCTGCAGAAATGGGTCATGGCCAGGAGAAGTCGTCATGAGCTCATGACCAGATGGAGAAGGAAAGAGGAAAAAAACTACTAGCATCTGAGACGTCGTCACATGTGAGTCACTGGATTTGTAGAGACTCTGTCCCCTCTCCTGACATGTTTATTATAGGAAATCCTTGTATTCCACATAAAGTCTTTCTGAAGTCCAGGACTTATAGAAAAATTGGTGTTACCATTCCCCTTGTCAGGAGGATGTGTCCCTGCACAGTGTGATACTGTCAGTATGTAGGGACACAGCCCTGTGAAAGGGAAATTGTAACACCCATTTGTTAATGCTTGTGCAAAAAGGTAGTGTTAGCAATATTTACGGCGCGGCAGGGTGGCGGTGAAGAATGGGGGGCCAAGTTTGGGTAACAGCCCAGGGCCCATGGTCTTCTTAATCCGCCACTGCATAAAGTACATGTAAAACATCATAAGAAACACACACATTCTACATGCACAAACATATAACAAGAGTGCTGCACCAAAAATAGCAATTATAAAATAATTTGTGAAGCATGACATTACAGATAATATGTTGAGTCCATCCAAATCTTCCAATTATTTAAACTCTTACTATGGTTGGAAGGGTTCTGCAATAACAGAGTTTCATGATGACAATTAACATTTACCCTATTAATTACTTCTGATAGAGGAGAGATGTGAGATTTCCAGGATTTGGCTATGGCCAGTCTAGTGGCTATGAAAATGTGATGCACCAATACTCTAAAGACGGGAGGAATATCCTTTATCCCAATGTCAAGGACGGCCAGTTCTGGTTTATATGGAATAGATACACCAGTGAGATCTAGAATTAAATTAAAGACTTCTGCCCACAGAACTTTAATCGCTGAACAGTACCACCACATGTGTAGAGTGGATCCAATAGAACCACAGCCCCTCCAACAAATATTGGAACTACCAGTAAAGAAGTGAGCGAATCTAGACTGAGTCAGATACCAACTAGGGTGAATTTTCTGTATGAGCTCTATATGATTAATACACTTAGAATGTCGAAGAATCCACCCAGAGGCTTTCATCCATTGCTCAACAGAAAACACCTCCCCAACTCTCGTTCCCATTTCAACATATTAGCAGACTTTCCCGAGACATCCTTATTCAAGAGAAGATCATAGCTACAAGAAAGTTCTTTATCGTACCTCTGCCACTGAAATAAAAACTTATGAAAGGGCGAGAGATTGAGGGGCTTAGCAGGGAGCTTCATTGATTGTAATAAGTGTCTACATTGAAGGTATTGATAAAATAAATTACGGGGAATGTTATACACCTTTTCTAAATTTTCAAAGGACTGCACATTACCACTGTCATAAAAATTGGAAAGAATTGTCATACCTGCATTCTCCAATGGAAACAAAGCTACATGTGGTACAAAAGATTGAAAAGCTTGAATCGGAGTAGTAATGACCAAAATGTACCCATCTATTTTTACATATATATCGTTTCCAAATCTTCAGTGAATCAGAAGTGGTGTGCAATGTCACCATAGGTAAACGTGCACCCACATAAGACGCAGCCATAAGGATTTTTAGGGATGAGTGAGGGAACATATCATTTTCCAATTGAGCCCATAAATTATTGGACTAAGAGTTCAATAACGAGTGAAGTTGATCCATAATAGCTGCTATATTGTAAGCACTTTACGAAATAATAGATTTTTAGCTACTCTCGCTCATTTGTCATTCCAAATAAAAGTAAGAAGCAGTTTTTGAATTTGTGAAGTAATAGAGGCAGGTACGTGTAAAGGAATGGTTCTACAAAAGTACAGGTATCTGGGAAGTAATAACATTTTAATTAAGTTGATTCTGGCAATCCAGGACAGTTGAAAGGCAGTTAGTCTCTCACATTCTGCCCACATTCCCACAAGAAGATACAAATAATTGTCAGTTAATATTTCAGAGATTGAAGAAAAGAGTGTTATCCCTAGGTATGGGAGCCCCGACGTAGCCCAAGCCATGTGAAACGCAGACAAGGATCTTTTAACCCCTTAAGGACGCAGCCTAGTTTTGGCCTTAAGGCTCAGAGCCCATTTTTCAAATCTGACATATTTCACTTTATGTGGTAATAACGTCGGAATGCTTAAACCTATCCAAGCGATTCTGAGATTGTTTTTTCGTGACACATTGGGCTTCATGTTCGTGGTAAAATTTGGTCGATATATTCAGTGTTTATTGGTGAAAAATTGCAAAATGTAGAGAAAATTTTGAAAAAATAGCATTTTTCAGAATTTAAATGCATCTGCTTGTAAAACAGACGGTTATACCACCCAAAATAGTTACTAGTTCACATTTCCCATATGTCTACTTTAGATTGGCATCATTTTTTGAACATTCTTTTATTTTTCTTGGACGTTACAAGGCTTAGAACATAAACCGCAATTTCTCATATTTTTAAGAAAATTTCAAAAGCCTTTTTTTTAAGGTACCTCTTGAGTTCTGAAGTGGCTTTGAGGGGCCTATGTATTAGAAACCCTGATAAAACACCCCATTTTTAAAACTAGACCCCTCAAAGTATTCAAAACAGCATTTAGAAAGTTTATTTAACCCTTCAGGCATTTCACAGGAATTAAAGCAAAGTGGAGGTGAAATTTGCAAATTTCATTTTTCTTGCTGAATTTCAATTTTATAAAAATTAATTTCTGTAACACAGAAGGTTTTACCAGTAAAACACTACTAAATATGTATTAGGGTGCACCTCTTGAAATTCCAGGAAAGTTCCCCTCTGGCCTGCACATCGATGTAGCACATACACATTGTACAATGCCATCTGTATGATGTGCACGGCCAGCTTCTTATACCACACCGCATGGCGCTGTAGGGCTTCAGGACTTGATCTGACAAGTCCATCCCTCCCATGTACCTATTGTAGTCCAGGATGCAGTCTGGTTTGGGGGTGGCCTTTCCTTCATATATCCTAAATCTGTAGGTATACCCTGATGAACTCTCGCACAGCTTATACAGCTTCACGCCATACCTTGCCCGCTTACCCGGCAGGTACTGGCGGAATTCAACCCTCCCTTTAAGATGTACCAGGGACTCATCAATAGAAATACACTTCTCGGGGGTGTATGCTTGGGAAAACCGGGCACTGAAATGGTCTAATAGGGGTCTCCGTTTATACAAACGGTCAAAACTGGGGTTATCTCGGGGTGAGCACGGCTCATTATCAATATAATGTAAGAAGCGAAGTATTGCCTAATTTTTCTTTTTTTTTTTTTTTAAGTTACAGTTCAGTTCTGAAGTTGCTTTGAGGGGCCCATATATTAGAAACCCCTATCAAACACCCCATTTTAGAAACTAGACCCCTCAAAGTATTCACAACAGCATTTAGAAAGTTTATGAACTCTTTAGGTGTTTTACAGAAATTTAGAGCAAAGTAGAGGTGAAATTTATATTTTTTTTTTGTCAGAAAATCCTCTTTATACCATTTTTTTAATAACACAAAAGGATTTTATACGTATTGCCCAGATTCTGCAGTTTTGAGAAATAACCCACAAGTGGCCCTAGTGCGGTAATAGACTGAAGCACCGGCCTCCGAAGCAAAGGAGCACCTAGTGGATTTTGAGGCCTCTTTTTTATTAGGCACTATGTCCGGTTTGAAGAGGTCTTGTGGTGCCAAAACAGTGGAAACCCCCCAAAAGTGACCCCATTTTGGAAACTAGACCCCTTGAGGAATTCATTGCAGTTTTCATGGGGTGCATGCGGCTTTTTGATCAGTTTTTATTCTATTTTTAGGGGGCGTGGTGACTAAAAAACAGCAATTATACTATTGTTTTTTTATTCTATTTTTTTTACAGCGTGCACCGTGCGCTATAAATGACATATTCACTTTATTCTGCGGGGCGATACGATTACGGCGATACCAGAAGTTTATTTAACCCTTCAGGCATTTCACAGGAAATAAAGCAAAGTGGAGGTGAAATTTGCAAATTTCATTTTTCTTGCTGAATTTCAATTTTATAAAAATAAATTTCTGTAACACAGAAGGTTTTACCAGTAAAACACTACTAAATATGTATTGTCCGGATTCTGCAGTTTTTAGAAATGTCCCACATGTGGCTCTAGTGCGCTCGTGGAATAAAACACAAGCCCTAGAAGCAAAGAAGCACCTAGTGCATTTTGGGGCCTCTTTTTTTATTAGAATATATTTTAGGCAGCATGCCAGGTTTGAAAAGTTGTTGAGGTGCCAATACAGTAGGAATCCCCCAATAGTGACCCTATTTTGGAAACTACACCCCTCAAGGAATTCATTTATGGTTGTTGTTACCATTTTGACCGCACAGTTTTTTCACAGCACGTATTTGAATTGGGCTGTGAAATGAAAAAAATGTCATTTTTTCCAATAAAATGTCATTTGTGATCAAAATTTCTTATTTTCACAGGGAACAAAATACCCCATTTTGTTGCCCAATTTGTCCTTAGTGCGGCAATACCCCATTTGTGGTGATAAACTGCCGTTTGGGCCCATGGGAGGGCTCAGATGGAAAGGAGCGCTATGTGTTTGTTGGAGTCCAGATTTTGCTGGATTGGTTTTCGGGTGCCATGTCGCATTTGCAGAGCCTCAGAGGTATCAAAGCATTGGAAACCCACCAGAAGTGACCCCATTTTGGAAACTACACCCCTCAAGGAATTCAAATATGGTTGTTGTTACATTTTTGACCACACAGTTTTTTCACAGCACCTATTTGAATTGTCATTTTTTCCAATAAGATGTAATTTTTTATCAAAATTTCTTATTTTCACAGGGAACAAAATACCCCATTTTGTTGCCCAATTTCTCCTGAGTGCAGCAATTCCCTATTTGTGGCGATAAACGACTGTTTAGGCCCATGGGAGGCCTCAGAAGGGAAGGAGCGCTGTGTGTTCTTTGGAGTGCAGATTTTGCTGGTTTGGTTTTCGGGTGCCGTGTCGCATTTGCAGAGCCCCAGAGGTATCAAAGCAATGGAAACCCACCAGAAGTGACCCCATTTTGGAAACTACACCCCTTCAAGGAATTCATTTATGGGTAATGTGACCATTTAGACCCCATAGTTTCTTCACAGAACTTATTTGAATTGGGCTGGGAATTAAAACAAAATTATTTTTTTCAAATAATATGTAGTTTTAGCTCAAAAATTCTTATTTTCACAAGAAATAAAATACTAAATTTTGTTGCCCAATTTGTCCTGAGTGCAGCAATACCCCATTTGTGGTGATAAACGACCTATTGGGCCCATGGGAGGGCTCACAAGGAAAGGAGCGCTATTTGTTCTTTGGAGTCCAGATTTTGCTGGATTGGTTTTCGGGTGACATGTCGCATTTGCAGAGCCCCAGAGGTATCAAAGCAATAGAAACTAACCACAAATGACCCCATTTTGGAAACTACACCCCTCAAGGAATTCATTTATGGGTGTTGTGACCATTTTGACCCCATAATTTTTTCACAGAACTTATTTGAATTGGGCTGGGAATTAAAACAAAATTATTTTTTTCAAATAATATGTAGTTTTGTCTGAAAATGTCTTATTTTCACAAGAAACAAAATACCCCATTCTGTTGCGCAATTTGTTCTGAGTGCCGCAATACCCCATTTGTGGTGATAAACTGCCGTTTGGGCCCATGGGAGGGCTCAGAAGGAAAGGACCACCATTTGGCCTACTGGGGATTTTCTAGTGTGAAGTCATGTATGCAGAAGCCCCTGAGGTACCAGTACAGCTGAAACCCGCAAGAAGTGACCCCGTTTTAAAAACTACACCCTTAAGGCATTCATCTAGAGGTGTAGTGAGCATTTTGACCGGAGACCTACACCCCATAAACTGTAATGTTGGTTTTCCCGGGTATGGCAATACCCTACATGTGGCTGTTATCAGCTGCCTGGGCACACAGCAGGGCCCAGAGGGGAAAGACGAGGGAGGATAAGCTGTGCGGAGGGCATCAGGGTAAGTAAAATTGGGGTAAATTATAAACCAAGGGATGTATGATAAATTTTAAAACACTCTTTCATACAGAGCTCTGGTTATTCGGGACACATGTCACATTGATATATTGTGTCATCCCTTATCGCCCTCTTATAGCAGACTTTGCACCTCTTTTGACTTTTTCCCTTCTTGGCAGTTTGGGGAACTTCTCCTGGAAAGTGTTGCCACCCTGGTACGATGCGTGTGGCCCCGCTTCCAGAAGTACAGGGTGCACCTCTTGAAATTCCAAGAAAGTTCCCCTCTGGCCTGCACATCGATGTAGCACGTACACATTGTACAATGCCATCTGTATGATGTGCACGGCCAGCTTCTTATACCACACCGCATGGCGCTGTAGGGCTCCAGGACTTGATCTGACAAGTCCATCCCTCCCATGTACCTATTGTAGTCAAGGATGCAGTCTGGTTTGGGGGTGGCCTTTCCTTCATATATCCTAAATCTGTAGGTATACCCTGATGAACTCTCGCACAGCTTATACATCTTCACGCCATACCTTGCCCGCTTACCCGGCAGGTACTGGCGGAATTCAACCCTCCCTTTAAGATGTACCAGGGACTCATCAATAGAAATACACTTCTCGGGGGTGTATGCTTGGGAAAACCGGGCACTGAAATGGTCAAATAGGGGTCTCCGTTTATACAAACGGTCAAAACTGGGGTCATCTCGGGGTGGGCACGGCTCATTATCAATATAATGTAAGAAGCGAAGTATTGCCTAATTTTTTATTTTTTTTTAGGTTACAGTTCAGTTCTGAAGTTGCTTTGAGGGGCCCATATATTAGAAACCCCTATCAAACACCCCATTTTAGAAACTAGACCCCTCAAAGTATTCACAACAGCATTTAGAAAGTTTATGAACTCTTTAGGTGTTTCACAGAAATTTAGAGCAAAGTAGAGGTGAAATTTATATTTTTTTTTTGTCAGAAAATCCTCTTTATACCATTTTTTTAATAACACAAAAGGATTTTATACGTATTGCCCAGATTCTGCAGTTTTGAGAAATAACCCACAAGTGGCCCTAGTGCGGTAATAGACTGAAGCACCGGCCTCCGAAGCAAAGGAGCACCTAGTGGATTTTGAGGCCTCTTTTTTATTAGGCACCATGTCCGCTTTGAAGAGGTCTTGTGGTGCCAAAACATTGGAAACCCCCCAAAAGTGACCCCAATTTGGAAACTAGACCCCTTGAGGAATCCATTGCAGTTTTCATGTCATGCATGCGGCTTTTTGATCAGTTTTTATTCTATTTTTAGGTGGCCTGGTGACTAAAAAACAGCAATTCTACTATTGTTTTTTTATTCAATTTTTTTTACAGCGTTCACCGTGCGCTATAAATGACATATTCACTTTATTCTGCGGGGCGATACGATTACGGCGATACCAGATGTTTATAGTTTTTTTTTATGTCTTATGGCGTTTGCACAATAAAATACGTTTGGTAAAAAAATCATTCACTTTTTGTGTTACCTTATTCTAAGCGCCAGAACTTTTTTATTTTTCAATCAATAAAGCCGTGCGAGGACTTATTTTTTGCGTAACGAACTGTAGTTTCGATCATTACCATTTTTAGGTACATGCGACTTTTTGATCTCTTTTTATTCCATTTTTTGGGAGGTGAAGTGACCAAACAATTGTGATTGTGGTACGGTTTATTATTATTTTCTTTTACGGCGTTCACCGTACGGGATAAATAACGAAATAATTTTGTAGTTCAGGCCGTTACGGACGCAGCGATACTAATTATGTATAGTTTGTTTGTTTGTTTATATATTTTTATTAATAATAAAGGACTGATAAGATAAAAAGGGCAATTTTTACTTTTAATACTTTTAAAACGTTTATTTTCTTATTTTTACACATCTTTTTTTTACTTTTTTTTAACTTTATTACTTTGTCCCACTAGGGGACTTGAGGGCAGGAGGCCCTGATCGCTATTCTAATACACTGCACTACATGCGTAGTGCAATGTATTAGAGCTGTCAGCTACTCACTGACAGCAAGCATAGTGGGTCCTGACGTTGTCAGGACCCACTAGGCTTCCGTCTATGGCATAGCCGGACGCCATTGTTTGGTGGCCAGTTGCCATAGTCACCATCGCCGGCCGCTATCGTGTATCAGGCCGGCGATGGCAGCTTAACCCCTAAAAAGCTGCGATCTCTATAGAACGCGGCTTTTAAGGGGATAATCAGCGGGGACACAGCGATCCGTCCCCGCTGTAGGAGCTGTGACAGCTGCTGTACTAGACAGCAGCTGTCACAGCTCCTGTATGTGTCGGGAGGACGGCCGAAACGGCCATTACTCCCGAGACGTACTATTAGGTCATAGAGTGCGAACGATACAGCTGCCATGACCTAATAGTACGTCCAGGAGCGGGAAGGGGTTAAGGGGAGGATCAATATTAATAGATAACATCATTGATTTAGAAATGTTCAATTTATAATAGGATACTTCCGAGTACAGAGAAATAATATGTAATAACTCCTTCAAGGACGCAAAAGGAGAGGTACAAGTTAAAATAACATCATCCGCATATAAACCTATTTTATGTGCCATCAACCATACCTTGATGCCTGAAATGTTACTGGAACTACGGATCATTTCTGAGAAGGGCTCCATACACAAAGTAAATATCAAAGGGGATAAAGGACAACCTAGTCCCATTAGTATCTGATATATCTCTAGACAAAAGTCCAGAAGAAAGGATCTTAGCCGACGGTTTAGAGTAAAGAGAAATAATGGCCATTTTTACCCCTTCCTGCCGCAGCCCTTTTTCAGATTTTCATTTTCGTTTTTTCCTCCCCACCTTCCAAAAGCCATAACTTCTTTATTTTTCCGTCGATATAGTACTATGAGGGCTTGATTTTTGCGGGACGATTGTAGTTTTTCCTATTATTTATTTTGCCATATAATGTACTAGGAAACGGGAAAAAAATTATTTGTGGGGTAGAAAATGAAAAAAACAGCGATTCCTCCATGTTTTTTTGCGCGCCGTTTTTACGGAATTCACTGTGCAATTAAAACAACATGTTAACTTTATTCTGTGGGGCTCCACATTGCCGTACCTCGTTGTTGATGGAAAATGCGGTCCTCAAAGACAATGGATTTCTGGTAGGCTATAGAAACATGCCATGGTTGGGAATTGTGTGAGCAGAAAATTTAATTCACTAGCACTAATAAGTGCTCTGCTTTTTGCATCCTGAAGTATATCTAACAACTCCTTCTTAAACCTTGAGGTGGGATTCTCCTTAACGATTGTGTAGCACTCTGGATTGAGCAGTATATCTTCACACATCTTTTTATATTCCTCCCTATTCATAACTACAATGTTCCCACCCTTATCGGATGCTTTTACCACTATATTTTGTCTCTTTTCCAAAGTAGTAAGAGCCTCACGTTCTGAGGGGGGACAGATTATTTTGCCTAACACTCATATCCTGATCCAACATCCTCAGCTCGTAGCCAATACAACCCCAGGGCAAGGCCCGTTTACTAGCCTGAAAACAAGAAGTAGGAAACTGCCGCCAGTTGGAGATTTTACCAATGTTGACCCCCTCAGAACGTGTTAAAAGCATTCGATAAGGGTGGGAACATTGTAGTTATGAATAGGGAGAAATATAAAAAGATGTGTGAAGATATACTGCTCAATCCAGAGTGCTACACAATCCTTAAGGAGAATCCCACCACAAGGTTTAAGAAGGAGTTGTTATATACGCTTCAGGATGCAAAAAGCATAGCACTTATTAGTGCTAGTGAATTAAATTTTCTGCTTCCACAATTCCCAACCATGGCATGTTTCTATAGCCTACCAAAAATCCATAAGGGGTACCCTCCCCTACATGGTAGAACAATTGTATCAGGCATTAATAATCTAACTCAAAATGTAAGCACATATATAGACGTAGTTTCGCGTCCTTTTGTTCTTAGCTTGACATGTCTTATGTCCGTGAGACTATGGATGTATTGAAACAAATTGATGGTATCACGTTGGAACAAGGTTCAATGTTGGCAAGTCTTCATGTAGAGGCATTGTATTCCTCTATACCGCATGAGCTTGGTTGCCAAGCAGTGGGATATTTCCTCGGGTCACGAGGTACCCAATATGTGGCTCACAATCAACTTGTGTTTCAACTGCTACATTTCGTATTGGAAAAGAATATAGGTTTGTCTTTGAGGACCACATTTCCCATCAACAACGATGTACGACAATGGGGAGCCCTACTGCTCCCACTTATGCCAATTTATACCTTGGCTGGTGGGAGGAGACTGTAGTCTTTGAAGATCAATTTTCCAAATGGACCTCATCAGTAGGTCTCTGGATAAGATATATTGATGACATATTGTTGCTCTGGAATTCCACAGTTGGAGTTCAATGCCTTTGTGGCAGCTCTAAATGAGAATTACTTGGGACTGAGGTTCACTAGTGATATTAGTCACCATTCGTTATAACTTTTGCATCTTAAGATTACTGAAATGAGGGAAGGCACTATTCGTACTAAGGTGTACCGGAAAGAGACAGCAACAAATAGCTTTTTGCAATGGGACAGTTGTCACCCCTATCCTCTCAAACGAGATATTCCTAGGGGCCAGTTTATGAGGGTACATCAGAATTGTATTTCCCTAAAAGATTGAGCTACAATCACAGGATCTTGGTAATAGATTGAGGGAGAGGTTTTCCCAAAGAGGTGGTGAAACAGGCTTATGAGATGGCTCAGACAGAACTAATCTTAGTCCCTAGAGAAAGGAAGAGAATATCACGAGACTCATAGGCACCTTTCACTCTAAACAATCAGGAGTGATGAAAATACTTAAAGTGTAGCTAAACGTTCGACAAACTTCTGACATGTCATAGGGACATGTTAGAAGTTTGGATTGGTGGGGGTCCGAGCACGGAGACCACCACCAATCGCTAGAACGAAGCAGCTGAAGTGCTCGTGTTAGCACACAGCTGCTTCATTTCCGTTTGGCTTTTTCCGGAAAGCCGATGTATTGGTGTACAGGCTCATAGACTTTGTATAGAGTCCGTACACCAATACATTTCCGGAAATAGCCGAACATACACGAAGCAGATGAGCGTGCACACACACACACGAGAAATTCAGCTGCTTCGTTCTAGAGATTGGTGGGGGTCTCCATGCTCTGACCCCCACCAATCCAAACTTCTGACATGTCACTATGACACGTCAGAAGTTTGTCGAACGTTTAGCTACACTCTAAGAGATATTGGCGTATTCTCAGTGCAGACACAGATTTAGCAGACCGGATCACTAACCAACCGTCACTTTCCAAACGGGAAAGAATATAAAAAAAAAGGACAGTGTGATGCATCACTGCTTTGATCCAATATTGCAACAAGAAACTTGGTCGGATAGGAAGATTCCAGGTACATACAAATGTGGCAGCTGCAGAGCTTGCAACTTTATCCAGAATGGGAGAAAATACAAAAGTTTTACCTGATTACATGTCCATGCCCACTGAATTATGTTGGCAAAACTTTCCGGAAATTTAATCGCCAAATTAGAGAACATGTAGGGAATGTGACAAGTGTGGGGGATACTCCCATATCAAAACATATACATGAGAAACATCAAGGAAGAGCAGAATGTTTGTTTTCAGGCGATTGAACTGGCCCATCCACCACGAGGAGGGAACTGGGACAATCTGATCCTGGGAAAAGAGGCACAGAGGATCTATAGGTTGGCATGTGTACAACCAGATGCCTTGAACGAGCAGACAAATTATACGTGCTTTATTTAAACATCTATTAATCTATTTAGATTAAATTAAGAGCTTAAATCTCTGAATTGGTACGGGTGTCCCAATTATATATGTTTTGTGGGTCATGCTGTATTACATTGTACATTAATGACTTGATAATCCACTTCCTATAGTGTGAGACCAGAGGGTATGTTGGACTATTGGTTGCCAGGGTGCAGTCTTGAGCCCGAACAGCATTCTTGATTCCCATGACAACAGGTCACACCTCCCCTTAGACGTAAGGGGCTATAATGAGATGCACTTCGCTGCCTCTCCGCGCATGCGCATTTAGTTAGGCGATGGCTGTGATATCCGGGCATGTCACATGACATGCTGGGTGTCACATGATCACGTCACGAATGCCGTTTGTGATATTGATTGGCCTCTGCCCAAGGGCTTGGCCTCTGCCCAAGGGCTTGGCCTCTGCCCAAGGGCTTGGCCTCTGCCCAAGGGCTTGGCCTCTGCCCAAGGGCTTGGCCTCTGCCCAAGGGCTTGGCCTCTGCCCAAGGGCTTGGCCTCTGCCCATGGGGTGGAGTATTAGTTATATATACTCCAAGTTCTGAGTGAAGCATGCTGCTGACATCAATGCGAGCACGTTTCCGTGTGTGTAACAGAATATCATAACAATTCAATATTGCTGGCGCAGTAGCCAGCTCTATAAATGAACAGACGCCTGATGAAATTATAGAGAAACGTGTAGGGCCAGACATAAGCGGATTTCTAGCGCAGGCAGTGGCATAACTACCGATGTAGCGGCTGCGGCGCGATCTACAGGGGGCCGTGTACGGCGCGATCTACAGGGGGCCGTGTACGGCGCGATCTACAGGGGGCCGTGTACGGCGCGATCTACAGGGGGCCGTGTACGGCGCGATCTACAGGGGGCCGTGTACGGCGCGATCTACAGGGGGCCGTGTACGGCGCGATCTACAGGGGGCCGTGTACGGCGCGATCTACAGGGGGCCGTGTACGGCGCGATCTACAGGGGGCCGTGTACGGCGCGATCTACAGGGGGCCGTGTACGGCGCGATCTACAGGGGGCCGTGTACGGCGCGATCTACAGGGGGCCGTGTACGGCGCGATCTACAGGGGGCCGTGTACGGCGCGATCTACCAGTGGGGGGGGGGGGGTGTGATACCCAGGGGAGTGGGGCCCCAGTCAAAAGTTTTCTAGGGGACCAAGTCTTTCCTAGTTACGCCCCTGAGCATAGGTGACAACGTTATTGATAATTTAACCCTTGCACTGGGGTTCATGGGAGCGGTATTAGGAGACTCCGGTGTTATGGGTTCTATTCGCTGTAACACCAATGTTTAAAAGTCTTTTAATCCGATATATCCTAAAATACTAATTTAGGAGGGTTTGCAACTAATTTTTTTTATTTCATTTCTAATTTAGCATGGTGGGCTTTTTTCACGGTGGTGATTGTACCCCTTATTTTATCGAGTTAACTAACATTTAAAAAGGTTACTCATTAATCACAATCAGTGAATTGTCTATTTCTAACAATTTGTTATACCATATGTGACTTACATGTCTAGAAAGCCACTATCAAAGCAACCTGGTCTTCCATAATACCTCAGCAGTACCACAGGCTGATCGCCTCCATGCCATGCCGCATTGATGCAGTAATTCATGCAAAAGAAGCCCCGACCAAGTATTGAGTGCATATGCTGTACATACTTTTCAGTAGGCCAACATTTTGGTATTAAAATCTATTTTTGAAATCGGAAGACAACCACTGTAAATTCCCCTGTAACTGGGGCTGCACTGGAGCCCATGTCAATGGAAAGTAGTTTAAACAACCCTCCCCTGCCAATCATTGACTTAGGGCTAGCCCTGGCCAAATTACCCTAAAAATAGACATAGGCAATATAACCAAATTTACAGTAGATCGAACTATAAAATACCAGAAAAAAAAAAAAAAAAAAAAAAAAAGATAAAAGCATATTTACTAATTTTCCAAACTATAAGCCTTAGAAGTACTGTCAAAAAGTCATGACTCGCAGACAGCTCAGTGCACCAAGGGAAACCACCAATACATCATGTATGACCATGGACTATATTGTTACTCAATGTTGAATGCTCGCAAGCAGCATAGCCTTCCAGAGCAAAACTCATGGCTATTCGTCCATTTTCAGGTAGCAGTCTTTTTTTAATGTTGTACTGAAACGGTTGATCAGACTTGAGAAACAAATAGATTACAAATTTCATAAAAGCTGCAAGGGTAACAAAAAACTAGGTAAGATAAAATAATTTTTATTTAAATAGAAATATTTACAGTTCAAAGCTTAAAAAAATATCACAGGAGAGGCAAGTCAATAGGGATGTCATCAAATAAAGGGATGAAGGTCTCGAAGAAATCTGGAAGAAAATATATGTACATTAACGTTACTTCTAAACTGAATAAAACTTGTCCTTGTTCTCAATAGCAAAGCAAAGGGGTTCCCCCTCCCCATTTATGGCATATCCTGCTGCTATACTGAAAATAGGGGCACACATTTGTAGTGCTGGAGTGGTGACATTTGTGCTTCTGTTGCATCTTCCCCATACTATTCCTTCTGCAGTTTAGTAACCTATTACGTCCCAACGCTTTCCAACAGACAGAATATCACCTCTAGACTTCGGTCCCTAGACCAAAGTGGATTAGAAAGTCAAGCCCGAAGAAATACCACACTGAACCATTCACATCCCAGATACTTGCCATAGTTTATTGGCTCATTTTTCATTGGTGAAAAGACAGGACTGGCAAGTACATCAAACCTAATGGCATCATCCCTTGAAACAAAGAGCGGAACACCAGCAAGACAGCGGTCATTGAGCTTGTGTTCTTCAAGAACATCAAAGGTCTCGAAATCTGTTCAAAAATGGTGAGAATCTTGGTTAAGAGGTTTTTGCATGTACATGTATGATATGGAGCCATGAACTTTGTAACTAAGACCCAGCAAGAAACAAAGCAGCTATAGCAGTAAGATTTGCCATCCACCAGTCAAGCTTGTACAACTATGATCACAACATGTACATTATAGAGATGCCAGATTAGTCACATGTAATAGGAAGCTCCTACTTCAGTAAGTTTCCCCACCTTAGTGAACAAGTTAGGGTATGTACCCACTTGTGCCTGACAGATGTCAGTTTTGATTGGTTACCAATTAAACTGGGTGGATAGCTAATAGTACCTAGAGGGTTATATGGGATGAAGGTTTCAATTTCAGGATACTTCTGAGGCCTTTGCTTCACCAAGTTGTCTTTTTTGTCCACCTGTGGACATGAGAAAAAGGTTTCTAGGTCAGTACTAGCTTGCATAGGCAGCTTTTTGGAAGGCCACATAAAAGTTAAGGGTTGTCTGAGATTAGAAGATCTAAGACTTTCTAAAAGCAGCACCACTCATGTCTGAACAGGGCTGAGCTGCAATACCACAAGCAACTTGCACTTTAATGGAGCTGAACTGCAGCACCAGAAAACCCATGGACAGATGTGGTGCCGTTTTTGGAGGAACAACCATGTTTTTCTAATCCTGGACAACCCTTTTAGGCCTCCTTCAAAGATTTATTTTTTCTGGAAATATAAAAACTACTGGAATTTAAAATTGAACACACTTTTTTCTGGCGTTTTTGAAGCCCAAAAAGCTGTGTGAATCGAGCCTTAAGTCTTCCACTGTCTAGGCTACATCTCATGTAACCAAATTAACAACCAAAAAGGTCTCACAGGTATGGTAATTGGCTAGGTATCACCCACAAGGCGAAATGTACTACCTCCAAAAATATCACTATAAGCTAGCGAAAACTCCACATTAACATTAGAAACCAAGAGAAAAAGGAGTCATAGACTATAGGTACACAAGAATATATAATTTTATTGTAACACTCAAAAGGTATAAAAACACAAGTACACAACGAGGTGTATAAAATTGAAAGTCGATAGGTGGATCAGATATCAAAAAACCCTGTGTGAATCGAGCCTTAAGTCTCCCACTGTCTAGGCGACATCTCATGTGACCAGCTATACTTACCTTTGTAGAAGCAGTTTTCCTGGATTGCACTTGGTTAATATTTCCCAACGCCTTCCTAAGTGCTTGAGGTTTAGGCACAGTGAAGTTTTTTGCATTATGCACTCGTAGGGACCCTTTAGAAATCTGTGCAACTGCAAGAAAGTTAGTAAAGATCAGCAGTGTATCATCCAGTGCTCACATCAAAAATCATGCAGGGTCTCAAGGATCAACATGGTCTCTGAAAGTGGCCGGTGGTCCAATAGTCCCTTTATAGACTGACCTAGGCAAGTAGCATCCTGATAAATATGACCTTAGAGCACCCGAATAAATAGTTCTACAACAGCCAGATAAAGACTGATCAGCATTTCTGAATTTATTATCTTTGAGACCAGCTCATTTTACCACTACTGCTGCCGTTAATATATAGGAGAGGCTGGACTGCAGCCCGAAAGTAATAAGGGGAAGCCTCCATGACCCCTATAGGAGGGAAGGGGGTTAACAATGGTGGGGTCAGTGCAGGGGAGGGCAAGGAGGAGTAGGGGGTTGGAGAGTCCTTGAGGTCGGTCAGTACAAACTGGTGGGTGGGGGCATGTGTACCCCCCGGAAAGGTATATTATTTGGAAGACTTCATAGGAAGTGGTCTTCTGGTAGTTGGAGCCATCTGCAGAGGTGAGCGGTGCCTCAGAGCTGGTTTACGGCTGGAAGTAAATCGTTGGTGGTGGTTGCAGATGGCCAACTCAAGGTAATGCCTCATGCACACGAACGTGCTTTTGCGGTCCTTGCATAGCCCGGGAGACCGGACCGCAGAAAGAACGGACATGTCTTATTACAGCCATGTTCTGCAGTCCGGGCTCATTGAAAATAATGGCTGTGGCCATGTGCATGGCCTGCGAAATGCAGGCGGCTCGTGGCTGACAGTCTGCTGCCGGCCGACCTGAAAATCACAGCCGTGCACATGGCTACGGTCGTGTGCATGAGACCTAAAAACAGGAAAAATGGCTTCAAGTACTTCCCCTGCTGTAATGTTATTATTATTATTGATACTGACCCATGTTGGGTCATGTGAATTAGAGGAGGAATTGTTTGGTTGAATTCCTCGTATTTATCCGGATTAAATTGCATTTTTCTAAATGTTGTAATTAATAAATGGCTGCTGTGGCCATTTTCACATCCAACCTCGGTTGTCACGTGTCTTTCTTCGGTTGGTGGGGAGAAAAAAGGAGAATGAGAAGGTTCAACAGCACACGACTACTTAGGTCAAGGCATTAGATAAAAAATAACCCCTTGGCATGTATCTCAGCAAGTGTACTGAATCCACTCTCCCAAGATGCAAGTCATTGGAGGGTAATACTATATAAACATTAGATGAAGGTTCAAACAGAACCGATAAAAACAAGGGGACATATACAAAAATACCGAAAAAGGCCATACTTACAAATGGACACAGCCAGGTCAGAAACGCTGATGAAAGGGTGAGCAGGTGTTTTAAATAATAATAGCCACTCCCACTAGTCTTGAGGGGAGTGGTGTGTGGTGCATGGGATGTGTAGTAAGAAATAATAAATGAATAGTGTGTGTGCAAGTGTAATACTATAAGTGAAATATAGGGGGCAGTAATAAATGAAGTGCCTCAATAGAAATAAATGGATAATGGGGTGCAAGTGAGTGAAACATGGAGGGATAGTGTGTACGTCATGAGGCACAACGTGTATAGCCAGGTAGAAGCCCATTTGTGACGCCTTGATAATTCATAGAGCGGGCTACCCTGTTTGCTATGCCAAACAACAACACACCATGCTCTCCCAGCATCAAAGACCCGAATTGAATTATCAAGGCGTCACAAATAGGCTTCTACCTGGCTATACACGTTGTGCCTCATGACGTACACACTATCCCTCCATGTTTCACTCACTTGCACCCCATTATCCATTTATTTCTATTGAGGCACTTCATTTATTACTGCCCCCTATATTTCACTTATAGTATTACACTTGCACACACACTATTCATTTATTATTTCTTACTACACATTAGATGAAGGTTGTCTGCGCCTTGGCTTAGCCATGAAAGACAGACTAGCACACAAAATACCCAGCTATCACAGAGGTATATAAATATATGAAGATAAAACTTTTATTTATTCTAACTAAACGGATTACATTTGGGACAACAGTTTAAAAGTAGCCAGAGTAGCCCAGCAAGAAACGGTAGGTAGAGGAACGTAAACGTGGTAAATAGAACAAGTGCACCTAAGCACTGGTATAGCAGACGAGCGGCAGTCGTACGTTATGCCGCTGACCGTTTCAGTATGATTGCTGGCCTAACAATGAATTATTAAAGGCACTAAAGCCCCCCCCCCCCCAACATGTTTCGCTAGTAGCATCCTTAGGGGTATAATGGGGCTAATGGCTAATTATACCCCTGAGGACGTATTCATTGTTAGGCCAGCAATCATACTGAAACTAAGCGGCATAGCGTACGACTGCCGCTGGTCTGCTATACCAATGCTCAGGTGCACTTGTTCTACTTACCACGTTTGCGTTCCTCTACCTACCATTTCTTGCTGGTCTACTCTGGCTACTTTTAAACTTATGTTTGTCCCAATTCTCCTTTTAGTTAGAATACATAAAAGTTATATCTTAGTTCATCTTTCTATATCTCTGATAGCTGGGTATTGTGTGCGCTCATGCTCATTTGTCTTTCTTTGAATGTTTGCTGTCCGCCAGCTATCAGGGTCACTTCGTAGTCCCTGGCTTAGCTTTGCTTATGGCAGCATTAATAAACCCAAGCATATAATTCAGAGCTGCATTCATAGTTCT
Organism: Rhinoderma darwinii; assembly: GCF_050947455.1. Classification (NCBI taxonomy): domain Eukaryota; kingdom Metazoa; phylum Chordata; class Amphibia; order Anura; family Rhinodermatidae; genus Rhinoderma; species Rhinoderma darwinii. The sequence continues at coordinate 38,485,391 of NC_134689.1, read as the reverse complement.
GCTAGCTTCAGAGGACAAATCTCCAAGCAGTTTTAGCACTTCATTTGCATTCCAGGATTTAAAGGGTCATTTCTACACCAGGCACTGCATAGTAACCGGATAGCCTTCTATAGCTTATTTTGAGGCACTTCCCCAAATGGTTGATCTTAGCTGATTCTTTTCCAAGCAGCACCCTGCAGAATCGTGAATGCAGCTCTGGACTACAGGCTGTAACTCAGGGCCAGTACAACATTATACACAGGACATATCTATCTAGAGAGACATGGTGTTCAGGGGTGGACATGCCAGGTTCCTGTAAAACAGAACTCATGTAGAAGGAACGTGCTTTGATCTTAAACTTACACGGTGCTCGATTAGTCTTGGAGGGAAGAAGGCAGAGGTCACCATTTTCCTTCTCAACCCTCATGATAGCTTCCATTTTCTTGTTTGGACCTCACCACACAGCCTTGTAGAGATCACTTTAGACAAAAAAAAAAAGTAAGCCATGACCAAACATTACAGACTTGCTGTAGACTCTGCATGCATTTAAAAAAAAAAAAAAAAAAACCCTAGAGTTGGATCCAGTAGTGGAAGACTAGAAGGCCTTCCTTTATATGTTGCTGCCAGGCTTTCACATAATAAGGATATAGACAAAAACCACACACTTCTTGTAACTCCGGATTATACATTTCACAAAAGACAAATGTTCAGCAAAACTACAGCCGGAATACTAGGCCCACTTTTAACCCTATAGAGACCAAACCAACTACCCCCCACGAAAAAAAAAAAAAAAAGTTGGTAGAAGGGACGACATTAAACAAGAACTTTTCAGGCAAAACTACTCATAAGTCGGGCTACCATATCCCCAAACACAAAGCAACAACCAGAGAGATCATTTTAGAGGAAAGTGGATCAGAACATATCTGTTGAATATCGCCATCTAGTTGCTAAACACTCACATAGAACAAATGACCCCACAACCTGCGTCACCTCAGCGCTACTTACAGCCACACCACAAACACTGCTCCAACCCGTCACCACATGAGGAAATGAAACCCTTTCACCCTTTTATGCTAAATATCAGCTGACCAATTAATGAATCTCATCCAATTAACCCCTTCCACTTGTCTCATTACTGGTTTGTTTTTTTTGCCATGTTTTTACAAAAATCGCTGAGAAGTCGCACTAAGGGAACATATACACGTTGCGGTTGAGATGCGGTTTCAACTGCATCGAAAAAATGCTTCTAAAAACCGCATGCGTTTTTACAGTGATTTGCTGCGTTGTTTTTCAATGTCGTTGCATATTTTTTTTTTACCACAACTGCATCATAAAATTAAACAAATAGCGGTGAAAATGGAATGCAGTTTTTGAATGCAGTTTTTTTAAGTGGGTGTAACCGCACCTCAGCCGCAACGTGTGAATGGACCATAAAGCCTTGTTCGCATAGTGCAGATTTGCTGCAGATCTTGCATCTATTTTTTTAAGGCAAAATCAGGAACGGAACCAAAACAGAAATATATAATGAAAGGCCTTAAAAGGGTTGTCCGGTTTCAGCAAATTAATGTTATTTTTTTGTATAATTGAAGGTTATACAATTTTCCAACATAATTTCTGTATTAATTCCTTGCCGTTTTAAAGATCTCCGCTTGCTGTCATTTAGTTGCGGCCAAGTTGCATTTATGTTGCGTTTTTAAACCGCAGCAAGTCATTTTTGAATAGAAGTCAATGGTGACATTATTGTTATGGACAGACGGCGCTATTAGATTACAATGTGTTTTTTGTGCGGTTGAACGCATCTTCATAATGTCTGACCGCATGCTGTTAATGACCGCGCTGCCAAAGTTGTTTCTGAACTGCTTGAGTTTTTGCTAACAGTTCTGCAATGCATTGTAATGAACTATATACAGGAAGCACCTAACAAACTTCAACACGGGTGGATAGCTAATAGTGAAAACTATGTCCATCAATTATTTCCTTTAAAAAACGCAACAGAACTGCAGCATGAGATTCACACGAGCGTGTTCAGTCCGGGATATGCGGTCCATATGTCGGCAGTATTTTCCGGACTGAACACACTGCAGTGAGTTGGGCTCTTATCATCATCGTTATCTATGATGCTAGGAGTCGCTGCCTCGCTGCGGGAAAACTGTCGCGTACTGAAAGCATGTTCAAAGTACGGGAGAGTAGTTCCGTGGAGAGGCAGGGACTCCTAGCGTCATAGATAACGATGATGCTAGGAGCCCGGCTCCCTGCACTGTGATCGCTCCGGGAAATACGGCCGACCTGCGGACCGTATATCACGGACTGAACACGCTCGTGTGAATCCGGCCTTACAGAGACAAAAAACCCATGCAGTTGACCTTATGCGGTTTTCAAACGCAACAAAACAGCCTCAACGACGCACCTGTGTGTCCTTCACATGACCATGGACAGAATTGTATCCACTGGTAGTAAACAATGAATGTTCTTACTGAATAAAAAAAACGGAGATCTTGAAAACTGTGCAAAATGAATACAGAAAGTATACTGGAAAATGTTATAACATTTAATTATACAAAAGAACTTTGATTTGCTAAAACCGGACAACCCTTTAGGGTATGTTCACACAGAGTTTCTTGCAGGCAGAAAATTCTGCCTCACAATTCAGTTTGGAAGTTTGAGGCAGATTTTGACCTGCCTCCACGCCGTTTCCCATGGACAAAAATACAGCAAAATACACTTTCTCTGCCTCCCATTGATGTCAATGGGAGGTCAGAAACGTAAACTCCCGAAGATAGGGCATGTCGCTTCTTTTTCCCGCACGTGGGTAAAAAACGCCTCCCATTGAAATCTATGGGAGGCATTTTCGGACGTTTTTTGGCGCGTTTTCCAACGTAAAAAAAAAAAATGTGTGAACTGACCCTTAGTGTCTCCTATGCTTGATCTAATTCTGGTTTTGGCTTAAAAAATGCATGCAAAATCTGCATTATATGAACAAGCATGCCAACTTTCAAGAGTCGCAAAGAGGGGCAACAGATGCGGCGCGCGTAGATCGACGTGGCAATTTTTTTCCATTTTAAACCACGCCTTTAATCCCGCCTTTTATAGAGAAATGTACAAAATTTTATTGAAATAAAAACATGAAACAATTAAAAACTGGAACAGGGAATGAGTCACTCAATAAAAAGACATCACAATCGATCAGAGACCGGATATGAATATTACGTAAGTATGAAAACAGTATGCATGTTATAAAGCAGCAACAGAGAATGTGTGTATTCTCATACAGAGCTATGTCTCATGGAGCCAAAGTAAATTATGACAAAAAAAGGTATCCAATGAAATCCAACAGAAATGTGCAATCCAGTATACCTATATAAGGGTATATGACAACATTGCATATAGGTGTGACAGTTACCTGGATGAACGTGAAGGGTTTAACAAAAACCACAGCCCATAATATGGATGCTGCAAGATGAACACTGGAATGTCAAATGTACAATGTACATAGGCTCACAAAATGACAGGGAAAAGACAAGTAAAGCTCAATTGCAGCTTTCTGACAAGGAAGAAATGTAAAGCATACCAGTAGACATGATAGAGGCGTGGAAGAGATGTCTGTACCCGACGCGCGTTTCGGCAACTGCCTTCGTCCGGGGTTAGGGTCAAACTACTAATATCCGCCCATATATAGTACATAGCCCAGGTGTTTAAAAGATTGCGTAATTGGAGAAGAAAGAGGAGGAGGCAGGACCGGATGCAGGGAATCGGCGTCTGATGCGGGGTACAAAGATGACGCTGCCCCACTTCCGGTAACGCGTCATCAGAGAGGGTGTGAGGAGGCGGGGACTAACCACGCCCCCCACATCCTACTCCAATTGTAGACAGCGGTCGGAAGAGGTCAGGGCCACTCCCCCCCCCCGGGAACATCTGATCGAGATGTAATGAACATCAGCGCACAACCGAACATCGTGTGTATGCCAAAGAAGAAACAAGAAGAGGAGTCACAGTAGAAATAGTATCGGGACAGTGTATCTGACTAAGGAAAGAGCGATGTTTTATAATGTGGTAACGTGGGATGCCTCAGTGTTTGAATGCATAGTGTGTGGGCTGAAAATAATGTAATGTAGAGAACTACTAAATAAAAAGAACGGCATGATAAAAAATGTAGTGCTATATAATGATGGAATGTGGGACAAAAATTAATACAAAAAGATAATGAATGCAGAATGAGATACAAAGTGTGAGTGGAATGAACGAATATAGTAAAATGCGTGCAAGTGGTGTGAAACCGTGAAAGGAAGATTATAAACCAGATGGTGTAGATGGAAGGAAGAAGTGAATGTTGGCATATGCAGGAAGAATACATAATAAATTACTGTATATGAAATGAGAAAGATGTGAGTGCAAAATATGAGAGTGAAGGGACACAATGAATAAATGTAGTATATAAAGTGTGACAAAAAATGGTGGCAAGGAAATAAATTAAAATAAAATAAAATAAAAAGTTTTGTGTATGAATACAGGTATAAATGTATAGGTGACCTATAAATATTTCTGTGAATACCAATATATAGTACGCATACAAATATGAAACACACATTATATTTGAACCACATGCAAGCGCAAAACACATTGACAAAAAATTGTTTCATGCTACAAACAATGCATGTAAAAAACATGCATTGTAAATATGTTACAAGGTAAGTGGATGTTAATATCAAATACAATGGAGAACAAGACCAGTGCAAATTTACATTATGTATATATATTTTGTCTACTATAAAAGTAAGGAAACAAAAATATAAAAATTATATAAATATATAAATTAAGTGAAAAAATGGTGAAAAATATAGAAATGAATAAATACAAAGATGATATAATAAATATGAATAAAAAAAAAATATATATATATATAATAAAAAAATAATAAAATGAAACATATATAATGTATAATAACAGATTCAAAAAGTGTACAAAACACCAATTCTGTATCTTTTTTCTTCTTTGAGGGAATTAGGATATGGTCCAAAAAATAGCTTCCTCAAATAGACTCAGTAGATGATATCGTGGTTCTATGCAATGGTTACAAAAACGAAACATAGCTCAAGGATTCATTTAATCCATATGGAGACATTGTCCCAAGGGTCCATATCCAGCGGGACTCGCATTGTGCGAGTTTTTGTTTGATGGCCCCACCTCTCTAACCGCATATAATGTGGTCAATCCCCCTCACCTTCAACTTGGAGGGATCGCAAGAATGGTGTGTTTTAAAGTGTCGGGCCACAGGTTTCATCATCTCCAAATTCTCTGCCCCTGATGCTCGTTTTATGTCGGCCATGTGCTCACGTACACGAACCTTCAGCTCTCTGGAAGTAAGACCAACATAAATTTTTGGGCAAGGGCAGACCGCATAATATACAACAGCTTTGGTAGTACATGTGATGGAGTGAGTGATGTTAAAGGTTTTGCTACCAGAAGCATCAGTGAAAGTATTAACTTCTTCTACGTTGGGGTATGCTACGCATTTTCCGCAGGGCTTACATCCCCATCTTGGACCCTTGGTCCCAAATGGGTATTTAGTTTTAATTGGATCATAAAAACTTTTTACGAGATGGTCTTTCAAATTTTTGGATCGTCTAGCTGTGACGCAGGGATATTTTGTGATAAACCTGTTTAGAGTGGGATCTGTCAGAAGAATCGGCCAAAATCTCTTGAGAATTTCTTTATCTGCTGCCCAAGGTCCATAAAAATGAAAAGACTCCACCAGGAAGGCCTATCATCTCAGGCAGGGGCAGTCTCACTGAAGGGGTATGTAAATTCATCGACTTTCATCTTAAAAACTTGGTAATCAACTTACCTTCATTTGTTCGTGACATGGCTGATCTACTACAGAAGATCAGCGGTGTCAGTATTGACAGTGACATGCTCCTTGTTACCATCGACGTGGAGTCTCTATATACATGCATCAAGCACGAAGATGGCTTAAAGAGGCTCTGTCACCAGATTTTGCAACCCCTATCTGCTATTGCAGCAGATAGGCGCTGCAATGTAGATTACAGTAACGTTTTTATTTTTAAAAAACGAGCATTTTTGGCCAAGTTATGACCATTTTTGTAGTTATGCAAATGAGGCTTGCAAAAGTCCAAGTGGGTGTGTTTAAAAGTAAAAGTCCAAGTGGGCGTGTATTATGTGCGTACATCGGGGCGTTTTTAATACTTTTACTAGCTGGGCGTTCTGATGAGAAGTATCATCCACTTCTCTTCAGAACGCCCAGCTTCTGCCGGATCACGCTGTGACGTCACTCACAGGTCCTGCATCGTGTCAGACGAGCCAGGACACATCGGCACCAGAGGCTACAGTTGATTCTGCAGCAGCATCAGCGTTTGCAGTTAAGTAGCTACATCGACTTACCTGCTAACGCCGATGCTGCTGCAGAATCAACTGAAGCCTCTGGTGCCGATGTGTCCTCGCTCGTCTGACATGATGCAGGACCTGTGAGTGACGTCACAGCGTGATCTGCCAGAAGCTGGGCGTTCTGAAGAGAAGTGGATGATACTGTAATGGTGGGGGGGGGGTAGGGAAACGGACAAGTGAGCCCTAATCTACCCGCCACTCTGTCCCTGCCTACTTGCAACGACCCGCCCTAGACGACGGGGTACAACTGGGCGGCGGTCCCTGCGCTCAGTAAGTGCATGACAAACACGACAAACAAACAAGGGAACACAAGCAAGGGAAATGGGCAGTTGCTCGCGGAAACACCGTGAGCAACAGAGTAGTGAACGAGCCGAGTCAAGCCAGGAGAGTGCGAGGTACAAAGCGAAAAGCAGAAGAGTAGTCGGTAAGCCAGGGTCTGTATGGAGCAGGATCAAAAAGTAGCAGGAGCTGTAGCTGGGCCAGGAAACCTCAAGGAAAGAATTCACAAGCACAGATGGACAGGAAGAGCAGGCTTAAATAGACCGAGGGCGGGAGCTAGCTGAGTCTGGCCAGGTTGCGATAGGCTCTCCCACTCCTAAGCCTGCCAGCCTGAGTGGAGGAAGCTGGTGTCTGTCTCAGGGATGTACACTCAGGTGTTGACTGATTAATTCTGGGAGTTAACCCTGAAGCAGTGCCTGGCAGATCCTTTACAGTACCCCCCCTTTTATGAGGGGCCACCGGACCCTTTCTAAGTGGACCTGGCTTACTGGGGAAACGCAGGTGGAACCTCCTGACCAATACCCCAGCGTGAACATCCCGGGCGGGTACCCAAGTCCTCTCCTCGGGCCCGTATCCTCTCCAATGGACCAGGTACTGGAGGGAGCCTTGGACCATCTTGCTGTCCACGATCCTGGCCACCTCAAATTCCACCCCCTCAGGGGTGAGGACGGGAACAGGAGGTTTCCTCGAGGGGGCCAAGGACGGGGAGCAGCGTTTCAGGAGGGAGGCATGAAACACGTTGTGTATACGAAAAGACGGGGGTAACTCCAGCCGGAAAGAGACAGGACTGAGGACCTCAATGACCTTATACGGCCCAATAAACCGGGGAGCAAACTTTTTGGACGGAACCTTGAGACGCAAGTTCCTGGATGACAACCACACCAGATCCCCGACCACAAACAGGGGGTTAGCAGAACGTCTTCTATCGGCCTGAGCCTTCTGTATGCTCTGGGACGCCTCTAGGTTCTTCTGAACCTGGGCCCAGACTGTGCACAGATCCCGATGAACGACCTCCACCTCGGGATTGTTGGAACAACCAGGTGAAACGGAGGAGAACCGTGGATTAAACCCAAAATTACAGAAAAAGGGAGAGACCCCTGACGAGTTACTGACCCGGTTATTAAGGGAAAATTCGGCGAGGGGAATGAAAGAAACCCAATCAAATTGACAGTCAGAGACAAAACATCTTAAGTATTGTTCTAGAGACTGATTAGTCCTCTCCGTTTGGCCATTGGTTTCAGGATGGAAGGCAGAGGAGAAGGACAGATCAATCCCCAACTTATTACAGAAGGCTCTCCAAAACAATGAAACAAATTGTACCCCTCTGTCAGAAACAATATTGACGGGGACCCCATGGAGACGCAGGATGTGTTTGATAAACAAGGTAGCCAACGTCTTGGCGTTGGGTAGTTTCTTGAGGGGCACAAAGTGGCACATTTTACTGAAGCGGTCTACCACCACCCACACCACCGACTTGCCTTGGGATGGAGGCAAATCGGTGATAAAATCCATGGAGATATGTGTCCAAGGTCTCTGGGGAATGGGCAACGAACGCAGTAAGCCCGCTGGTCGGGACCTGGGAGTCTTGGACCTGGCACAAACCTCACAGGCGGCGACGTAGGCCTTAACGTCTTTAGGCAAACCAGGCCACCAATAATTTCTGGTAATGAGGTGTTTGGTACCCAGGATGCCTGGATGGCCAGATAGTGCGGAGTCGTGATTTTCCCTAAGTACCCTTAGCCGGAATTGCAGGGGAACAAACAGCTTGTTCTCAGGAAGGTTCCCAGGAGCTGAACCTTGATCAGCAGCAATTTCAGAGACTAAATCGGACTCGATAGAGGAAATGACTATACCTGGAGGCAAAATACAAACAGGATCTTCCTCCGAAGGAGGGCTGGCCATGAAGCTACGCGACAGTGCATCCGCCTTAATATTTTTAGACCCGGCCCTATAGGTAACCAAAAAATTGAATCTGGTAAAAAACAACGCCCATCGAGCTTGTCTCGGGTTTAGCCTCCGGGCAGATTCTAGGAAAACCAGATTCTTGTGGTCGGTAAGGACCGTTACCTGGTGCCTAGCCCCCTCCAGGAAGTGGCGCCACTCTTCAAATGCCCATTTAATGGCTAAAAGTTCGCGGTTGCCAATATCATAGTTACACTCCGTGGGCGAAAACTTCCTAGAAAAGTAAGCACAGGGGCGGAGATGGGTGAGGGAGCTGGTACCCTGGGACAAGACGGCCCCCACTCCCACCTCGGACGCGTCAACCTCCACAATAAATGGCTCCCTTTGGTTGGGCTGAACCAGCACGGGGGCCGAGATAAAGCACTTCTTGAGGGTCTCAAAAGCCTGGACGGCCTCAGGGGGCCAATGGAGGACATCAGCACCCTTGCGAGTGAGGTCCGTAAGAGGCTTAGCGACGACCGAGAAGTTAGCAATAAATCTCCTGTAATAGTTAGCGAACCCCAAAAAACACTGTAGCGCTTTCAGGGAGGCAGGTTGGACCCATTCAGCCACAGCCTGAACCTTGGCAGGGTCCATGCGGAATTCATGAGGAGTGAGGATTTGACCTAAAAATGGTATCTCCTGTACCCCAAATACACATTTTTCGATTTTGGCAAACAGTTTGTTTTCTCGAAGGACCTGGAGCACTTTCCTGACATGCTCTATGTGGGAGGACCAGTCCTTGGAAAACACCAGTATGTCATCAAGGTACACTACCAGAAAAATCCCCAGGTAATTTCTCAAAATCTCATTTATGAAGTTCTGGAAGACCGCAGGGGCATTGCACAACCCAAAGGGCATGACGAGGTATTCGAAATGGCCTTCGGGCGTGTTAAACGCAGTCTTCCACTCATCCCCCTCTTTGATGCGAATAAGGTTATACGCCCCCCGTAGATCCAATTTAGAGAACCATTGGGCCCCCTGAACCTGATTAAAGAGATCAGGAATCAAAGGAAGGGGATACTGGTTCCTTACCGTGACCTTATTCAGGCCACGGTAGTCAATGCATGGCCTAAGACCCCCATCCTTCTTCCCTACGAAGAAGAAGCCAGCACCTACCGGAGAAGAAGAGGGACGAATGTAACCCTTGGCCAGGGATTCCTGGATATACTCCCTCATGCCTTCACGTTCGGGACAAGAAAGGTTAAATATTCTACCCTTAGGAAGCTTAGCTCCTGGTACCAATTCGATAGCGCAATCGTATTCTCTATGAGGCGGTAATACTTCGGAGGCCTCTTTAGAGAAAACATCAGCGAAGTCCTGAACAAACTCGGGTAGCGTATTCACCTCCTTAGGGGGAGAAATAGAATTAACAGAAAAACATGACGTACAACATTCATTACCCCATTTGGTTAGCTCCCCAGTATTCCAGTCAAACGTGGGATTATGCAACTGCAACCAGGGAAGACCTAGAACCAAATCGTACGATAATCCCTGCATCAATAGTACAGAGCACTGCTCCAAATGCATGGAGCCAACAAGGAGTTCAAAAACAGGGGTATGCTGTGTAAAATAACCATTAGCAAGAGGAGTGGAGTCGATACCCACTACCGGAATAGGTTTAGGCAAATCAATCAGAGGCATAGCGAGAGACATAGCAAATTCCACAGACATGATATTAGTAGAGGACCCTGAATCCACGAAGGCACTGCTGGTAGCAGACCTACCACCAAACGAGACCTGAAAGGGAAGCAATATCTTAGTACGTTTCATATTTACGGGAAATACCTGTGCGCCCAAGTGACCTCCCCGATGATCACTTAGACGCGGGAGCTCTCTGGCAGCATTCTTACGCTTGGGACAGTTGTTTACTTGATGCTTGACATCCCCACAGTAGAAGCAGAGACCATTCTTCCTGCGGAATTCTCTACGTTGTTGAGGGGACACGGAGGCCCCGAGTTGCATAGGTATTTCTGAGTCTTTAGGGGAGAAACGAAGCAACGGGACTTCGGGAGGCATCATGGGGGAGTCGGAGGAAAAAACACATAAACGTTCACGTTGTCGTTCCCTGAGACGTCGGTCAAGTCGTACCACTAAAGCCATAACCTGGTCTAAGGAGTCAGAAGAGGGATAACTAACTAGCAGGTCTTTCAGGGCGTTCGACAGACCCAACCTAAACTGGCACCTTAAGGCAGGGTCATTCCACCGAGAAGCTACGCACCACTTCCGAAAGTCAGAGCAATACTCCTCAACAGGTCTCTTACCCTGACGTAAGGTCACCAGCTGACTCTCGGCAAAGGCAGTTCTGTCAGTCTCGTCATAAATAAGTCCGAGGGCAGAAAAGAAACAATCAACGGAGGAAAGTTCAGGGGCGCCAGGAGCCAAGGAGAAGGCCCACTCTTGGGGCCCTTCCTGGAGCCGGGACATAATTATACCCACCCGCTGGCTCTCAGAACCTGAGGAGTGAGGCTTTAAGCGAAAGTAAAGCTTACAACTCTCCCGAAAGGAGAGAAAAGCCCTCCGGTCACCTGAGAACCGGTCGGGCAACTTGAGGTGGGGTTCAAGGGGTGCGGTGAGGGGAACTACCAAGGTAGCATCAGGCTGGTTGACCCTCTGAGCCAGGGCCTGGACCTGTAGGGAGAGACCCTGCATTTGCTGAGCCAGGGTTTCACGGGGTTCCATAATGGTGTCAGGGACCAGGGTAGACTAGGTATAGGGCTTGTGAATTTGTAATGGTGGGGGGGGGTAGGGAAACGGACAAGTGAGCCCTAATCTACCCGCCACTCTGTCCCTGCCTACTTGCAACGACCCGCCCTAGACGACGGGGTACAACTGGGCGGCGGTCCCTGCGCTCAGCAAGTGCATGACAAACACGACAAACAAACAAGGGAACACAAGCAAGGGAAACGGGCAGTTGCTCGCGGAAACACCGTGAGCAACAGAGTAGTGAACGAGCCGAGTCAAGCCAGGAGAGTGCGAGGTACAAAGCGAAAAGCAGAAGAGTAGTCGGTAAGCCAGGGTCTGTATGGAGCAGGATCAAAAAGTAGCAGGAGCTGTAGCTGGGCCAGGAAACCTCAAGGAAAGAATTCACAAGCACAGATGGACAGGAAGAGCATGCTTAAATAGACCGAGGGCGGGAGCTAGCTGAGTCTGGCCAGGTTGCGATAGGCTCTCCCACTCCTAAGCCTGCCAGCCTGAGTGGAGGAAGCTGGTGTCTGTCTCAGGGATGTACACTCAGGTGTTGACTGATTAATTCTGGGAGTTAACCCTGAAGCAGTGCCTGGCAGATCCTTTACAGATACTTCTCGTCAGAGCGCCCAGCTAGTAAAAGTATTAAAAACGCCCCGATGTACGCACATAATACACGCCCAGTTGGACTTTTACTTTTAAACGCACCCACTTGGACTTTTGCAAGCCTCATTTGCATAACTACAAAAATGGTCATAACTTGGCCAAAAATGCTTGTTTTTTAAAAATAAAAACGTTACTGTAATCTACATTGCAGCGCCTATCTGCTGCAATAGCAGATAGGGGTTGCAAAATCTGGTGACAGAGCCTCTTTAAGAGCAGTCCAATATTTTCTGTCGATGTCAGAACTAGATAAATCCCTGTGCTCATTCATCATTCAGATGCTTGAATACATCTTAACACACAACTTCTTTGTGTTCAACAGTCACTTCTACCTACAGCTCCAGGGAACAGCCATGGGGGCAGCGTGTGCACCATCTTACGCTAACCTCTTCCTGGGGCTGTGGGAGAGGACCCTTTTCTCAGATGACCGGGGTGACTCAATGACGCGGGTCCTTCTCTGGGCCCGTTACATTGATGACATCCTGGTCATCTGGAAGGGCACACATGCCGATCTTGACCTATTCATGGTCGGGTTGAATAAAAATGATGTAAACCTCAAATTCACCTATAATGCACATCCTAGTTGCTTGGAATTCCTGGATGTTAAAATCTTTACAGATGAGAAGGGTTTTCTTCACAGTGATGTTTTTCGCAAGGAAACTTCCGTGAACGCATTACTACACTCTTCCTCTTCTCATCCCCCGCAGACTATTTCAGCGGTCCCCATTGGACAATTCTTACGGATAAAGAGGATATGCTCCTCCGACTCATTATTTGAGAAACAGGCAGACGATTTGAAACACCGCTTCTTGGAACGCGGATACAGCATGAGATCAATTAAAAAAGCCTATCACAGGGCAAAGCGGACACCTAGGGATGACCTGCTTTTTCCTAAAAAGAAGGTAGAAAAACAGAGTCAGGTTAGATTCATCACGGGGTATCACTCCCGATGGCCACAAATGAGAGAAATTCTCAAGAGATTTTGGCCGATTCTTCTGACAGATTTGTAGACACTGAAGCGCCTAGGGAGAGTGTCAGGGACTGCAAGGGGTTAAGAAAGGATGGAACGGTTTAAAATAATGCCCAGGATCAGGATTGGTCAACAAGGGGTAAGAGGGGCGTGGTTAAGAAGATATAAGGCAGAGGTTTGGAGCAGGAAGCCCTCTTACCTTCAAGCTGCAGTGGAAGAAACACCTTTGCTGCTGCTGTGGAGATTCAGAGCGTGGTCGTTAAGAAGATGGCAGAAGAACTGTTGCGGAAGGTGGCACAGCGGGTAGCGGCAGAGGGGCCTGCCTGGCTGGAATCCCTGTTGGAGGAAGGAGAGAGGCGAGGAGCTGAGCGGGGCATGGAACAGTCGGGAGCGGCTACCCGAGGTAGGCCGCAGCGCGTTACACGCCCTCCGGTTAGACTAAGCCCTAGCCCTGTTGCTATGAGGGGTGCTGTGACTGCTGCACAGTCATGCGGTGGTCCCAGCAGGTCCCCTAGGCCTATGTCGACGGGTGCTTCGCGGTCGACATAGTGCCCCCCTCCCCCCCGTCCACTCGTCGCGCTGGCGTCCTTCCCCATGGCGGTAAGAGGGCGGATGTTAAACCGGCACGGGCACGGTACAACCCGCCTCGAGCTGCTGATGCGGGCGCGGAGGCAGCGGCCGACTATCGTGACAGTGGGGTGAATATGGCGGACTCAGGCGACTGGTCCGACATGGTCGCTTACCATGCGGCATGTTCACAGGAGCTGGGACTTGCTTCTGGGGCCTGTGTGCAGCCGGGGTCGGCGCCATCTTTCCCCATGCTGTTCTCTACGCAGCCAGAATTGGCGGCGGGTGGAACAGGGGCGGGACGTCCTGGCAGGCGCAGTGCAGCCAGGACACAAGATGGCGGCGCACGAAAAAAGAAGATGGCGGCGGGTGCGGGGAGGCGGACGGTGAGCAAGCAGCCCAGCCAGGGGGCGGGGGCTTCTGCGGTGCCTGTCGCTTCTCCACCCCGGTCACCCCCGGGCCCCTGTCAGCACGGATCAGGGGCAGGGGGGGAGTGTGCTAGGAAAGATAGGAGTGAGGGTGTTTTGGATGCTATTTGCCCTTCTCCTGCCTTGTCATCTTTCTCTCCTGCAGGTCCAAGAAGGGAGCGTTCCAGGCGAGGGAGGAAACGCCGGGCTGGTGGACATCGCCGGCACGGCCATCATGGACGTCGCAGGTCAGGTGACGGGAAGAGGCGTGGTCGACGGTATTCCTCGTCTTCCACGGCCGCAGAGACGCAGTCGACGCCGGGAGGTGCAGCGCTTGTCGGTGGATCAGGAGCAGCTGTCCCAGGTTGTACCTCCCGCCGGGCCGGTGGAGGAGGTGCAGGCCGTGGTTCCAGTGCCGCGGCAAGTGGCTGAAGGACCCTCTGGAGTCGGTGGGACCTCTGGGAGCGGTGAGTCGGCCTGCGGTGACGCATGGCTTAATAAACCTAATGCAGCGGGTGCGGATTTGATTTCTGTTTTAAAAGCCGTGGTGGCTGGGTTGAAAGTGAATGAGGGAACGTCGTGTCCCTCTGTGCCACCAGAGGGAGCTATGCCCCCGTCTGAGAAAGAGAATGCTTTAGCTAGTTTGACGTTTAGAGATTCATTGTTTTGTGGAGTCGCTCCTCTCGGGACTCATTTGTCAGCTGAGGTCAAGGACAAGATTTGGAGAAATGAATTTGTGGATATTTGGTCCTTGGTCTCGGTGGAGCAGGTGACTGTCGACAAGGAGCGGGGCTTTGAGAGAGGTTCGGATAGGAAAGCAAAAGTAGCGAAAACATTTGGCAACTGGGTACAGTGTTACGCTACACTGGCTCATGTTATTTGCCAACGCTATCCTGGGAAAGGGGCCGAGTTGTTTGTCTATTTTGACACAATTTTCAGCGCCCACAGGCTGCACGGTGGTGCGGCCTGGTGGCGATATGATGAAGAATTTCGGCGACGTTTGGCTTTGTCGCCTGATATTAGTTGGGCGACGAAGGCAACGGACGTGTGGTTGCAGCTTATTTTAGCGCAAGGGAGTAGGCAACAACGCCCCTTTCCCAGTGCGGCCGCAGCACCGGGCCCCGCCCCTGGAGTTGCGGCCGCTAGGCCCACAGGTGCCTGTTGGCTCTACAATGAGGGCCACTGTCGTTTCTTTGCCACGTGCAAATTTCGACATGAATGCTCCATCTGTGGGGGCGCTCATTCGGCGCTCCGGTGTTTCCGGAGAGGTAAGCAGCCGGTCAAGGCACCTCCTTCCGGCACAGCGGAGAACGCCGGTGAACGTGCTCGAGATGGGCCCATGGTTAGAGCGGTACCACAGGAGGCGGGAAGCAGAGGTGCTCACTAACGGGTTTTCGTTTGGTTTTGAGATTCCTTTTGAATATTCTGCGACATTGTCATTGGCTGACAATTTGAAGTCGATCAATGAGAATGTGGGCATTGCGCGGCTAAAATTAGCTAAAGAAGTGGAATTAGGAAGAATGGCAGGTCCATTCAGCGAGCCGCCGTATACGAATCTGCGAGTTTCCCCCCTTGGTTTAGTTCCAAAGAAGGAACGAGGAAAGTTTAGGCTGATTCATCACCTTTCTTTTCCTCGCGGTGGTTCTGTTAATGACGGTATTTCTAGGGCGGAGGCGGCGGTTTCGTATACGTCTTTTGATGTTGCAGTAAGGTTGGTACAGGCGGCTGGACAAGGGGCGTTGTTAGCCAAATCTGATATTGAAGCGGCCTTTCGTTTGCTGCCGGTTCATCCGGAGTGTTTTCACCTGCTGGGTTGTTGTTTAGACAAAGGGTTTTACGTGGATATGTGCCTTCCTATGGGTTGTTCAATATCATGCAGTTACTTTGAGATGTTTGCATCATTTTTAGAGTGGGTAGTTCGTTTGGAGTCTGGTTGTGACTCGGTCATTCATTATCTGGATGATTTTCTTTTTGTGGGCCCGGGGGGCTCTGGGTTGTGCAGCACGTTGCTGAGAGTGTTTCGACAGGTGATGTCGCGTTTCGGGGTACCTATTTCCGAGGATAAGACGGAAGGTCCTGTAACGGTTTTGTCATTTTTGGGTATCGAAATAGATAGCGAGCGGATGATTTTTCGGTTGCCAGATGATAAATTGGCAAGGCTAGTGACGCAGGTTGACCAGGTCATGGGGTCGAAAAAAGTGACGTTAAAACAGTTACAGTCGTTAATGGGATTGCTGGTGTTTGCTTGTCGTATAATTCCAATGGGTCGTGTTTTTTCTAGGCGTTTGTCTTTAGCCACTAGAGGTATCTCGAAGCCAAATCATTTTATCAGGGTAACCTCTTGTATGAGGAAGGATTTGTTTGTCTGGCATTCTTTTTTGAGTTCGTTTAACGGGAGGTCGGTGTGTCAGGACGCTGAGTTGTCTAATGTAGATTTGGAATTATTTACGGATGCAGCCGGAAGTGATGGTTTTGGAGCAATTTTGGGCCGAAGTTGGTGTAGATCCCCTTGGCCCTTGCATTGGAGTGATTTGGGAGTCTTACGTAATTTAACGCTATTGGAATTGTTTCCTATTATAGTTGCAATAGAGTTATGGGGTAGCGTGATGGTGAATAAGAGGATTGTATTTTGGACAGACAACATGGCGGTGGTGCATGCGGTGAACGGGTTGTCGTCTAGTTCGTTGCCGGTATTAGCTTTATTAAGACGGTTGGTTTTGAAGTGTTTGCGTTTGAATGTGTGGTTTCGTGCAAAACATGTTCCGGGTGTCAGTAATGTGATGGCTGATGCTTTGTCTCGTTCACAGATGTCCCGGTTTCGGGAATTGCACCCGGCAGCTTTGGCAGAAGGGGTGTCCCCCCCCCTTCACTTATGGGCCCTGGTCGAGGACAACTTATGAGACTGTTGAGGGGTTCGGTGGTACCGGCGACTTGGAAGAGTCATTGCAGAGCGTGGGATCGGTGGTTGGAGATTGCGGGGAATAACTTCCCATCACAGGATGGTTGTCACCTGGACGTCACGTTAGCAAGTTTGGTACAAATACGTCAGGAAGGGGGTAGTGCGGCCACGGCGAGCAAGTTTTTAGCAGGAGTGGCCTTTATGTTAAAATTGTGGGGATGCAGAGATGTTACAAAAGAATTTGTAGTTCGGCAGTCTTTAAAAGGGTGGAAAAAAGAGGCGTGTTCAAGGGACACGAGGCGGCCAGTATCTTTTTCACTTTTGGGTCGGCTTCTAGCCGTTTTATGTTTTGTGTGTCGGGATGAATATGAAGTGTCCTTGTTCGGCGCGGCGTTTTCGTTGGCTTTCTTTGCCGCTTTGCGGGTTAGTGAGCTGGTTCCGCACAGAGTAAGTGCGAGCGGTGGTCTTCTCGGATCGGATGTAGTAACGTTGGGAGATTCTCTCAGGGTCTGTGTGCGGAGGTCAAAGACTGATGTGGTAGGAAAGGGGGCTTGGCTGTCGATTGGGAGGATTGGGGGGCAGTATTGCCCGGTAAAATGGGTCCAGGAATTCGTGTTGGTCCGAGTGCCCGGGACGCAATTCTTGATCCATCAGGATGGATCCGCGATGTCGCGTTTTCAATTTGAGGCGATTTTTAAGGCCGGCTTGAAGTATCTAGTTTTGCCGCCGGGCGAGTTTGGTACACATTCATTTAGGATAGGTGCGGCAACTGAGGCGGATGCCTTGGGCTTGGATTCAGCGGCTATCATGAGTCTGGGTAGATGGCGCTCTAATAGCTATAAGTCATATGTGCGACCTGATCTGGTTTTAAAGATGGTGTAAGCTGGAAGTTTTCATAAGAAAGGTCGCCCCCTCCCCTTCCCCCCCCTCCCCTTCCCCCCCCCCCCCTGTTTTTCCTTCCTGTTATATGGAGTGTTATGTTAACCCTGCCTGTAATTTTCATTTGACCGGAATGTAGCTTAATTTCTTTGTTAGGGTTGCGGCGCCCCCAAGTGTGGATCTTGGGGCATTCGTATGTGCATTGGGCAGCGGTTCGAGCGGGTCGAAGGCCATTAGGTCCGAATTTGGGCCTCGCACAGGCCGACGTCCATTGGAGAGGTGTCCGGGGATTACGGTGGGTGCAGTTACTGCCAGAAGTAGTGGCAGTTACAAGGCACACGTACGGACCTGTTGTCCTAATCATCCATGCGGGTGGAAATGATATCGGCCAAGTGAAAATGGCTGAGTTATTGTCAATTATACGAACTGATTTGGCGCGTTTTCGGGATCTGTTCGCCCGTTGCGTGATAGTTTGGTCCGAAATAGTGGCGCGCACGGTGTGGCAAGGAGCGAGGAATATGGCAGCTTTGGAGAGAGTGCGCAGGTTAATTAATGTGCGGGTGTCGCGGTTCATTCGCTCTATAGGGGGGATCGGGTTGCGACACCAATCCCTGGAGGGGGATAATGCAGATCTGCTGGCACCGGATGGAGTGCATCTGAATGATATCGGGCTCGATATCTTTTTATTGGATCTCTTGGATGGTGCCGAGAGAGGGCTGGCGTTGCTTGGTGGGGGTGGTCGGGGGACTGAGTAGGTTTCTCAGTTCCCCCTTCTTGGCGGAAAGTACGGCAGATGAAGACGGAGGTAGCACCCTACATGCCTGATGGAGACAGGGAGCATCGGCATTTCAGGAGGAGAGGAAATAAATAAATATATATATGTCTTCATGCCGATGGTTGTAAATAATAATAAAGCTGTGGCCACTTCCACATTTGCATAAAGAAGGTGTTGGTGTGTTAATTCAAAGAAGGATGGTTAAGGTCCTGGGCAGGTAAAGTGGATAATGGGTCCTTGCAGTCTTGTAGACACTGAAGCGCCTAGGGAGAGTGTCAGGGACTGCAAGGGGTTAAGAAAGGATGGAACGGTTTAAAATAATGCCCAGGATCAGGATTGGTCAACAAGGGGTAAGAGGGGCGTGGTTAAGAAGATATAAGGCAGAGGTTTGGAGCAGGAAGCCCTCTTACCTTCAAGCTGCAGTGGAAGAAACACCCGCCCTCCCTCCCCTGGTGGTTTTGGTTTTGTTTTTTAAAAATTTTTCTACGGTTATATTCTTGTTCTGGCGTTTTTCTGGTTTTTTCGTAGATGTCACAGCTGGCGGAAAGTACGGCAGATGAAGACGGAGGTAGCACCCTACATGCCTGATGGAGACAGGGAGCATCGGCATTTCAGGAGGAGAGGAAATAAATAAATATATATATGTCTTCATGCCGATGGTTGTAAATAATAATAAAGCTGTGGCCACTTCCACATTTGCATAAAGAAGGTGTTGGTGTGTTAATTCAAAGAAGGATGGTTAAGGTCCTGGGCAGGTAAAGTGGATAATGGGTCCTTGCAGTCCCCACTCTAAACAGGTTTATCACAAAATATCCCTGCGTCACAGCTAGACGATCCAAAAATTTGAAAGACCATCTCGTAAAAAGTTTTAATGATCCAATTAAAACTAAATACCCATTTGGGACCAAGGGTCCAAGATGGGGATGTAAGCCCTGCGGAAAATGCGTAGCATGCCCCAACGTAGAAGAAGTTAATACTTTCACTGATGCTTGTGGTAGCAAAACCTTTAACATCACTCACTCCATCACTTGTACTACCAAAGCTGTTGTATATTATGCGGTCTGCCCTTGCCCAAAAATGTATGTTGGTCTTACTTCCAGAGAGCTGAAGGTTCGTGTACGTGAGCACATGGCCGACATAAAACGAGCATCAGGGGCAGAGAATTTGGAGATGATGAAACCTGTGGCCCGACACTTTAAAACACACCATTCTTGCGATCCCTCCAAGTTGAAGGTGAGGGGGTTGACCACATTATATGCGGTATGAGAGGTGGGGCCATCAAACAAAAACTCGCACAATGCGAGTCCCGCTGGATATGGACCCTTGAGACAATGTCTCAATATGGATTAAATGAATCCTTGAGCTATGTTTTGTTTTTGTAACCATTGACTCCTGTTGTGGGTCTTGGTTTTTATCCTTCCCTCATTCCTGTTGTCATTTTTTTTTAGCACTAACTACCTTCTCTCTTTCCATTTATATACATAGAACCACGATATCATCTACTGAGTCTATTTGAGGAAGCTATTTTTTGGACCATATCCTAATTCCCTCAAAGAAGAAAAAAGAAACAGAATTGGTGTTTTGTACACTTTTTGAATCTGTTATTATACATTATATATGTTTCATTTTATTATTTTTTATTATATATATATATTTTTTTTTTTATTCATATTTATTATATCATCTTTGTATTTATTCATTTCTATATTTTTCACCATTTTTTCACTTAATTTATATATTTATATAATTTTTATATTTTTGTTTCATTACTGTTATAGTAGACAAAATATATATACATAATGTAAATTTGCACTGGTCTTGTTCTCCATTGTATTTGATATTAACATCCACTTACCTTGTAACATATTTACAATGCATGTTTTTTACATGCATTGTTTGTAGCATGAAACAATTTTTTGTCAATGTGTTTTGCGCTTGCATGTGGTTCAAATATAATGTGTGTTTCATATTTGTATGCGTACTATATATTGGTATTCACAGAAATATTTATAGGTCACCTATACATTTATACCTGTATTCATACACAAAACTTTTTATTTTATTTTATTTTAATTTATTTCCTTGCCACCATTTTTTGTCACACTTTATATACTACATTTATTCATTGTGTCCCTTCACTCTCATATTTTGCACTCACATCTTTCTCATTTCATATACAGTAATTTATTATGTATTCTTCCTGCATATGCCAACATTCACTTCTTCCTTCCATCTACACCATCTGGTTTATAATCTTCCTTTCACGGTTTCACACCACTTGCACGCATTTTACTATATTCGTTCATTCCACTCACACTTTGTATCTCATTCTGCATTCATTATCTTTTTGTATTAATTTTTGTCCCACCTTCCATCATTATATATCACCACATTTTTTATCATGCCGTTCTTTTTATTTAGTAGTTCTCTACATTACATTCTTTTCAGCCCACACACTATGCATTCAAACACTGAGGCATCCCACGTTACCACATTATAAAACATCGCTCTTTCCTTAGTCAGATACACTGTCCCGATACTATTTCTACTGTGACTCCTCTTCTTGTTTCTTCTTTGGCATACACACGATGTTCGGTTGTGCGCTGATGTTCATTACATCTCGATCAGATGTTCCGGGGGGGGGGGGGGGAGTGGCCCTGACCTCTTCCGACCGCTGTCTACAATTGGAGTAGAATGTGGGGGGCGTGGTTAGTCCCCGCCGCCTCACACCCTCTCTGATGACGCGTTACCGGAAGTGGGGCAGCGCCATCTTTGTACCCCGCATCAGACGCCGATACCCTGCATCCGGTCCTGCCTCCTCCTCTTTCTTCTCCAATTACGCAATCTTTTAAACACCTGGGCTATGTACTATATATGGGCGGATATTAGTAGTTTGACCCTAACCCCGGACAAAGGCAGTTGCCGAAACGCGCATCGGGTACAGACATCTCTTCCACGCCTCTATCATGTCTACTGGTATGCTTTACATTTCTTCCTTGTCAGACAGCTGCAATTGAGCTTTACTTGTCTTTTCCCTGTCATTTTGTGAGCCTATGTACATTGTACATTTGACATTCCAGTGTTCATCTTGCAGCATCCATATTATGGGCTGTGGTTTTTGTTAAACCCTTCACGTTCATTCAGGTAACTGTCACACCTATATGCAATGTTGTCATATACCCTTATATAGGTATACTGGATTGCACATTTCTGTTGGATTTCATTGGATACCTTTTTTTGTCATAATTTACTTTGGCTCCATGAGACATAGCTCTCTATGAGAATACACACATTCTCTGTTGCTGCTTTATAACATGCATACTGTTTTCATACTTACGTAATATTCATATCCGGTCTCTGATCGATTGTGATGTCTTTTTATTGAGTGACTCATTCCCTGTTCCAGTTTTTAATTGTTTCATGTTTTTATTTCAATAAAATTTTGTACATTTCTCTATAAAAAATTTTGTGCCTAGTCGATCATATTTTCTTGGGTTTATCTTGTGTCAATTGTTGATCGATGCACCAAGTAGATCTTGGTCACTACCTAGGATTCAACACAGTGGATTAATATAGTTCAGCAACTTTGCTTTACATCCCTTTGAACATTACTCTGTGTTGGTATCCTTTCTGTTGGTATCTTATCGGTGTACATCACTGTCCATATATGAGTGGCAATGAGTGACAATGTGTACTGTTATGTCGCTGCATCAAGTGAAAAAATAAGAAACACTTTGTTCTAAGAAGCCCTTAATCAGGGGAGTAACTAGGAAAGACAGGGCCCCATAGCAAACTTTTGACTGGGCCCTCCCTCTCCTCCACTGGATGCCACACACAGCACCCCTGTAGATGGTGCTCCCTGTAGATACTGCCACACAGAGCCCCCTTGCAGATAGTGCACCCCTGTAGATAGTGCCATACAGCCCCCTGTAGATTGTGCTATACAGTCCTCCCTGTAGATCATGTCTCACCCACTTGTAGATAGCGCCCCCACTTCCCCCTTGTAGATAGCGCCATTCAGCCCTTCCCTGAAGATAGTGCCATAAAGTCCCCTGTAGATAGTGCCATATAGCCCCCCTGTAGATACCGCCATACATGTTCCCTCCTGTCGATAGCGCCATACAGCCCCCCTCCTGTAGATAGCGCCATACATCCCCCCTCCTGTAGATAGCACCATACAGCCCCAATCCCCCCTCAAAAAAAATGGCCTGTATCATAGTTAAAGGGGTTGTCCCACAAAACACATGTACCCCCTATCCACATGATAGGGGATACATGTGTGATCGCCGGCCACGCATGTGCACAAGCCCCCTGTAGATGATGCCACACAGATCCCCTGTAGATGATGCCACACAAGACCTCCTGTAGATGATGCCACACACCACCCCTGTAGATGATTCCACAAACAGCCCCCAGTAGATGATGCTACACACCTCCCCGTAGATAGTGCCACATACTCCCCCTGTAGATAGCACCCCCCCTCCCTGTCCCTGTAGATAAAGCCAACATGGCTCAATCTATGAGTGGAATCCCCGGCCAGGCATCTGCAATACCCTGGTCGGGGATTCCTGCGCTCTGGGAAGAGCCCCTGACTTCATTGTCCATATATGGACAGTGACGTCGTCAGTGGCTCCCTCTGTGAGCAGAATCCCGGGGCAGGCGTCGGCAATGCTCTGGCTGGTGATTCTGCTACAGGAGGTGCCCCTGACCTCCCTGCCCTTATATGGACAGTGAAGTTATGGGCTACTCCTGCAGCGCCAGAATCCACGGCTAAATGTTTTCGACGTCCCGGCCGGGAATTCCGCTTATAGAGAGAGCCCTGACTTCACTTATCCACATAAGGACAGAGACATCAGCGGAACCACCTGCAAGAGAATCCCCAGCCAGGGCGTCGGCAAAGCTTTGGCCAGGAGGAGTGAATGGCAGAGCAGGAAGTGGACTCCCGGATGCCTCATGCCGTGGGCCCAGTAGCCGCTATGGCTGCTACAGCGGTAGTTACGCCACTGTGCATGACCCTATTGCTATTGGTGCCCAAATAATACTCAATCCACCCCTGCGAGTGCAGATACTGAGACAGGGAAAACCCCAAAAAAATAATTAGGAATTCTGCAATAATCAAATATTTTGCAAAACAGGAAGCAAATATTGATCAAGACATCTAGATATACACAGTCGTGTCACATTATTATGTCCACCAGCTAGTATCCAGAGTAACCGCCGTGTGCAGCATAGAGAGCAGCTAGACGGGCTGGGAGTGACTCAATAAGATGCTGGTAGGTTGTCTCAGGTATCTGGAGCCATAATGACTGTAGTGCATCCCACATTTGCTGGAATGTGCAAGTGGGAGGTTCCATAGAGTGAACAAGATGATCGAGGTGGTCCCACAGATTCTCAATTGGGTTCAAGTCTGGCGAATTAGGGGGCCAGTGTAGTACTTGGAAGTCTTGGACATGCTCTTCCAACCACTTTCAGACATTCTAGCTGTGTGACATGTTGCATTGTCTTGCTGGAAGATTCCATCTCCCCAGGGAAGACAAATAGCATGTATGGCTGGACGTGATCTGCAACGATGGATTCATACCCAAATTGGTTCAGAGTGCCTTCCACATGGATGAGAGGGTCCAGAGAATGCCATGACAAAATTCCCTCAGGCCATGACAATGCTGTCACCAGCTATTGTTCTTCCAGCAATGGTTGCAGGGTGTTTGGTCTCTGATGTTTCTCGCCTGACATGCCAACTCCATCCGCTTGATGACGCAAAAAACATGACTCATCGGAGAAGACAACCCTTTGCCGACGACCGGTGGTCCAATTCTGATACTGCCGCGCAAATTGAAGCCTTTTTTCCTGATGCACCTTTATTCGCATAGGAGCACCGACGCACTTATGCTTCGGAGTCCCAAATGTAGTAGGGTTCACTGAACTGTTTAAGACACACGTCTGGTAGCCCCCTGGTTGATTTTCTCTGTGAGCTACTCCCCTGTAGCATGTCGTTCGGCCCTCGCGCACCTTCATATTCGGCGTTCACCTCTCATCAATGGCACGTGGTCCGCAGTTTCCACGTCGGTTATTCACAGTGGTGCCATTTGTCCACTCACGATACACTCTCACCACAGCAGCACGCGAACAGTTCGCAAACTGCGCTGCTTGAGAAATACTTCCACCCTTGACCCAAAAATCATCCCTTTATGCAACTCAGATAAATTGCTCCTTTTACCCATGGCAATGAGGGATGTGTGTTCAGACAGCCTATCGCACACCAAGCCAGCCCACGACACATCAATTCATTCATGGGGTACGTGCTGCCAACGTCGAAAGTAGGAGGGGGTCATAATAATGTGACTGTGTATGAATCTCATAACAAAATGTTAACCTACAATGATTTTTTTTTTTGAGGGCTTGCAAAGTCATATTGATTGGGTCAGGGACGGATTTTGGTGGTCATGGGGAAAATTTTCCTCCCCCTAAGGAACAGAAGCCATTTATTTTTTACCACGTTATCAAATTGATTAATCCAATCCGATAACAGCAGGTAATACACTCCTTGCTTCTCTTTAACTCCAGGCGCCACCATCTTACTTAGTCCTGACGCTGTCCAGCATAAAAAGTGCGGAGAGGTGAGTATACAGAGAGGTCTGTCTTGAGGTCTGATTATTTAAGGGGTCTGGTGTCCAAATAAATTTAGGGGTCTGGTCTGGGGTTTAAAGTAAAGTCGGGTTCTGGTTTGGGGTCCAAGCTAATATCAAGGTCTGGTCTGGGGTCTGAAAGGATGTAGGGGGTTGGTCTGGGGTTTGAATTAATGAAGGGGTCTGATCTTAAGCTGGAGGTAATTTAGGGGTCTGGTCTAAGGTCTGTATTTATTCAGGTTCCTGGTCTGAAGTCTTAATTCATTTAAGGGTCTGGTCTGGGGTCTAAATTAATTTGGGGGTGTTTCTGAATTTATGGATTTGGCATCTGGATTTATTTATGGGTGTAACATCAGCAGTCGCTGACCACAAACGCTTATCCTGCCAACGCTCTTCTCTCCAGAGATGCCGGCACATGCGGCCAACCTGTCCCACAGTCAACACAAAGGGTATGTGCCCGAGCTCAGTCCAGCCTTAGAGGCAGAGCGCACACGTGAGATTGAAGTGATTTCTGCCAGATCAACCTGGAATATAAGAAGGGCCCTGCCCCTTCCTTCATTGCCTGAGCGTGGTTTGTACCTACCCTTGTCAGTCTCTGCAAATGGTCCCTTGAGTGTTGTCCCGTTCGCAGTGTTACCGTCCCTGTGCTGTACAGAGTTGGAGTCGTGTTGCGTCGCCTGCTACACCCAAAGAATTTCAGCGCACCTGTTGTCTGCCTGCTGCCAGTTCCCATCGAGCCTAAACCTTCGCTACCGTCTATTGCCACAGGTACCTTTATCCAAACTTTAGACATTTACTTCGTACCCTCTTTTGGCCAGCTTCTATACCGCTACGGCCCAGTGGGTCCACATACCCACAGTATGCTCAGGCCATGGATCCTGCTGGTCAATCCAAGACCATGACAACCTCACCAGTGAGGCAGGTGGATATGCTAGACCTCCGGTCTCAACTGGACCAACTCCTCCAGACACTGAACATTATTTCACATCTGCTGGATATGCAAGCTGCCATTCCTCCTACACCTCCTGACAGTACAGATCCATGATTTTCTCTGCCACTACCTCATCACTATGATGAAGACACGAAGACCTGCATGGGATTTTTGAACCAGTGCCAGATCCACTTCAGTCTGTATGCAACAGCATTTTCCACTGACGGTGCAAGGGTTGCTTTTCATAGTCTCTCCTCACTGGCAGGGCCCCAGCATGGGCCAACCCCATCTGGGAACGACAAGGACCAGAGACCCGTGATTTCCTACAGACATTTCACATTACGTTTGAGGAACCTGGACGAGTCTCGACGGCAGCCACCTCCTTGCTGAACCTTTGCCACGGAGACACTTCCATGGGTGAGTACACCATTCACTTCCGCACCCTAGTGGGAGTTATGGAACAACGAGTCCTTGTGGGCAACATTTTGGGAGGGACTGTCCCAAAATTAAGGACGAGCTTGCCACCCAAGATCTGCCATCTACCCTGGACGATCTCATGCTTCTCGCAGCCCGGATTGTCTTGTCTATACTCATACCCAGTGCTGTGTATAGAATATATGCTGCAGCTGGTCCCAGGATTGTGACTGGTCACATGAGTGCCTGTTGAAGAAGTCTGCTACTGGGTCTAACTAGACCCAGAAGACCTTAGTCACTATCAGGGTCAATTCCCCTGTAACTGCAGTGCCCATTACGATGGACAGTGGTTTAATGGCCAAATTACCCTAAAATAGACATAGGCAATATAGCCAAATACAATAAAACCAAATTTAGAGTAGGTGATCAACCAAGTATTTTAGAATAAAACACCAGAAAAAAGTGTGATAAGTAAAATAGCATATTTACTCTTTTTCCAAAGTACTTTTTCCTTAGAAGTACTATCAAAAAATCATGACTCGCAGACAGCTCAGTGCACCAAGGGAAACAGCCAATACACTATCTATGACCATGGACTATATGGTTAATCAATGTTGAATGCTCACTAGCATCATAATAGCCATGCAGAGCAAAAATCATGGCTATTTGTCCATTTTCAGGCAGCAGTTTTTATTTATTTTTTAAAGAGGCTCTGTCACCAGATTTTGCAACCCCTGCTATTGCAGCAGATAGGCGCTGCAATGTAGATTACAGTAACGTTTTTATTTTTAAAAAAATTAGTATTTTTGGCCAAGTTATGACCATTTTTGTATTTATGCAAATGAGGCTTGCAAAAGTACAACTGGGCATGTATTATGTGCGTACATCGGGGCGTGTTTACTACTTTTACTAGCTGGGCGTTCTGACGAGAAGTATCATCCATTTCTCTTCAGAACGCCCAGCTTCTGGCAGTGCAGACGCAGCCGTGTTCTCCAGAGATCACGCTGTGACGTCACTTCCCCAGGTCCTGCATCGTGTCAGACGAGCGAGGACACATAGGCACCAGAGGCTACAGATTATTCTGCAGCAGCATCGGCGTTTGCAGGTAAATCCATGTAGCTACTTACCTGCAAACGCTGATGCTGCTGCAGAATCAACTGTAGCCTCTGGTGCCGACACGATGCAAGACCTGTGAGTGACGTCACAGATCTGCACTGCCAGAAGCTGGGCGTTGTGAAGAGAAGTGGATGACACTTATCAGAACGCCCAGCTAGTAAAAGTAGTAAACATGCCCCGATGTACGCACATAATACACGCCCAGTTGTACTTTTGCAAGCCTCATTTGCATAAATACAAAAATGGCCATAACTTGGCCAAAAATGCTCGTTTTTTAGAAATAAAAACGTTACTGTAATCTACATTGCAGCGCCTATCTGCTGCAATAGCAGATAGGGGTTGCAAAATTGATGACAGAGCCTCTTTAAGTTGTACAAGAACTGAGTGTCAATCAGACTTGAGAAACGACCATTACAAATTTCATAAAAGCTGCAAGGGTAACAAAGAACTGGGCAAGTTAAAATAATTTTTATTTAAATAGAATAAATATTTACAGATCAAAGCTTAAAAAATGTCACAGGAGAGGCAAGTCAATTGTGATGTCCTCAAATAAAGGGATGAAGGTCTCGAAGAAATCTGGAAGAAAATATATGAACATTAACGTTGGTTATAAACTGAATAAAGTGTCCTTGTACTCAATAGTAAGGCAAAGAGGTTCCCCCTCCCCAATTTATGGGGCATATCCTGTTGCTATACTAAAACTAGGGGCACACATTTGTAGTGCTGGAGTGGTGACATTTGCGCTTCTGTTGCATCTTCCCCATACAATTCCTTCTGCAGTTTAGTAACCTATTACGTCCCAACAGACAGAATATCACCTCTGGACTTCGGTCCCTAGACCCAAGTGGATTAGCAAGTCAAGCCTGAAGACATACCACACTGAACCATTCACATCCCAAATACTTGCCATAGTTTATTGGCTCATTTTCCATTGGTGAAAAGACAGGACTGGCAAGTACATCAAACCTAATGGCATCATCCCTTGAAACGAAGAGTGGCACACCAGCAAGACAGCGGTCACTGAGCTTGTGTTCTTCAGGAACATCAAAGGTCTCAAAATCTGTTAAAAAATGGTGAGAATCTTTGTTAAGAGGTTTTTGCATGTACATGTATGATATGGAGCCATGAACTTTGTAACTAAGACCGAGCAAGAAACAAAGCAGCTATAGCAGTAAGATTTACCATCCACCAGTCAAGCTTGTACAACTATGATCACAACATGTACATTATAGAGATGCCAGATTAGTCACATGTAATAGGATGCTCCTACTTCAGTAAGTTTCCCCATGTTAATGCACAAGTTAGGGTATGTACCCACTTGTGCCTGACAGATGTCAGTTTTGATTGGTTACCAATTACACTGGGTGGATAGCTCATAGTACCCAGAGGGTTATATGGGATGAAGGTTTCAATTTCAGGATACTTCTCAGGTCTTTGCTTCACAGAGTTCTCCCTTTTGTCCACCTGTGGGTATGAAAAAAAGGTTTCTAGGTCAGTACTAGCTTGCATAGGCAGCTTTTTGGAAGGACACCTGGTAATGCAACAGAAAAGTTAAGAGGGGTTGTCTGAGATTAGAAGATCTATGACTTTCTAAAAGCAGCACCACTCGTGTCTGAACAGGGCTGAGCTGCAATACCACAAGCAACTTGCACTTTAATGGAGCTGAACTGCAGCAACAGAAAACCCATGGACAGATGTGGTGCAGTTTTTGGAGGAACAACAATGTTTTTCTAATCCTGGACAACCCTTTTAGGCCTCCTTCAAAGATTTATTTTTTCTGGAAATATAAAAACCACTGGAATTTAAAATGGAACACACTTTTTTCTGGCGTTTTTGAAGCCTAAAAAGCTGTGTGAATCGAGCCTTAAGTCTTCCACTGTCTAGGCTACATCTCATGTAACCAGCTATACTTACCTTTGTAGAAGCAGTTTTCCTGGATTGCACTTGGTTAATATTTCCCAACGCCTTCCTAAGTGCTTGAGGTTTAGGCACAGTAAAGTTTTTGGCATTATGCACTTGTAGTGACCCTTTAGAAATCTGTGCAACTGCAAGAAAGTTAGTAAAGATCAGCAGTGTATCATCCAGTGCTCACATCAAAAAACATGCAGGGTCTCAAGGATCAACATAGTCTCAGAAAGAGTGGCCGGTGGTCCAATAGTCCCTTTATAGACTGACCTGGGCAAGTAGCATCCTGATAAATATGACCTCCTAGCACCCAAATAAATAGTTCTACAACAGCCAGATAAAGACTGATCAGTATTTCGGAATTTATTATCTTTGAGACCAGCTCAGTTTACCACTACTGCTGTGAATATATAGGAGAGGCTGGGCTGCAGCCTGAAAGTAATAAGGGGAAGCCTCCATGACCCCTATAGGAGGGAAGGGGGATAACAATGGTGGGATCAGTGAAGGGGAGGGCAAGGAGGAGTTTGGGAGGGGAGGAGTAGGGGGTTGGCATAACGTTCTTCCCGCTGTTTTCAGCATTGAGCCGGAAGAGCAACAGGAAAAAAAATAAAATAAAGCTCCCAACCGCCTGCCCTTAATTTTCTTTGATCTATTGGGTTGGTTGTCTTGGCGCAGATTTAGCATGCACTAGTAATTGTGTTATGATTTGCATGTAATCTTTTTTTTCATTTTAGGAGCAGGCCCAGGCGTCATAGAATTTGGAGGGGGGGGGGGGGGGGGAGTCCCTGTGGTCGGTCAGTACAAACTGCTGGGAGGGGGGGGGGGGTCGCATCGGGGGTATGCATCCCCCAGAAAGGTATATTATTTGGAAGACTTCATAGGATGTTACCCCTTTGAAGTGGTCTTCTGGTGGTTGGAGCCATCTGCAGAGGTGAGCGGTGCCTCCGAGCTGGTTTACGGCTGAACGTAAATAGTGGGTGGTGGTTGCAGATGGCTAACTCAAGGTAATGCCTCATGCACACAAACGTGCTTTTGCAGTCCTTGCATGGCCCGGGAGCCCGCACCGCAGAAAGAACAGACATGTCTTATTACAGCCATGCTCTGCGGTCCAGGCTCATTGAAAATGATGGCGGCGGCCATGTGCATGGCCTGTGATTTGTGGGCGGCTCGCGGCTGACAGTCCGCTGCCGGCCGACCCAAAAATCACAGCCGTGCACATGGCTACGGTCGTGTGCATGAGACCTAAAAAAAGGAAAAATGGCTTCAAGTACTTCCCCTGCTGTAATGTTATTAGTCTGGATTCACACGAGCACATTACGTCCATAATGGACGGAACGTATTTCGGCCGCAAGTCCTGGACCGAACACACTGCAGGGAGCGGGGCTCCTAGCATCATACTTCTGTACGATGCTAGAAGTCCCTGCCTCTGTGGAACTACTGTCCCGTACTGAAAACATGATTACAGTATGGGACAGTTGTCCGGCAGCGAGGCAGGGACTCCTAGCATCGTACATAACTATGATCCTAGGAGCCCGGCTCCCTGCAGTGTGTTCGGTCCGGGACTTGCGGCCGAAATACGTTCCGTCCATTACGGACTTAATGTGCTCGTGTGAATCCAGCCTTATTGATACTGACCCATGTGAATTAGAGGAGGAATTCTTTGGTTAAATTCCTCGTATTTATCCGGATTAAAAATTGCATTTTTCTAAATGTTGTAATTAATAAACGGCTGCTGTGGCCATTTTCACATCCAAACTCGGTGGTCACATGTCTTTCTTGGGTTGGTGGGGAGAAGAAAGGAGAATGAGAAGGCTCAACAGCACACGACTACTTAGGCAGGTCAAGGCATTAGATAAAAATAACCCCTTGGCATGTATCTCAGCAAGTGTACTGAATCCACTCTCCCAAGATACAAGTCATTGGAGGGTAATACTATATAAACATTAGATGAAGGTTGTCTGCGCCTTGGCTCAGCCATGAAAGACAGACTAATGTGTATGAGCACACAAAATACCCAGCTACCAGAGATATTATATATATATATATATATATATATATATATATATATATATCTTATTTATTCTAACTAAAAGGATTACATTTGGGACAACAGTTTAAAAGTAGCCAGAGTAGCCCAGCAAGAAATGGTAGGTAGAGGAACGTAAACGTGGTAAGTAGAACAAGTGCACCTAAGCACTGGTATAGCAGACCAGCGGCAGTCGTGCGCTATGCCGCTGACCGTCTCAGTATGATTGCTGGCCTAACAATTAATTATTAAAAGCACTAAAACGCCCCCCCCCCCCTCCGACATGTTTTGCTGCGACACGTAGCGTCCTCAGGGGTATAATGGGGCTAATGGCTATTTATACCCCTGAGGACGTATTCATTGTTAGGCCAGTACAACATTATACACATGACATATCTATCTAGAGACACATGGTGTTCAGGGGTGGACATGCCAGGTTCCTGTAAAACAGAACTCATGTAGAAGGAACGTGCTTTGATCTTAAACTTACACTGTCCTCGATTAGTCTTGGAGGGAAGAAGGCAGAGGCCACCATTTTCCTTCTCGACCCTCATGATAGCTTCCATTTTCTTGTTTGGACCTCACCACACAGCCTTGTAGAGCTAGCTTTAGCCCAAAAAAAAAAAAAAAATGTAAGCCATGATCAAACATTACAGACTTGCTGCAGACTCTGCATGCATTTAAAAAAAAAAAAAAAAAAGCCTAGAGTTGGTTCCAGTAGTGGAAGACTAGAAGGCGTTCCTTTATATGTTGCTGCCTGGTTTTCACATAAGGATAGACACACACACACACACACACACCTTGTAACTCAGTATTATACATTTCACAAAAGACAATGTTTAGCAACACTACAGCTGGAATACTAGGCCCACTTTTAACCCTACAGAGACCGACCAAACTACCCCCCACCCAAAAAAAAATAAAAAAGTTGGCGTCACCTTAGCGCTACTTACAGCCACACCACAAACACTGCTCCAACCCGTCACCACATGAGGAAATGAAGCCTTTTCACCCTTTTATGCTAAATATCAGCTGACCAATTAATCAATCTCATCCAATTAACCCCTTCCACTTGTCTCATTACTGGTTTGTTTTTTGGCATGTTTTTACAAAAATCGCTGAGAAGTCGCGCTAAGGCTGGGTTCACACGAGCACATTAACGTCCGTAATGGACGGACGTATTTCGGCCGGAAGTCCCGGACCAAACTCAGTGCAGGGAGCCGGGCTCCTAGCATCATAGTTATGTACGATGCTAGAAGTCCCTGCCTCTCTGCAGGACAACTATCCCGTACTGTAATCATGTTTTCAGTACTGGACAGTAGTTACACGGAGAGGCAGGGACTCCTAGCGTCGTACATAACTATGATGCTAGGAGCCCGGCTCCCTGCACTGAGTTCGGTCCGGGACTTCCGGCCGAAATACGTCCGTCCATTACGGACGTTAATGTGCTCGTGTGAACCCAGCCTAAGGGAACATATACACGTTGCGGTTGGGATGCGGTTTCAACCGTATAGAAAAAATGCTTCTAAAAACCGCATGCGTTTTTACAGTCATTTGCTGCGTTGTTTTTCTATTTCGTTGCATATTTTTTTTTACCACAACTGTATCATAAAATGAAACAAATCACGGTAAAAATGCATGCAGTTTTTGAATGCAGTTTTTTTTAAGTGTGTGTAACCGCACCTCAGCCGCAACGTGTGAATGGACCCTAAGGCCCTTGTTCGCATAGTGCAGATTTGCTGCAGATCTTGCATGTATTTTTTTTAAGCCAAAATCAGGAACGGAACCAAAACAGAAATATATAATGAAAGGCCTTAAAAGGGTTGTCCGGTTTCAGCAAATTAATGTTATTTTTTTGTATAATTGAACTTTATACAATTTTCCAACATAATTTTTGCATTAATTCCTTGCAGTTTTAAAGATCTCTGCTTGCTGTCATTCCGTAAGAACATTAAGGGCGGATTTACACGAACGTGATATACGTCCGTGCAACGCGCGTGATTTTCACGCGTGTCGTACGGACCTATGTTAGCGTATGGGGAGTGTAGACTGTCAGTGATTTTTGTGCAGCGTGAGTCCGTTGCGTAAAACTCACGACATGTCCTATATTTCTGCGTTGATCGCGCATCACGCATCCATTGAAGTCAATGGGTGCATGAAAATCACGCGCACCACACGGAAGCACTTCTGTGAGATGCGCATGATTCGAGCAACAGCAGTTAAAAGTATGTTTGCAAACAGAAAAGCACCACGTTCTTTTCTGTCTACAAACATCCAAACGGAGTGTCATAATGATGGCGGCTGCGCAAAAATCACACAGCCGCACATACTATGTGATGACACACGGAGCTGTTTAGTGCCTTTTGCGCACGCAAAATGCTGCGTTTTTTGCGTGCGCAAGACGCACACGCTCGTGTAAATCCGCCCTAAGGGTAAGGCCATACGGTGCGGCCAAGTTGCATTTATGTTGCGTTTTTAAACCGCAGCAAGTCATTTTTGAATAGAAGTCAATGGTGACATTATTGTTATGGACAGACGGCGCTATTAGATTACAATGTGTTTTTTGTGCGGTTGAACGCATCTTCATAATGTCTGACCGCATGCGGTTAATGACCGCGCTGCCAAAGTTGTTTCTGATCTGCTTGAGTTTTTGCTAACAGTTCTGCAATGCCTTGTAATGAACTATATACAGGAAGCACCTAACAAACTTCAACACGGGTGAAAACTATGTCCATCAATTATTTCCTTTAGCCCCTTAACCCCTTAATGACCGGGCCATTTTGCACGTGAATGACCAAGGATTATTTTTTGTTTTTTCACGGTCGCATTCCACGAGTCGTAACTGTTTTTGTATTCCGTCTATATAGCCGTATAAGGGCTTGTTTTTTGCGGGACGAGTTGTATTTTATAATTGTACCATTTTTAGATGTTTATAACATATTGATTAACTTTTATTAACTTTATTTTAGGAGAGAATTGAAAATAAGCAGCTATTCCAGCATTAATTTTCATGTTATAAATTTACGTCGTTTACTATGCAGCGTAAATAACATGTTCACTTTATTCTATGGGTCGGCACGATTACGGGGATACCAAATATGTAAGGGTATGTTCACACGGCGGGGGTCCGTAACGGCTGAAATTACGGGGATGTTTCAGCCTGAAAACATCCCCGTAATTTCAGCCGTACCGGCATGTGCAGGCGCTTGAACGCCGCGTCAATTACGGCCGTAATTAGCGCTGCTATTCATTGGAGTCAATGAATAGCGGCTCCAATTACGGCCAAAGAAGTGACAGGTCACTTCTTCTACGCGGGCGTCTATTTACGCGCCGTCATTTGACAGCGGCGCGTAAATATACGCCTCGTGTGAACAGACAAACGTCTGCCCATTGCTTTCAATGGGCAGATGTTTGTCAGCGCTATTGAGGCGCTATTTTCAGACGTAATTCGGGGAAAAAACGCCCGAATTACGTCCGTAAATAGGCCGTGTGAACATACCCTAAAGGTTTTATATGTTTTTCCTACGTTTGCACAATAAAAATCCTTTTAGAAAAAAATTACTTGTTTTTGCATCGCCGCATTCCAAGAGCCGTAACATTTTTATTTTTCCGTCGATGTGGTCGTATGTGGGCTTGATTTTTGCGAGACAATGTGTAGTTTTCATTAGTACTATTTTGGGGTACATAGGACTTATAGATTAACTTTTATTTTATTTTTTATGGGGGGAATGGGAGAAAAGAGAGAATTTTGCCGTTGTTTTTTGCGTTTTTTTTTTACGCCGTTCATCCGGCGGTTTAATTAATGTGTTCATTTTATTGGTCAAGTTGTTACGATCGCGGGGATACCATATATGTGTATGTGTTATTTGTTTTGACAGTTTTACTAAATAAAACCACTTTTTGGGCCAAAAAAGTAGTTTTATATGACTTTGACTGTAATTTTATTTATTTTTTTCTTCACAAACTTTATTTAACTGATTGACATTTTTTTTTAAAGTCCCATCAGAACACTTCACTATGCGATCTGTTGATCGCATATATAATGCTTTGGTATACTTAGTATACCGAAGCATTATTGCCTGTCAGTGTAAAACTGACAGGCAACCTATTAGGTCATGCCTCTGGCATCGCCTAACAGGCAGTTGCTGAAGACAGACCTGGTGGTCTTTGTTAGACCCCCGGCTGTCATGGAAACCCGACGGCGACCCGCGATTTGTTTGCGGGTGCACCGATGGGGTGACAGAGAGAGCTCCCTCCCTCTGTCAAACACATTAGATGCTGCTGTCACTATTGACAGCGGCATTTAATGGGTTAAACTGCCGGAATCGGAGCGCGCTTCGATTCCGGCAGTTGCAGCAGGAGCCAGGCTGTGTATAACAGCCATGCTCCTGCTGCTGATCGCGTGGGTACAGTCTCAGTACCCGCGCCATCACAGGACGGATATATCCGTCCTCCTGCGCGAACTAGCAGCTGCTGAGGACGGATATATCCGTCCTTCGGCGTTAAGGAGTTAAGGACGCAGCCACTTTTACACAGCTTCATTTTTTAAATCTGACATGTGTCACTTTATGTGGTAATAACTCCGGAATGCTTTTACCTATCCAAACAATTCTGAGATTGTTTTCTCGTGACACATTGTACTTTATGTTAGTGAAAAAATTTGGTCGATAAATTCAATATTTTTTGTGAAAAACACCAAAATTTAGCATTTAGCTTTTGAAGTACAGATTTTGCTGGTTTGATTTCTCGGCAACATGTCACATTTGTAAAGCTCCTAAGGTACCAGTACAGTGGAAACCCCCCAAAAGTGACTCCATTTGGGAAACTACACCCCTAGAGGAATTCAACTAGGGGTGTAGTGAGCTTTTTGACCCCCCCCCCCAGGTGTTTCATAGATTTCATTAGAATTTGGCAGTAAAAATGATATGCAATGTTAAATACCATTGTGTCAAAAAATGAAATGACATTTTTTTTCACTAAGACGTAGCTTTAGGTCAAAATGTTTCATTTTCTCATCAAATAAAGGAGAAAAAGCACCATAACATTTATAAAGCAACTTCTTCAGAGTACGGAAATACCCCATATGTGGTAATAAACCACTGTATGAATACACATCAGGGCTCAGAAGTGAAGGAGCGCCACTTGGCTTTTGGAGAGCATATTTTTCTGGATTGTTTTTTCTGCGCCATGTCGCTTTTGCAAAGCCCCTTAGCTACCAGTACAGTGGAAACTACCCAAAAGTGACTCCATTTGGCAAACTACACCCATTGAGGAATTCATCTAGGGGGGTAGTGAGCATTTTGACACCACAGGTGTCTCATAGATTTTATTAGAAATGGGCAGTGAAAATGAAAAATTACATTATTTTCCAATAAGACGTAGCATTAGTTAAAAAAAATTCATTTTCTCAACAAATAAAGGCGAAAAAGCACCGTAACATTTAGCAACTTCTTCAGAGTAAGGAAATTCCACAAATGTGGTCATAAACTGTTATTTGGACGCAAGGCTCTAAAGGGAAGGAGCACCATTTAGTATTTGGAGTGGAGATTTTACAAGATTCGTTTTTTGACACCATGTTGCATTGAGCTATAGTACCAGTACAGTGGTGCCCCCGAAAAATTGCCACTTTTTGGAAACTAGATCCCTCAAAAAATGTATCTATGGTTGTAGTGAGCATTTTGACCACACAAGTGTTTTGCAAAAATGAGTAAACAATAGATGTTGCAGATTGAAAATTGCCGTTTTCCACAGATATGCCATTTCAGTGCCCAATGTGTTGTGCCCAGCTTGTACCACCGTAGACACACATCCCATAAATTGTTAAGCGGGTTCTCCAGAGTACAGTAATACCCCATATGTGGTCATAAATTGCCATTTGGGCACACTGCAGGCTCAGTTGGACCACCATTTGGCTTTTGAATCGCAGATTTTGCTTGGTGTTTTACTGGTATTTCAGCTTATAATGTGGGGGCATATGTAAGCTGTGCGGAGTACATCAGGGTATATGTAAGCTGTGTGGAGTACATCAGGGTATATGTAAGCTGTGCAGAGTACATCAGAGTATATGTAAACTGGGCGGAGTAGATCAGGGTATATGTAAGATGGGCGGAGTACATCAGGGTATATGTAAGCTGGCCGGAGTACACCACGGTACATGTAAACTGGGCGGAGTGCATCAGGGCATAATAGGATGATGTAATAGTGGGGTGAATGAATAATCCATGGATTGGCATGGTACGCTTTGAACAAATCCTTTATGCACAGGCCAGGTTTTTGGGGTATTGTACAAAATATATGCACCCCAGTGTTGCCTATAAGTCGCACAAGGCCCTAAAGTTTCCTCATCTCCGCTGCATCTACAGGGTCCACCTGTGGGGTCCATCAAATGACGATGTGGGGTATATATTGAAATTCTACTGGACCTAAAAAATTAGTCTGGGCCGTCATTTAACATCATTTTGCATCATTGCGTTTTGAGAGTCTTAGGCCTCATTTACACGAACGTGATATACGTCCGTGCGACGCGCGTGCTTTTCACGCGGGTCGCACGCATTTATACAAGTCTATGGGGGCATGCAGACAGTCCGTGAGTTTTGCTCAGCGTGTGAGCGCTGAAAAAAACTCACGACATGTTCTAAATTTCTGCGTTTTTCGCGCATCACGCACCCATTGAAGTCAATGGGTGTGTGAAAACCACGCAGGTCGCACGGAAGCACTTCCGTGCGAACTGCGTGATTCGCGCAAGAGCTGTCAAACTCTGAATGTAAACAGAAAAGCACCACGTGCTTTTCTGTTTACAAACATCCAAACGGAGTGTCTTAGAGATGAGCGAACCCGGACAACCGAACCGAACTTCACCGGGTTCGGCCGAACTCGTTTTGACCGAACCCGGCAAAAAATTTTCCGGTACGCGACGTCAGGAGACAGTCACTATCCAGGGTGCTGAAAGAGTTAAACTGCTTCAGCACCCTGGACAGTGACTTCCGATCACAATATACATGAACGTGTAAAAAAAAAAGACGTTCTGACTTACCGATAACTCCCGGCTTCTTCCTCCAGTCTGACCTCCCGGGATGACAATTCAGTCCAAGTGACAGCTGCAGCCAATCACAGGCCAAGCACAGGCTGCAGCCAATCACAGGCTGCAGCGATCACATGGACTGCCGCGTCATCCAGGGAGGTGGGGCCGGATGTCAAGAGAGGGACGCGTCACCAAGGCAACAGCCGGGAGACCGGACTGGAGGAAGCAGGAAGTTCTTGGTAAGTATGAACGTCTTTTTTTTATTCACAGGTTGCTGTATATTGTGATCGGAATTCACTGTCGAGGGTGCTGAAACAGTTACTGCCGATCAGTTAACTCTTTCAGCACCCTGGACAGTGACTATTTCCTGACGTTGCCTAGCCTCATCTCTATGATGGCGGCTGCGCGAAAATCATGCAGCCGCGCATCATACACTGATGACACACGGAGCTGTCAAGTGCCTTTTGTGCACGCAAAACGCTGTGTTTTTTTGCGTGCGCAAAACGCACACGCTCGTGTAAATAAGGCCTTAACGTGTTATTTTTCCGGTGACGGAGCTGTGTGAGGGCTTGTTTTTTGTGGAACGAGCTGTAATTTTTATTGGTTCCATTTTGGGGTACATGCAATTTTTTTTATCACTATTTATTCCATTTTTTGGGAGATGAGGAAACCAAAAAACAGCAATTCTAGCACGGTTTTGTTTTTTTATTTTTTACAGTATTCACCGTGCAGTATAAACAACATGTTAACTTTATTCTGCGGGTCGATACGGTTAGGGTATGTTCACACGATAGCAGGCATTTACGGCTGAAATGACAGCCTGTTTTCAGAAGAAAACAGCTGCGTCGTTTCAGCCGTAAATGCTCCTCCTCGTAATATACGAGGCGTCTGTGACGCTCGTATATCTTGAGCTACTCTTCATTGAGTTCAATGAAGAACAGCTCAAATTACGTTGCAAAGAAGTGCCCTGCTCTGATTATCCCCTCCCCCCCCTTTTTGTTTTTCCCTGGTGTCTTGTTTTGTCTGTTTGAATTTACTGCTATGTCAAATGGATTGTATGGCTTACCCATGCGTCCTAATGTTATGTGTATATTTTGAAAATTTTCAATAAAAATACAGTTGAAACCAAAGAAGTGTCCTGCACTTCTTTGCCGAGGCAGTCAATTTACGCGTCGTCGTTTGACAGCTGTCAAACGACGACGCGTAAATTACAGGTCGTCTGCACAATACGTCGGCAAACCCATTCAAATGAATGGGCAGATGTTTGCTGACGTATAGCCCTATTTTCAGGTGTAAATCGAGGCATAATACGCCTCGTTTACGTCTGAAAATAGGTCGTGTGAACCCAGCCTTACAGCGACTCCAAATTTATATAGTTTTTTTTACGTTTCACTACGTTCCCACAATAAAAATACTCTTTTCTAAAAAAAAAACATGTTTTAGTGTCACCATTTTCTGACAGCCATAACTTTTTTATTTTTTTGTTGATATCGCTGCGGGAGGACTTGTTTTATGCGTGACGAACTGTAGTTTCTATTGGTACCATTTTTTTGAGACAAGATGACCATGCATCAAAAAAATTTACGGTGTTCACCGTGCAGTAAAAATAATGTGATATTTTTATAGATCAGGCCGTTCCGAACGCGGCGATACCTATTATGTATAGTTTTTTTTTTCATGTTTTCATTTTTTTTCTAATAATAAAGGAGTTTATCAGGGAAACAGGACGATTGTTGTTTTTATTAGTTAAAACTTTTATTTATTTATTTTTCTTTAACATTTTTTTTAACTTTTTTTTTTTACACTGACTTGAAGATCTGGTGTTCTGATCCCCGGTACACTGCTTATGCAGTGCAGTGTATTGGAACTGTCATTCATCATCTGACAGTTAGCCTATTACGTCATGCCTCAGGCAGGACCTAATAGACTACCGTGCATGTTTTCAGTACAGGACAGTAGTTCCGTGGAGAGGCAGGGACTCCTAGCGTCATAGATAACGATGATGCTAGGAGCCCGGCTCCCTGCACTGTGTTCGGTCCGGGAAATGTGGCCGACCTGCGGACCGTATATCACCGACTAAAGATGCTTGTGTGAATCCGGCCTTACAGAGATAAAAAACGCAACGGTTGATGGCTTGAAGATTATACTGACTGTCATTTGCATCGACTATTTAGGAAAATCAGCGAAAAATAACATTTGCATAATAATTTGGAATGCGGTGCACCTAACAAACTTCAACACGGGTAAACACTATGTCCATCAATCATTTCCTTTAAAGACGCAACAGAACTGCAGCATTAGGGCGGATTTACATGAACGTGTAATACGTCCGTGCAACGCGCGTGTTTTTCACGTGCGTCGCACGGACCTATATTAGTCTATGGGGCAGTGCAGACTGTCAGTGATTTTTGCACAGCGTGAGTCCACTGCGTAAAACTCACGACAGGTCCTATATTTCTGCGTTTTTCACGCATCACGCACCCATTGAAGTCAATGGGTGCGTGAAAATCACACGCACCACACAGAAGCACTTCCGTGGGACGCGTATTATTCGCGCAACAGCAGTCAAAAGTATGTTTGGAAACAGAAAAGCACCACATGCTTTTCTGTTTGCAAACATCCAAACAGAGTGTCATAATGATGGCGGCTGCGCGAAAATCACGCAGCCGCACATCCTATGTGATGACACACGGATCTGATAATTGCCTTCTGTGCACGCAAAACGCCGCGTTTTTTGCGTGCACAAAACGCTCAGGCTCGTGTAAATCCCTCCTAACAGAGACAAAAAACGCATGCAGTTGACCGCATGCGGTTTTCAAACGCAACAAAACAGCGTCAACGACGTACCGTGTGGCCTTACCCTCATTGTTTACTTCCAGTGGATACAATTCTGTCCATGCTCATGTGACAGACACACAGGTGCTGGGATCGTTAGAAGACACAGCTCTGATACACATACTGTAACTGTAATTAGTCCAGCACCTGTGTGTCCATCACATGACCATGGACAGAATTGTATCCACTGGTAGTAAACAATGAATGTTCTTACTGAATAAAAAAAACGGAGATCTTGAAAACTGTGCAAAATACAGAAAGTATACTGGAAAATTTTATAAGGTTTAATTATACAAAAGAACTTTGATTTGCTAAAACCGGACAACCCTTTAGGGTATGTTCACACAGTTTTTTGCAGGCAGAAAATTCTGCCTCAAAATTCAGTTTGGAATTTTTAGGCAGATTTGGATCTGCCTGCACGCCGTTTGCCGTGTTTTTCGCTGCGTTTTGGTGGCGTTTTTCGCCCGCAGCCATTGAGCGCTGTGGGCAAAAACACAGCGAAATACACTTTCTCTGCTTCCCAATGATGTCAATGGGAGGTCAGAGACGTAAACTCCCGAAGATAGGGCATGTCGCTTCTTTTTC
Source organism: Rhinoderma darwinii (assembly GCF_050947455.1). NCBI lineage: Eukaryota > Metazoa > Chordata > Amphibia > Anura > Rhinodermatidae > Rhinoderma > Rhinoderma darwinii. Next base: position 38,443,486 of record NC_134689.1, on the reverse strand, counting down.
CCGCACGTAAGAAAAAAACGCCTCCGCCTCCCATTGAAATCCATGGGAGGCATTTTCGGACGTTTTTTGGCGCGTTTTCCGCGAAAAAAAAAAAAGTGTGAACTGACCCTTAGTGTCTCCTATCCTTGATCTAATTCTGGTTTTGGCTTAAAAAATGCATGCAAAATCTGCATTATGTGAACAAGCATGCCAAATTTCGATGTCGCAAAGAGGGGCAACAGATGCGGCGCGCGTAGATCGACGTGGCAATTTTTTTCCCTTTTAAGCCACACCTCTAATCCCGCCTAATCCCCGCCCATACACACCCAATTCAGCCCACACAGTATCATGCTCCCATAGTGCCTCCCACACAGTATAATACTAAATAGCTGTCCCCACACAGTATAATGCCCTCTAGCTGCCACCCTACAGTATAATGCCTCCATAGCTGCCACCATACAGTATAATGCCCCCATAGATGCATCCATACAGTTTAATCCCCACACAGATGCATCCATACAGTATAAAGCCAACACAGATGCCCCCATACAATATAATGCCCACACAGATGCCCCCATACAGTATAAAACCTGCAGAGATGCCCCCATGCAGTTTAATGCCCAAACAAATCCTCCCATATAGCATAATGCCCCATAACTGCCCCCATACAGCATAACGACCCCCATAGCTGCCGCCATACACTATAATGCCCACACAGATGCCCCCATACATCATAATGCCCCATAGCTGCCCCCATACAGCATAATGCCCCATATAGCTGACCCATAAAGTATAAAACCCCATAGCTGCTCTTAAACCGTATAATGCCCATACCTGCCCACATACATTATATGCCCCTATAGCTTCACCTATACAGTATAATACCCCCATACAGTATAATGCACCCTTAACTGCCACCATACACTATAATGCCCCAGCAGCTACCCATACAGTATAATGCCCCTATAGCTGCCACATACTGTATAATTCCCCCTTAGCTGCCCCCATACTTTATAATGCCCCTTTAGCTGCCACCATGCAGTAAAATGCCCCCTTAGCTGCTCCATACAGTATAATGCCCCCTCAGCTGCCACCATACACTACAATGCCCTGTCAGCTTCTCATACAGAGTAATGCCCCTATAGCTGCCCCTATACAGTATAATGTCCCTTTAGCTGCCACATATAGTATAATGCCCCCTCAGCTGCCACCATACACTAAAATGCCCCGTCAGCTTCTCATACAGACTAATGCCTCTATAGATGCCCCTATACAGTCTAATGCCCCTTTTGCTGCCACATACAGTGTAATTCCCCCTTAGCTGCCCCCATACAATATAATGCCACCTTAGCTGCCCCTAGTTACAGTGCCCACATAGATAGTGCCACAGTGCCCATGTAAATAGTGCCACACCCCCTTAAAGATAGCGTCACCCCCCATGTAGAGATCGCTACCCCCACCTGTAGCCATTTGGACTTCCTCCAATGGTGGAATCCCCAGATAGAGCATCGGCCTCACTTTGGTCGGGGAATCCGCTCCAGGAGTAGCCCCTGACATCACTGTCCATATATGAGTGGCAATGTGTACTGTTATGTCATTTCATCAAGTGGAAAAATAAGAAACACTTTGTTCTAAGAAGCCCATAACCAGAGGAGTAACTAGGAAAGACTGGGCCCCAGAGCAAACTTTTGACTGGGTCCCCCCTCTCCTCCCCTGGGTGCACACACAGCCCCCCTGTAGATGGTGCCCCCTGTAGATACTGCCACACAGCGCTCCCTTGTAGATAGTGCACCCCTGTAAATAGTGCCATACAGCCCCCCTGTAGATTGTGCTATACAGTCCTCCCTGTAGATCGTGCCTCACCCACTTGTAGATAGAGCACCACCTCCCCCTTGTAGATAGCGCCATTCAGCCCTTCCCTGAAGATAGTGCCATATAGCCCCCCTGTAGATACCGCCATACATCCCCCCTCCTGTAGATAGCACCATACAGCCCCAATCCCCCCCTCAAAAAAAATGGCCTGTATCATAGTTAAAGGGGTTGTCCTACAAAACACACAGTCGAGTCACATTATTATGTCCACCAGCTAGTATACAGAGTAACCGCCGTGTGCAGCATGGGGAGCAGCTAGACGGGCTCAGAGTGACTCAATAAGATGCTGTTAGGTTGTCTCAGGTATTTGGAGCCATGATGACTGTAGTGTATGCCACATTTGCTGGAATGTGCAAGGGGGAGGTTCCATAGAGCGAACAAGACGATCGAGGTGGTCCCACATATTCTCAATTGGGTTCAAGTCTGGCGAATTAGGGGGCCAGTGTAGTACTTGGAAGTCTTGGGCGTGCTCTTCTAACCACTTTCGGACATTTCTAGCGGTGTGACATGTTGCATTGTCTTGCTGGAAGATTCCATCTCCCCCAGGGAAGAGAAACAGCATGTATGGCTGGACATGATCGGCAACGATGGATTCATACCCAAATTGGTTCAAAGTGCCTTCCAATGGTTGCAGGGTGTTTGGTCTCTGATGTTTCTCGCCTGACATGCCAACTCCATCCGTTTGATGACGAAGAAAACATGACTCATCGGAGAAGGCAACCCTTTGACGATGACCGGTGGTCCAATTCGGATACCGCCGTGCAAATTGAAGCCTTTTTTTCCGATGCACCTTTATTAGCATAGGAACACTGACCATCCGTCTGCTTCGGAGTCCCAAACACAGTAGGGTTCGCTGAACTGTTGTTTTAGAAACACGTCTTGTAGCCCCCTGGTTGATTTTCACGGTGAGCTGCTCCCCTGTAGCATGTCGTTCGGCCCTCGCGCACCTTCATAGCCGGCGTTCACCTCGCACATCAATGGCACGTGGTCCACAGTTTCCACGTGTTATTCCCTATGGTGCCATTTGTCCACTCACGATACAATTTCACCACAGTAGCATGCAAACAGTTTGCAAACTGCAAGAATCTCATAACAAAAAAATAATTTCAAAATGTTAACCTACAGTGATCTTTTGAGGGTTTGCAAAGTCATATTGATTGGGTTAGGGACTGATTTTGGGGAAAATGTTCCTGCCCCCTAAGGAACAGAAGCCATTTATTTTTTACCACGTTATCAATTTGATTAATCCAATCCAATAACAGCAGATACACTTCTGGCTCCTTGTTTCGCTTTAGCTCCAGGCGCCACCATCTTACTTAATCCTGACGCTGTCCAGCATAAAAACCACAGTGTGCGAAGAGAGGCGAGTATACAGAGAGGTCTGTCTTGAGGTCTGATTTAAGGGGTCTGGTCTGGTGTCCGAATTTAGGAGTCGTGTTTAAAGTAAAGTCGGGTTCTGGTTTGGGGTCTAAGGTAATATCAAGGTCTGGCCTGGGGTTTGAATTAATGAAGGGGTCTGATCTTAATTTGGAGGCAATTTAGGGGTCTTGTCTAAGGTCTGCATTAATTCGGGTTCCTGGTCTGAAGTCTTAATTTAAGGGTCTGATCTGGGGGTGTTTCTGAATTTATTTATGGATTTGGCATCTGGATTTATTTATGGGTGTAACGTCTGCAGTCGCTGACCACGAAGTCTTATCTTGCCGACGCCCTTCTCTCAAGAGATGCCAGCACATGCGGCCGTCCTGACCCACAGTGAACACAAAGGGTGCGTGCCCGAGCTCAGTCCAGCCTTAAAAAGCCAGAGCGCACAAGTGTGAGATTGAGCTGATTTCTCCCAGATCAGCCTGGACTATAAGAAGGGCCCTGCCCCTTCCTTCTTTGCCTGAGCGTGGTTTGTACCTACCCGTGTCAGTCTCTGCAAATGGTCCCTTGAGTGCTCTCCCGTTCGCAGTGTTACCGTTGCTGCTACCTGTATCCCGTGCTTCAGTGTTCCTGTGATGTACAGAGTTGGAGTCATGTTGCGTCGCCTACTACACCCGCTGTATTTCACCGCACTGGTTGTCTGCCTGCTGCCAGAGTTCCCTCCGAGCCTAAACATTCGCTACTGTCTGTATTGCCACAAGTACCTTTATCCGAAATGTAGACATTGACTTTGTACCCTCTTTGGCCAGCTTCTATACCGCTACGGCCCAGTGGGTCCACATAGGGCCTTGCTAGTGAGGAGTGACTAACATGGGCCAACCCCATCTGGGGACAAGGACCAGAAACCCGGGGGTTCCTACGGACATATCACATAGCGTTTGAGGAACCTGGACGAGTCTCGACAGCAGCCGCCTCCTTGCTGAACCTTCGCCAGGGAGACACTTCCATAGGCGAGTACACCATTCACTTTCGTACCCTAGCGGGAGAGTTATGGAACAAGGCCTTGGGGGCAACATATTGGCAGGGACTGTCCCGAGATTAAGGACGAGCTTGCCGCCCGAGATCTGCCATCTAGCCTGGGTGATCTCATGCTTCTGGCCACCTGGATTGTCTTGTCTGTACTCCTACACAGCGCTGTGTATAGAATATATGCAGCTGCTGGTCCCAGTATTGTGACTAGTCACACGAGTGCCTGTAGAAGAAGTCTGTTGCTGGGTCTAACTAGTCCCAGAAGACCTTAGTCACTATCAGGGTCAATTCCCCTGTAACTGCAGTGCCCATTACGATGGAAAGTTGTTTAATGGCCAAATTACCCTTAAATAGACAGGCAATATAGCCAAATACAATAAAACCAAATTTACAGTAGGTGATCAACTAAGTATTTTAGAATAAAACACCAGAAAAAAGTGTGATAAGTCAAATAGCATATTTACTCTTTATCCAAAGTACTTTTTCCTTAGAAGTACTGTCAAAAAGTAATGACTCGCAGACAGCTCAGTGCACCAAGGGAAACAGCCAATACATCATGTAGGACCATGGACTATATTGTTACTCAATGTTGAATGCTCACTAGCAGCATAATAGCCATGCAGAGCAAAAATCATGGCTATTCGTCCATTTTCAGGCAGCAGTTTTTATTTATTTTTTAAGTTGTACAGGAACTGAGTGTCAATCAGACTTGAGAAACGACCATTACAAACTTCATAAAAGCTGCAAGGGTAACAAACTGGGCAAGTTAAAATAATTTTTATTTAAATAGAATAAATATTTACAGTTCAAAGCTTAAAAAAATGTCACACAGGAGAGGCAAGTCAATTGTGATGTCTTCAAATAAAGGGATGAAGGTTTCGAAGTCTGGAAGAAAATATATGAACATTAATGTTAGTTATAAACTGAATAAAGAGTGTCCTTGTACTCCCAATAGTAAAGCAAAGGGATTCCCCCTCCCCCATTTATGGCATATCCTGTTGCTATACTAACACTAGGGGCACACATTTGTAGTGCTGGAGTGGTGACATTTGTGCTTCCGTTGCATCTTTCCCATACTATTCCTTCTGCAGTTTAGTAACCTATTACGTCCCAACGCTTTCCAACGACAGAATGTCGCCTCTAGACTTCGGTCCCTAGACCCAAGTGGATTAGCAAGTCGAGCCTGAAGACATACCATACTGAACCATTCACATCCCAAATACTTGCCATAGTTTATTGGCTTATTTTCCATTGGCGAAAAGATAGGACTGGCAAGTACATCAAACCTAATGTCATCATCCCTTGAAACGAAGAGTGGAACACCAGCAAGACAGCGGTCACTGAGCTTGTGTTCTTCAGGAACATCAAAGGTCTCGAAATCTGTTAAAAAATGGTGAGAATCTTGGTTAAGAGGTTTTTGCATGTACATGTATGATATGGAGTCCTGGGCTTTGTAACTAAGACCCAGCAAGAAACAAAGCAGCTATAGCAGTAAGATTTTCCATCACCAGTCAAGCTTGTACAACTATGATCACAACATGTACATTATAGAGATGCCAGATTAGTCACATGTAATAGGAAGCTCCTACTTCAGTAAGTTTCCTCGCCTTAATGAACAAGTTAGGGTATGTACCCACTTGTGCCTGACAGACATCAGTTTTGATTGGTTACCAATTAAAATGGGTGGATAGCTCATAGTACCTAGAGGGTTATATGGGATGAAGGTTTCAATTTCAGGATACTTCTGAGGCCTTTGCTTCACAGAGTTCTTACTTTTGTCCAACTGTGGGTATGAAAAAAGGTTTCTAGGTCAGTACTAGCTTGCATAGGCACCTTTTTGGAAGGCCACACACTTGGTAGTGAAACAGAAAAGTTAACAGGGGTTGTCTGAGATTAGAACATCTGACTGTCTAGGCTACATCTCATGTGACCAGCTATACTTACCTTTGTAGAAGCAGTTTTCCTGGATTGCACTTGGTTAATATTTCCCAACGCCTTCCTAAGTGCTTGAGGTTTAGGCACAGTGAAGCTTTTTGCATTATGCACTTGTAGGGACCCTTTAGAAATCTGTGCGACTGCAAGAAAGTTAGTAAAGATCAGCAGTGTATCGTCCAGTGCTCACATCAAAAAACATGCAGGGTCTCAAGGATCAACAGTCTCTGAAAGAGTGGCCTGTGGTCCAATAGTCCCTTTATAGACTGACCTAGGCAAGTAGCATCCTGATAAATATGACCTTAGAGTACCCAAATAAATAGTTCTACAACAGCCAGATAAAGACTGATCAGTATTTTGGAATGTATTATCTTTGAGACCAGCTCAGTTTACCACTACTGCTGCCGTTAATATATAGGAGAGGCTGGACTGCAGCCCGAAAGTAATAAGGGGAAGCCTCAATGACAGCTATAGGAGGGAAGGGGTTAACAATGGTGGGGTCAGTGCCGGGGAGGGCAAGGAGGAGTTTGGGAGGGGAGGAGTAGGGATCTGGCATAACGTTCTTCCCGCTGTTTGGCATTGAGCCAGAAGAGCAACAGGAAAAAAAAAAATAAAAGCTCCCACCCGCCCGCCCTTAATTTTCTTTGATCTATTGGGTTGGTTGTCTTGACGCAGATTTAGCACGCGCTAGTAATTGAGTTAGGATTTGCATGTAATCTTTTTCATTTTAGGAGCTGGCCCTGGTGTCAGCAGTTGGGGGGGGGGGGTTGCATCAGGGGTATGCATCCCCCAGAAAGGTATATTATTTGGAAGACTTCATAGGATGTTACCCCTTTGAAGTGGTCTTCTGGTGGTTGGAGCCATCTGCAGAGGTGAGCGGTGCCTCCGAGCTGGTTTATGGCTGGAGGTAAATAGTGGGTGGTGGTTGCAGATGGCTAACTCAAGGTAATGCCTCATGCACACAAACGTGCTTTTGCGGTCCTTGCATGGCCTGGGAGCCCGCACCGCAGAAAGAACGCATGGCCTGCGGGCGGCTCGCCACTGACAGTCCGTTGCCGGCCGACCCGAAAATCACAGCCGTGCACATGGCTATGGTCGTGTGCATGAGACCTAAAAACAGGAAAAATGGCTTCAAGTACTTCCCCTGCTGTAATGTTATTATTGATATTGACCCATGTTGGGTCATGTGAATTAGAGGAGGAATTCTTTGGTTGAATTCCTCGTATTTATCCGTATGTTTCGGATTAAATTGCATTTTTCTAAAGGTTGTAATTAATAAACGGCTGCTGTGGGCATTTTCACATCCAACCTTGGGGGGGGGGGGGAGGAAGGAGAATGAGAAGGTTCAACAGCACACGAATACTTAGGCAGGTCAAGGCATTAGATAAAAAATAACCCCTTGGCATGTATCTCAGCAATTGTACTATATCCACTCTCCCAAGATACAATTCATTGAAGGATGCCTGCGCCTTGGCTTAGCCATGAAAGACAGACTAATGTGTATGAGCACACAAAACACCCAGCTATCACAGAGGTATATAAAGATGAAGATATAACTTATTTATTCTAACTTAAAGGACTACATTTCGGACAACAGTTTAAAAGTAGCCAGAGTAGCCCAGCAAGAAATGGTAGGTAGAGGAATGTAAACGTAGCGTCCTCAGGGGTATAATGGGGCCAATGGCTAATTATACCCCTGAGGACGTATTCATTGTTAGGCCAGCAATCATACTGAAACTGTCAGCGGCATAGCGTACGACTGCCGCTGGTCTGCTATACCAGTGCTTAGGTGCACTTGTTCTACTTACCACGTTTACGTTCCTCTACCTACCATTTCTTGCTGGTCTACTCTGGCTACTTTTAAACTTATATGTGGTTTGTCCCAATTATCCTTTTAGTTAGAATACATTTTAAATCTTAGTTCATCTTTCTATATCTCTGATAACTGGGTATTTTGTGTGCTCATGCACATTTGTCTTTCTTTGAATGTTTGCTGTCCGCCAGCTATCAGGGTCACTTCGTAGTCCTTGGCTTAGCCTTGTGCTTATGGCAGCATTAATAAAACCCAAGCTTATAATTCAGAGCTGCATTCACAGATCTGCTAGCTTCAGAGGACAAATCTCCAAGCAGTTTTAGCACTTAATTCGCATTCCAGGATTTGAAGGGTCATCTCTACACCAGGTACTGCACAGTAATCTGATGTAGGAAAAGAGCAGCCTGCCCCACCACCCCCTCCCCTTCTATAGCTTATTTTGAGGCACTTCCCCAAATGGTTGATCTTAGCCGATTATTTTTCAAGCAGCTTCTGCAGAATCGTGAATGCAGCTCTGGACTACAGGCTGTAACTCAGGGCCAGTACAACATTATACACATTACATATCTATCTAGAGAGACATGGTGTTCAGGGGTGGACATGCCAGGTTCCTGTAAAACAGAACTCATGTAGAAGGAATGTGCTTTGATCTTAAACTTACAAGGTCCTCGATTAGTCTTGGAGGGAAGAAGGCAGAGGTCACCATTTTCCTTCTCAACCCTCATGATAGCTTCCATTTTCTTGTTTGGACCTCACCGCCTTGTAGAGATAGCTTTAGCCAAAGAAAAAAGTAGTAAGCCATGATCAAACATTACAGATTTGCTGCAGATTCTGCATAGAATTAAAAAAAAAAAAAAAAAGGGGGGCTAGCATTGGTTCCAGTAGTGGAAGACTAGAAGGCGTTCCTTTATATGTTGCTGCCTGGTTTTCGCATAATAAGGATATGGACAAAAACCACAGAACACACACACCTTGTAACTCAGTATTATACATTTAAAAAAAAAGGCAATGTTTAGCAACAATACAGCCGGAATACTAGGCCCACTTTTAACCCTACAGAGACCAAACCAACTACCCCCCACCCCCCCCAAAAAAATAAAAAAGTTGGTAGAAGGGACGACATTAAAAAAAAACTTTGCAGGCAAAACTACTCATAAGTCGGCTACCATATCCCCAAACACAAAGCAACAACGAGACAGATCATTTTAGAGGAAAGTGGATCAGAACAGATCTGTTGAATATCGGCATCTAGTTGCTAAACACTCATATAGAACAAATGACCCCACAACCCGCGTCACCTCAGGGTATGTGCACACACACTAATTACGTCCGGAATTGACGGACGTATTTCGGCCGCAAGTAGTGGACCGAACACAGTGCAGGGAGCCGGGCTCCTAGTATCATACTTATGTACGATGCTAGGAGTCCCTGCCTCGCTGCAGGACAACTGTCACGTACTGAAAACATGATTACACTACGGGACAGTTGTCCGGCAGCGAGGCAGGGACTCCTAGCGTCGTACATAACTATGATGCTAGGAGCCCGGCTCCCTGCACTGTGTTCGGTCCGGAACTTGCGGCCGAAATACGTCCGTAAATTACGGACGTAATTAGTGTGTGTGCACATACCCTCAGCCGTACTTACAGCCAAACCACAAACACTGCTCCAACCCGTCACCACATGAGGAAATGAAGCCCTTTCACCCTTTTATGCTAAATATCAGCTGACCAATTAATCAATCTCATCCAATTAACCCCTTCCACTTGTCTCATTACTGGTTTGTTTTTTGGCATGTTTTTACAAAAATCGCTGAGAAGTCGCACTAAGGGAACATATACACGTTGTGGTTGGGATACGGTTTTACAGTGATTTGCTGCATTCTTTTTCGATGTCGTTGTATATGTTTTTTTACTACAACTGCATCATAAAATGAAACAAAGCGCAATAAAAATGCACGCAGTTTTTGAATGCAGATTTTATAAGTGGGTGTAACCGCACCTCAGCTGCAATGTGTGAATGGACCCTAAGGCCTTGTTCACATAGTGGAGATTTGCTGCAGATCTTGCATGTATTTTTTGAAGCCAAAATCAGGAACGGAACCAAAACAGAAATATATAATGAAAGGCCTTAAAAGGGTTGTCCGGTTTCAGCAAATTAATGTCATTTTCTGTATAATTGAAAGTTATACAATTTTCCAACATAATTTCTGTATTAATTCCTTGCCGTTTTAAAGATCTCCGCTTGCTGTCATTCCGTAAGAACATTAAGGGCAGATTCACACGAGCGTTGCCTTTTTGCGCGCGCAAACAACGCGGCGTTTTGCGCGCGCAAAAAACATTTGACAGCTGCGTGTGACATCCGTGTCTGATGCGCGGCTGCGTGATTTTCACGCAGCCGCCATCATAGAGATGAGGCTAGTCGACGGCCATCACTGTCCAAGGTGCTGAAAGAGCTAACTTTTTCAGCACCCTCGACAGTGAATGCCGAACACAATATCGCAAAACCTGTAGAAAAAAAAGAAAAAGTTCGTACTTACCGAGAACATCCCGGCCGTTGCCTTGGTGACGCGTCCTTGGTGACGTGCCTCTCTTGACATCGGGCCCCACCTCCCTGGATGACGCGCCAGTCCATGTGACCGCTGCAGCCTGTGCTTGGCCTGTGATTGGCTGGAGCTGTCACTTGGACTTAATTGTCATCCCGGGAGGTCAGACTGGAGGAAGAAGCCGGGAGTTAGCGGTAAGTCAGAACTTCGTTTTTTTTTCTACAGGTTCATGTATATTGGGATCGGAAGTCACGGTCCATGGTGCTGAAACAGTTTAACTCTTTCAGCACCATGGACAGTGACTATCTCCTGACGTCGCGTACCGATAATTTTTTTGCCGGGTTCGGCCAAAACGAGTTTGGCCGAACCCGGTGAAGTTCGGTTCGCTTGTCCGGCTTCGCTCATCGCAAAGACACTCCGTTTGGATGTTCGGAAACAGAAAAGCACGTGGTGCTTTTCTGTTTTCATCCATCCTTTTCACTGCTGTTGCGCGAATCACGCTCGTCCCACGGAAGTGCTTCCGTGTGGTGCGCGTGATTTTCACGCACCCATTGACTTCAATGGGTGCGTGATGCGCGAAATACGCAGAGTTATTGAACCTGTCGCGCTTTTTGCGCAGCAGACAAACGCTGCGCAAAAAGCACGGACTGTCTGTACTGCCCCATAGACTTGTATTGGTCCATGCGTGCCGCGTGAAAACCACGCGGCCCGCACGGACCGAATACACGCTCGTGTGAATCCCCCCTAAGGGTAAAGCCACACGGTGCGGCCAAGTTGCATTTATGTTGCGTTTTTAAACTGCAGCAAGTCATTTTTCAATAGAAGTCAATGGTGACATTATTGTTATGGACAGACGGCGCTATTAGATTACAATGTGTTTTTTGTGCGGTTGAACGCATCTTCATAATGTCTGACCGCATGCGGTTAATGACCGCGCTGCCAAAGTTGTTTCTGAACTGCTTGAGTTTTTGCTAACAGTTCTACAATGCATTGTAATGAACTATATACAGGAAGCACCTAACAAACTTCAACACGGGTGAAAACTATGTCCATCAATTATTTCCTTTAAAAACCCCTTCCCGCGATTGGGCGTAACTGTACGTCCAAATTCCAAGTGATTTCCCGCACTCGGGCGTACAGTTACGCCCGGCAGATAAAGCGAGCACAGGAGCTGTGCGCGCTTTATCTTCGGCGGCTGTCAGCTGTTATACACAGCTGACATGCCGCTGCAATGGCTGCGATGGCTGTTACCGTCGATCGCAGTCATTTAACCCCTTCAATGCGGCTGTCAATGACGTCCGCCGCATTGAAGTGGTTTACAGAGGGAGCTCCCTCCCTCTGTAACCCCCGGGCCCCCCCCCCCCCGCAATGGATCGCGGGTGGCGATTGTTGCTATGGCAACCAGGAAGCCGTTACTAGGCTTCCTTGTTGCCAAGGTATGGTAGCCTATTAGGTCCTGCCCGAGGCAGGACCTAATCGGCTAACTGTCAAATGAAAAATGACAGTTACGATGCACTGCACTACATAAGTACATACATAAGTAGTGCAGTGCATCGTAGCGGGGATCAGAAGACCAGATCTTCAAGTCCCCAGGTCAGTGTAAAAGAAAAAGTGAAAAATGTAAAAAAAAATGTGAAAGAAAAATAAATAAATAAAAGTTAATAAATAATAAATAAATAATAAAAACAACAATCGCCCTGTTTCCCTGATCAACTCCTTTAGGGTATGTGCACACACACTAATTACGTCCGTAATTGACGGACGTATTTCGGCCGCAAGTACCGGACCGAACACAGTGCAGGGAGCCGGGCTCCTAGCATCATACTTATGTACGATGCTAGGAGTCCCTGCCTCGCTGCAGGACAACTGTCACGTACTGAACAGTACGTGACAGTTGTCCTGCAGCGAGGCAGGGACTCCTAGCATCGTACATAAGTATGATGCTAGGAGCCCGGCTCCCTGCACTGTGTTCGGTCCGGTACTTACGGCCGAAATACGTCCGTCAATTACGGACGTAATTAGTGTGTGTGCACATACCCTTATTATTAGAAAAAAAAAAAATATATGAAAAAAAACTATACATAATAGGTATTGCCGTGCTCGGAACGGCCTGATCTATAAAAATATCACATTATTTTAACCGCACGGTGAACACCGTAAAATTTTTTAATAAAAAACAATGACAGTATTTTATTTTTTGGTCATCTTGTCTCAAAAAAAATGTAATAAAAAGTGATCAAAAAGTTGCAAGTAATTCAAAATAGAAACTACAGTTCGTCACGCATAAAACAAGCCGTCCCGCAGCGATATCAACGAAAAAATAAAAAAGTTATGGCTGTCAGAAAATGGCGACACTAAAACATGATTTTTTTAGAAAAGAGTATTATTATTGTGGGAACGCAGTGAAACGTAAAAAACGATATAAATTTGGTGTCGCTGTAATCGTATCGCCCCGCAGAATGAAGTTAACATGTTGTTTATACTGCACGGTGAACACTGTAAAAAAAAACAAAAAAGAAACGTGCTGGAATGGCTGTTTTTTGGTTTCCTCATCTCCCAAAAAATGGAATAAATAGTGATACAAAAAATCTCATGTCCCCCAAAATGGAACCAAATTACAGTACGTTCCACAAAAAACGCGCCCTCACACAGCTCCGTCACCGTAAAAATAACACGTTATGACTCTCAAAACGCATTGATGCAAAATGATTCTAAATGACGGCCCAGACTCATTTTACGGTCCAGTAGAATTTCAATAAAACACCCCACATCGTCATTTGCTGGACCCCACAGGTGGACCCTGTAGATGCAGCGGCGATGAGGAAACTTTAGGGCCTTGTGCGGCTTATAGGGCTGGTGAAGAAGTCAAAGATTAGGCAATACTGGAGCGCAGATATTTTGTATAATACCCAATAAACCCGGCCTGTGCATAAAGGATTGGTTCAAAGCGACCACAACAATCCATGGATTATTCATTCTCCCCATTATTACATCATCCTATTATGACCTGATGCACTCCGTCCAGCTTATATATACCCTGATGTACTCCGCACAGATTACATATATCCTGATGTACTCCGCCGAGTTTACATATATCCTGATGTTCCCGCACATATTACATATATCCTGATGTACTCCGCCCAGTTTACATATACCCTGATGTACTCCGCACAGATTACATATACCCTGATGTACTCCGCCCAGCTTACATATACCCTGATGTACCCGCACAGCTTACATATGCCCTGATGTACTCCACAGCTTACATATACCCTGATGTACTCAGCCCAGTTTACATATATCCTGATGTACTCCGCCCAGCTTACATATACCCTGATGTACTCCGCACAGCTTACATATACCCTGATGTACTCCGCACAGCTTACATATACCCTGATGTACTCCTCACATATTACATATACCCTGATGTACTCCTCACATATTACATATACCCTGATGTACTCCTCACATATTACATATACCCTGATGTACTCCACACAGTTTACATATACCCTGATGTACTCCTCACATATTACATATACCCTGATGTGCTCCTCACAGCTTACATATACCCTGATGTGCTCCTCACAGCTTACATATACCCTGATGTACTCCTCACATATTACATATACCCTGATGTACTCCTCACAGCTTACATATAGCCTGATGTACCCGCACATATTACATATACCCTGATGTGCTCCTCACAGCTTACATATACCCTGATGTACTCCTCACAGCTTACATATACCCTGATGTACTCCTCACATATTACATATACCCTGATGTACTCCGCCCAGCTTACATATACCCTGATGTACTCTGCACAGCTTACATATATCCTGATGTACTCCTCACATATTACATATACCCTGATGTACTCCTCACAGCTTACATATACCCTGATGTGCTCCTCACATATTACATATACCCTGATGTACCCCGCACAGCTTACATATACCCTGATGTTCTCCGCACAGATTACACATATCCTGATGTACTCCGCCCAGCTTACATATACCCTGATGTACTCCGCCCAGCTTACATATATCCTGATGTACTCCGCACAGATTACATATGTCCTGATGTACTCCTCACATATTACATATACCCTGATGTGCTCCTCACAGCTTACATATACCCTGATGTACTCTGCACAGCTTACATATACCCTGATGTTCTCCGCACAGATTACACATATCCTGATGTACTCCGCCCAGCTTACATATACCCTGATGTACTCCGCACAGCTTACATATACCCTGATGTACTCCGCCCAGCTTACATATACCCCCACATTATAAGATAAAATACCACTAAAACACCAAGCAAAATCTGCGCTTCAAAAGCCAAATGGTGGTCCAACTGTAGTGTCCTGACAATACCATAGAGAGTATTGGTTACATTGTAATGCATTGAACATAATGTTATATGTTGTGTTATGCTGCCACCTAGTGATGCAGAATTGTCATTACAATCTATTTTTCCAGCCTGTAAAGGGTGTGGCTGGAGAGGAGGGTCTGAGGCAGTTCCCATGAGGCTTTGCAGCAGAAAGTTGTAGAGGAGTCGGTTCCAGGAGAGGAACGAGGGAAGACAGCCTGTGAGGAGAGCTGAAATAATACTGGGCCTCACAGCATATTTAGTTCAGAAAGCTTCTGGCCTGAACTAGAAATTAATACAGGGAAACAAACCTGCTTAAAGAGAAGGAAAGCAAGAGAGAAGAAAGTTTATTTTGCTGCTTGCAGATAGGAAACTGTCCCAGCCTGACTCATCCCGCCTGCCCTAGCTGGATAATAACTTCTATGTGGAACCAAGCTGCAGCCTGCAATCTTCCAGTAAAGAAACTGTGAGTTATTATTATACCAAGTTACATCACCGTCTCCTGCGTGTTAATCTGCACTGCACCCACTAACATCAAGGGCACCCCATATCCCATCCACCAGGAGACAGCACCACAGGGTGTGCCCCAGGGGGAATCAACAACTACCACCCATACATATGCAGATCCCCCTCCTTCACTGTGCCAGCTCCGCAGGAGTGTGAGAGGACTACAGCCACCGTGAGTACTACAACTCCCAACATTGGTCTCCGCACTTTCCCTCATCCCCATCGGGCTGTTGCACATAAATTGGCGTCACGAACAGGATAAATATACCTCTGTGCCTGCTAAAGAGACTTTATTGTGGCAAGAAATTATCACCAGCACATGTGGGGTTAAGCAGCCATCTTGGAAAGACTGTGTTACTTATGGAACTTGTGATAGAAATTGCTGTACTGACAGTGAATGTGATTAGAGACTTTAACATTGAATTGATCATTGTTTAGCAGAAGAAAAGTGACATTAGACACTGTTTGCATTGAATTGTTTGCTGCATCACAACTGCTCTTAGTTCCACCCCCGCTCACTTGAAGGCGGGAAAGCAGAGAATCTGCCCAGCAACAGCAAGAGGAACCTCATGTTACAGACCACTACAGTGGAACCAAAGTTCCTACCTACTGTTGCAGTGGGGAAGGAGAAACAAGCCGGAACCACTGGAAGTAGATGGGCGCCGCCATCTTGAAAAGTATAGAATCTGAGTCACAGCGGCCGCTTATATTCCAAAAAGACAGAGAAAGAGGTTCCAGCTCCAAAACAGTGAGTACCGCTGAAAGTTTTTACAATTCAGCCCAAGTAAAGATGAACTTATCGCATCAGTGAGCACAAATAAGAGACTTACTACACATTCTGCTACTGAGCATCTCGTTGCTAGGGGCAACGATAGGAATTTATATTAGAAATGTCTGACGACAGCGATAACGGCTCCCCCAGCCGAGGTGGATCACACACAACCAGGCATATGATGCCGCTGACCATGCCGTATTATTTTGGAGCACCCTGGCTCCCCCGCTACAAAGGTGAATCACATACCCTGAGAGAATTTAAAGGGAAAATGCTTGCTATGTTCCGGTTATATCCAGTGTCAACAGAACAGAAGGTGGAAATTCTCATTGGCCAGCTAGGGGGCGCTGCATTGAGAGAGGTAAAGTCATGGCCTCATGCAGAACGAAAGACAGTAGAACAGATTCTTGAAAGACTACTGGTCACCTTTGAAACCAGGACGGTATCAGAATTGAAAATGCGCTTCTTTAGCAAGAAACAACAGCCCGGTGAGTCCCTTAGAGACTATGCTTTATCCCTACAGGAGGCACTGAGGGCCGTTATAGAAGTGGACCCACGTGAAGCACAGAATGCAGATAACACACTGCGGGAGCAGTTTATTGAAGGAGCTGAAACAAAGTCTCTGACAAGTCAACTAAAGATGCTGTCTGCTCAACATCCTGAAAGTACGTTCCTGGATTTTAAAGAATTGTCCATCAGAATCCTGGGGGTAGAACTCAACCAAGAATCAACCAAATTTGCTGTGTGTCCTGCTGACAGTTATGGAGATGCTAAGCTCATGTGTCCTGTGTCTCCAGGAAATACTCTCCTTGCTGCCCAGGGTGCACAAGTACAGATTCCAGATGCAGTGGCTGATTTAAAGGACCAAGTCGCAATCCTGACTAAGAGCTTGGAGAAGGTGTGTCATAAGCTTGAACAGTTAGAGATGCGTCCTCAGCCAGAGTGTGAGTCCCCACAGCATAGGAGTCGTCCTACTGACAGTGCGAGCAAGGGATACTACAGGAGATCTGGAAGATTGCCTACAGACAGGTTTGATACTCATGGAAGGCCCATCTGCAAACACTGCCACAAAAGTGGTCATGTGGAGAGAGAGTGCTGGCGGTCAAAAGAACATCCCTCGGGTGGAAGAACACTAGGTCCAGAAGATCCAAATTGGCTGACCAGGTATGTCGGGCCCCATCCATTAGTCACCATCCACATTAATGGGGTACCCCTTACAGCTCGGCTGGACACTGGTTCGCAAGTCACCACCATACAGAAAGCCATGTTTGAGAAATACTGGAGCAGCGACCTATTGATGCAGCCACCAGAAGTTTGGCTGAATGTTATTGCAAGCAATGGTCAGACAGTACCCCTGCAAGGTTACTGGGAACCCACCATTCAAGTGGGAGAGACTAACCTAACACAGCAAGGTGTGATCGTAGTAAAGGTCCATGATGAAGACATGCCTCCAGTGGTGCTCGGAATGAACATCCTAAGGAATTGTTATGGGGAAATGCTAGATGCCCTACACCGATCCCTGCCAACAGCTTCACACTCTGCGCAGAAAGTAATCCAACAGACTATTCGTGTGCTGTGCACTCAGCAGAAGTTTGCCAACGTCAGAGGAGAGATCTGCCGTGCCCGCATTAGAGATGTCCGTCCAGTGATCCTGAAACCCGGTACCGAAACCCTGCTGTGGTGCCATGCTCGCCCAGGGATACGAGGCCAAGACTACCAAGCCTTAGTAGAACCCCTCCATCTTGAAGAACATCCTATGGTACTTGCTGCAAGAAGTCTAGTGACCGTTTCCCACGGAAAGGTACCCATCCGCCTCTTGAATCTGAGTGACATCCCTGTGGAATTAAAGAAATACTACTCTGTTGCCCAGTTATTACAGGTCACATTCCAAGACATTGTGGAAGTTTCAACAGTTGCTGCCCAACAGTCCACTCAAATACAGAGTACACAAGAAGAGAATTCCTCTACACCATGGTGGTCAGAAATTTGTGTTGGGGATATTGCCACGCCTGCTGAACAAATTGAAGGAGTATTGGAAGTCTCAAGAGAATACCATCAGGCCTTCAGTAAACATCCCCTGGACTTCGGGAAGACCAGCATAATGAAGCACAATATCCCAACTGGCTCTCATCCTCCAATTAAAGAGAGATACCGGCCCATACCACCCACTATGTACCAACCTGTCAAGAAGATGATAAAAGAAATGAAGGATGCCAAGGTGATTCGGGACAGTCACAGCCCTTGGGCTGCACCTATTGTCCTAGTCAAAAAGAAAGATGGCAAGATGCGATTCTGCGTAGACTACCGGAAAATTAACAATATAACCCACAAAGATGCCTATCCTCTACCACGCATAGAAGAGTCCTTGACTGCTTTGGGAAAAGCTGCTTATTTCTCCACCCTGGATTTGACAAGTGGGTACTGGCAGGTACCTATGGCCCCAGAAGACATTGAGAAGACAGCATTTACCACTCCCATGGGCCTATTTGAATTCAATTGCATGCCCTTTGGACTCTGTAACGCACCTGGAACTTTTCAGAGGTTGATGGAGCGCTGTCTGGGCCACAAGAACTTTGAGACTGTTCTGCTGTATTTGGATGATGTGATCATCTACTCTAAGTCCTATGAAGACCACCTACAACATCTGGCTGAGGTCTTCCAGGTTCTCATTAAGCATGGTCTCAAGGTGAAACCCTCCAAGTGCCATCTGCTGAAGCCACAAGTCAACTACTTGGGACACGTTGTTAGCTCTGAGGGTGTGATGCCTGACCCAGAAAAGATTGCTGTTGTGAAGGATTGGCCTACTCCCACCACAGTAAAAGAGGTGAGAAGTTTCCTGGGATTCACAGGTTATTACAGGCGTTTTATACCCTATTTCGCCCAGATTGCAGAGCCTCTACAAGAGCTTCTTAGAGGACATTCAAAGGAACATCTGAAAAGACCAATTCCTATTGAATGGACTGAGGATCAAGAGATTGCCTTCCAGCTGCTGAAACAGAAGCTGATTGAGCCACCCATCCTTGGTTATCCAGACTACAGTCAACCTTTCTGCCTCTACACGGATGCCAGCAAGAAAGGTCTTGGAGCCATCATGACCCAAATGCAAGAGGGAAGAGAACGGGTAATAGCTTTTGGCAGCCGAGGGCTTAAAGGGACTGAACGAAATGACCAAAATTACAGCTCGTTCAAATTGGAGTTCCTCGCGTTAGTGTGGGCTGTAACCGAGAAGTACAAAGACTACCTCGCGGCAACACCATTCGTAGTCTACACAGACAACAACCCCCTTGCACATCTGAACACAGCCAGGCTGGGAGCCCTAGAGCAAAGGTGGGCATCTCGTCTTGCAAACTACGACTTCGTGGTCAGGTACAGAACCGGCAAATCCAATGAGAATGCGGACGCATTATCCCGAATGCCAACCGATGAAGTACCTGCTCAGAATGAAGAAGACTGGGAAGAAGTAGAAATGCCATCCTTCTACACCCGCTTCACCCAGCAGAACACAATCACCATCATGGAGAAAGGACTTTGCTCCCAGCAACAGAGTTCAGAATCACTCCAAGAGAAGGAGCAATGGATTAAACTTCAAGCAGAGAGTCGTGTGATGGGAGAGCTGCAAGATTTTCTCGTTAGTAGAAGAGTACCTGAGAGACTTCGTCGTGGCAATGTAGACCCTGAATTAATCCGTCTCTGGAGACAGAGGAGACGACTCTTCATAAAAAAAGGTCTGATGCTACGCAGCACTCTGGATCCCATCACTGGTGACCGTCTACATCAAGTAGTAGTACCCCGTCGAGATGCAAGAACAGTACTAGAAGCCTACCATGACAGATCGGGACACTTCGGTGTACAAAAAACAGAAGCCACAATCCGCAGACGCTTCTATTGGATAGGAATGCGTGAAGATATTGAGAATTGGTGCAGAGAGTGTCAAGCTTGTGCTCTAAGCAGAGGTGAAAAACATGATCAGAAGGCTCCATTACATCCTATCGTAAGTCACCGACCTTTGGAGATCGTGGCCATAGATCATGTCAAATTTGAGCCTAGCAGATCTGGATACACATATGCAATGACCATCATCGATCACTATACCAAGTTTGTGGTTGCAGTACCTGTCCGAGACTTGACAGCCAAAACCACTGCCGCTGTTTTTTGGAAAAACGTCATGCTACCCTATGGATGTCCTGAGAAGATCCTGACTGACAGAGGGTCAGCATTTGAATCTCAGCTATTCCAAGAACTGTGTTCTCTCTACAGTTGTCAGAAGCTCCGTACAACAGCTTACCACCCACAAGGCAATGGCCTCTGTGAAAAGATGAGCAAGACGCTTATAGAGATGCTGAGGACTGTGCCATCTCACAGGAGGACTAATTGGCCAACCCTGCTACCAGAGTTAGTTTACATGTACAACAACACTGTACACTGTTCCACTGGGTACACTCCCTACTACCTCATGTTTGGTCGTCAGGGCAAATTACCAGCTGACTTAGACCTAGATGTGTCAGTGCCTGATGCCATCAACCCGTTGCCACGAACCGATTGGGTGAGTGACCACCAGAGACGTCTGGCTGATGCCAACAAAATTGTTGAAAGTCGAATGGAGGAAGCCCGCAAGAAGCAACAAATGGACTTTGACTTGCATGCTAGAGCCGAGCCTTTTCAGATTGGTGATCATGTTTGGCTCAAGAATAATCACAGAACGAGCAAACTGGACACCAAGTGGGAAACAGAACCGTACACCATCAAAGCCATCCCATATCCTGACACAGCCGTGTACGAAATAGTGAAAGAAGGCCGAGCACCTCAAGTAGTCCATCGTAACAGACTTAAATTGTGTCAAAAAGAGTTTGTTCCTGCAGAGGCTGAAATCGTTGAGAAACCTCCTGTTGTTGAGAAACTTTTACCGTCACCAGAGATGCAGATGCCTGATTTTTCTCCTTTGGATTGGTTCTTTGGGCCTTTAATTTCCTTTATTGTCCCTGACAAAAGTGTTCCGGATCAAGTTGAGACTCCGATAACATCACAGCCAGGGTCTTCAGCCAGCCCAGAGCAACAGATGAACCCAGAACCAGCTTTCTTCGAGGAAGAACCTATTAGAAGACCAGAGAGGAGCACCAGGGGTAAATTACCCGCCAGGTATCTCGACTAACTGTTTCATCATAGAATTGAACATTTTCTCTACCTCATACTTTTTACTTGAACATTGAATGACTTTGCTATATTTACCCAAGTTATTCCGTGCCGAACTTTTGGACACTGTCCCGGTTGGGTTAAGAACTCTTGTACCCCACAAGTTTATATGAGGAATCCACATCCCTGTTCCCCAACAGTTGATACAGGAACTTTACATTGAACAAGAGTCGTCGCCCATATTCCTTATTCTAGTGCCTTAAAGGACTGATGAGACTCTTTGTGAAAGTAATATATTGCACTGTTTTAATATATGCTTGATATGTGCCTGACTTTTCCATTCCTAGGGTTGCAGTTCCTCCATCGTTGCAGACGCCGAGGACGGCTTTTGTTAAAGCAGGGGTGTATGTAGTGTCCTGACAATACCATAGAAGAGTATTGGTTACATTGTAATGCATTGAACATAATGTTATATGTTGTGTTATGCTGCCACCTAGTGATGCAGAATTGTCATTACAATCTATTTTTCCAGCCTGTAAAGGGTGTGGCTGGAGAGGAGGGTCGGAGGCAGTTCCCATGAGGCTTTGCAGCAGAAAGTTGTAGAGGAGTCGGTTCCAGGAGAGGAACGAGGGAAGACAGCCTGTGAGGAGAGCGGAAATAATACTGGGCCTCACAGCATATTTAGTTCAGAAAGCTTCTGGCCTGAACTAGAAATTAATACAGGGAAACAAACCTGCTTAAAGAGAAGGAAAGCAAGAGAGAAGAAAGTTTATTTTGCTGCTTGCAGATAGGAAACTGTCCCAGCCTGACTCATCCCGCCTGCCCTAGCTGGATAATAACTTCTATGTGGAACCAAGCTGCAGCCTGCAATCTTCCAGTAAAGAAACTGTGAGTTATTATTATACCAAGTTACATCACCGTCTCCTGCGTGTTAATCTGCACTGCACCCACTAACAACAAGGGCACCCCATATCCCATCCACCAGGAGACAGCACCACAGGGTGTGCCCCAGGGGGAATCAACAACTACCACCCATACATATGCAGATCCCCCTCCTTCACTGTGCCAGCTCCGCAGGAGTGTGAGAGGACTACAGCCACCGTGAGTACTACAACTCCCAACATTGGTCTCCGCACTTTCCCTCATCCCCATCGGGCTGTTGCACAACTGAGCCTGGCCGTGTACACAAAAGGCAATTTATGACCGCATATGGGGTATTCCTGTATTCTGGAGAACCCGCTTAACAATTTATGGGATGTGTGTCTACGGTGGTACAAGCTGGGCACAACACATTGGCCACTGAAATGGCATATCTGTGGAAAACAGCAATTTTCAATCTGCAACATCTATTGTTTACTCAGTTTTGCAAAACACTTGTGCGGTCAAAATGCTCACTACACCCCTAGATCAATTCTTTGAGGGATCTAGTTTCTAAAATGAGGTAATTTATCGGGGGTACCACTGTACTGGTACTATGGCTCAATGCAACATGGGGTCAAAAAACGAATCTTGTAAAATCTCCACTCCAAATACTAAATGGCGCTCCTTCCCTTTAGAGTCTTGCTGTGTGTCCAAATAGCAGTTTATGACCACGTGTGGGGTATTTCCGTACTCGGAAGAAGTTGCTTTACAAATGTTATGCTGCTTTTTCCCCTTTATTTGATGAGAAAATGAAAGATTTTGAACCAATGCTGCGTCTTATTGGAAAATAATGTAATTTTTCATTTTCACTGCCCATTTCTAATAAAATATATGAGACACCTGTGGGGTGAAAATGCTCACTACACCCCTAGATGAATTCCTCAATGGGTGTAGTTTGCCAAATGGAGTCACTTTTTTTGCACTGTACTGGTACCTTAGGAGCTTTACAAATGCGACATGGTGTGGAGAAATCAAACCAGCAAAATCTGTACTCCAAAAGCTAAATGGCGTGCCTTCCCTTCTGAGTCCTGCTGCTTGCCCAAACAGCAGTTTATGACCACATGTTGGGTATTTCCGTACTCTGGAGAAGTTGCTTTACAAATGTTATGGTGCTTTTCATCATTTATTTGTTGAAAAAAATAAACATTTTGAGGTAAAGCTACATCTTATTGGAAAATAATGTGATTTTTCATTTTCACTGCCCAATTCTAATGAAATCTCTGAAACACCTGTGGGGTCAAAATGCTCACTACACCCCTAGATTAATTCCTCAATGGGTGTAGTTTGCCAAATGGAGTCACTTTTGGGTAGTTTCCACTGTACTGCTACCTAAGGGGCTTTGCAAAAGTGACATGGCGCAGAAAAACCAATCCAGCAAAATCTGCTCTCCAAAAGCAAAATGGCGCTCCTTCCCTTCTGAGCCCTGATGTGTATTTATACAGTACTTTATTACCACATATGGGGTATTTACGTACTCTGGAGAAGTTGCTTTACAAATGTTATGGTGATTTTTCTCCTTTATTTGATGAGAAAATGAAACATTTTTACCTAAAGCTACGTCTTAGTGGAAAAAAATGAAATTTTTCATGTTTACTGCCCAATTCTAAGGAAATCTATGAAACACCTGGGGGGTCAAAATGCTCACTACACCCCTAGTTGAATTCCTTTAGGGGTGTAGTTTCCCAAATGGAGTCACTTTTGGGGGGTTAACATTGTACTGGTACCTTGGGAGCTTTACAAATGCGATATGGTGCAAAGAAATCAAACCAACAAAATCTGTACTCCAAAAGCTAAATGGCGTGCCTTCCCTTCTGAGTCCTGCCGCTTCCCCAAACAGCAGTTTATGACCATATGTTTGGTATTTCCGTACTCTGCAGAAGTTGCTTTACAAATGTTGGGGTGCTTTTCATCATTTATTTGTTGAAAAAAATAAAAATTTTGAGGTAAAGCTACATCTTATTGGAAAATAGTGTAATTTTTAATTTTCACTGCCCAATTCTAATGAAATCTATGAAACACCTGTGGGGTCAAAATGCTCACTGCACCCCTAGATTAATTCCTCAAGGGGTGTAGTTTCCTAAATGGAGTCACTTTTGGGGGGTTTCCACTGTACTGCTACCTAAGGGGCTTTGCAAAAGTGACATGGCGCAGAAAAACCAATCCAGCAAAATCTGCTCTCCAAAAGCAAAATGGCGCTCCTTCCCTTCTGAGCCCTGATGTGTATTTATACAGTACTTTATTACCACATATGGGGTATTTCCGTACTCTGGAGAAGTTGCTTTACAAATGTTATGGTGATTTTTCTCCTTTATTTGATGAGAAAATGAAACATTTTTACCTAAAGCTACGTCTTAGTGGAAAAAAATGAAATTTTTCATGTTTACTGCCCAATTCTAAGGAAATCTATGAAACACCTGGGGGGTCAAAATGCTCACTACACCCCTAGTTGAATTCCTTTAGGGGTGTAGTTTCCCAAATGGAGTCACTTTTGGGGGGTTAACATTGTACTGGTACCTTGGGAGCTTTACAAATGCGATATGGTGCAAAGAAATCAAACCAGCAAAATCTGTACTCCAAAAGCTAAATGGCGTGCCTTCCCTTCTGAGTCCTGCCGCTTCCCCAAACAGCAGTTTATGACCATATGTTTGGTATTTCCGTACTCTGCAGAAGTTGCTTTACAAATGTTGGGGTGCTTTTTATCATTTATTTGTTGAAAAAAATAAAAATTTTGAGGTAAAGCTACATCTTATTGGAAAATAGTGTAATTTTTAATTTTCACTGCCCAATTCTAATGAAATCTATGAAACACCTGTGGGGTCAAAATGCTCACTGCACCCCTAGATTAATTCCTCAAGGGGTGTAGTTTCCTAAATGGAGTCACTTTTGAGGGGTTTCCACTGTACTGGTACCTTAGGAGCTTTACAAATGCGACATGGTGCAGAGAAACCAATCCAGCAAAATCAGCGCTCCAAAAGCTAAATGGCGTGCCTTCCCTTCCGAGTCCTGCCGCTTGCCCAAACAGCAGTTTATGACCATATGTTTGGTATATCTGTACTCTGGAGAAATTGCTTTACAAATGTTGGGGTGCTTTTCATAATTTATTTGTTGAAAAAAATGAAAAATTTTGCGTTAAAGCTACATCGTATTGGAAAATAATGTAATTTTTCATTTTCACTGCCCAATTCTAATGAAATCTATGAAACACCTGTGGGGTCAAAATGCTCACTACACCCCTAGATGAATTCCTCAAGCGGTGTAGTTTCCAAAATGGGGTCTTTTTTGGGGTGTTTCCTTTATTTTTGCACCACAAGACCTCTTCTAACCTGACATGGTGCCTGAAATATAATTTAAGAAAAGGAAGGCCCAAAAATCCTCTAGGTGCTCCTTTGCTTCTGGAGCTTTTGTTTCAGGCCTGTAGCACACTAGGGCCACATGTGGGATATTTCTAAAAATTTCAGAATCAGGGAAATAAATATTCAGTTGTGTTTCTCTGGTAAAAACCTTCAGTATTACAGGAAAAATTGATTAAAATGGAATTTCTGCAAAAAAAAAATGAAATTTGCAAATTTCCCTCCACTTTGTTTTAATTCCTGTGAAACGCATAAAGGGTTAAGAAACTTTCTAAATGCTGTTTTGAATACTTTAAGGGGTGCAGTTTTTAAAATGGGGTGATTTGTGGGGTTCCTAATATATAAGGCCCTCAAAGCCACTTCAGAACTGAACTAATCCCTAAAAAAATAGGCTTTTGAAATTTTCTTGAAAATTTGAGAAATTGCTGCTATACTTATAAGCCTTGTAACGTCCTAGAAAATAAAAGGATGTTCAAAAAATGATGCCAATCTAAAGTAGACATATGGGAAATGTTAGTTAGTAACTATTTTGTGTGGTATAACTATCTGTCTTACAAGCAGATACATTTGAATTTAGATAATGCTAATTTTTTGCAAATTTTCTCTAAATTTTGGTGTTTTTCACACAAAAATATTGAATATATCGACCAAATTTTTTCACTAACTTAAAGTACAATATGTCACGATAAAACATTCTCAGAATCGCTTGGATAGGTAAAAGCATTCCCAAGTTATTAGCACATATAGTAACACATGTCAGATTTAAAAAATGAGGCTGTGTCATTTGGTCCAAAAGTGGCTGGGTCCTGAAGGGGTTAAAAAACGCAACAGAACTGCAGCATGAGGCCGGATTCACACGAGCGTGTTCAGTCTGGGATATGCGGTCCATATGTCGGCAGTATTTCCCAGACTGAGCACAGTACAGGAAGCCGGGCTCCTAGCATCATCGTTATCTTTGACGCTAGGAGTTGCTGCCTCGCTGCGGGAAAACTGTCCCGTACTGAAAGCATGTTTTCAGTACGGGACAGTAGTTCCGTGCAGAGGCAGGGACTCCTAGCTTCATAGATAACGATGATGCTAGGAGCCCGGCTCACAGCACTGTGTTCGGTCACAGTTCGGAAATGCAGCTGACCTGTGGACCGTATATCACGCTTGTGTGAATCCGGCCTTACAGAGACAAAAAACGCATGCAGTTGACTGCATGCGGTTTTGAAATGCAACAAAACAGCGTCAATGACGCACCGTGTGGCCTTACCATCATTGTTTACTTCCAGTGGATAAAATTCTGTCCATGCTCATGTGACGGACACACAGGTGCTGGGATCGTTAGAAGACACAGCTCTGATACACATACTGTAACTGTAATTAGTCCAGCACCTGTGTGTCCATCACATGACCAAGGACTGAATTGTATCCACTGGAAGTAAACAATGAATGTTCTTACTGAATAAAAAAAACGGAGATCTTGAAAACTGTGAAAAATTAATACAGAAAGTATACTGGAAAATTTTATAACGTTTAATTATACAAAAGAACTTTGATCTGCTAAAACCGGACAACTCTTTAGGGTATGTTCACACATAGTTTTTTGCAGGCAGAAAATTCTTTTTGACCTGTCTGCACGCCGTTTGCAGTGTTTTTTGCGGCGTTTTTGGTGGCGTTTTTCTCCCGCGGCCATTGAGCGCCGTGGACAAAAAAACAGCAAAATACACTTTCTCTGCCTCCCATTAATGTCAATGGGAGGTCAGAGACGTAAACTCCCGAAGATAGTGTCTCCTATCCTTGATCTAATTTTGGTTTTGGCTTAAAGAATGTATGCAAAATCTGCATTATGTGAACAAGCATGCCAACTTTCAAGTGTCTCAAAAAGGGGCAACAGATGCGGCGCGCGTAGATCGACATGGCAATTTTTTTTCCTTTTAAACCACGCCTCTAATCCCGCCTAATCCCCACCCATACACACCCAATTCAGCCCACACATTATCATGCTCCCATATTGCCTCCCATGCTGTCCCTACACAGTATAATGCCCTCTAGCTGCCACCATACAGTATAATGCCTCCACAGATGCATCCATACAGTATAAAGCCAATACAGATGCCCCCATACAGTATAATGCCCACACAGATGCCCCCATACAGTTTAATCCCCACACAGATGCCCCCATACAGTGTAATGCCTGCACAGATGCCCCCATGCAGTATAATGCCCAAACAACTCTTCCCATATAGCATAATTCCCCATAGCTGCCCCCATACAGCATAATGACCCCCATAGCTGCCCCCATACACTATAATGCCCACCTAGCTGCCACCATACAGTATAATGCCCCCATAGATGCATCCATACAGTTTAATCCCCACACAGATGCATCCATACAGTATAAAGCCAACACAGATGCCCCCATACAGTATAATGCCCAAACACATGCCCCCATACAGTTTAATCCCCACACAGATGCCCCCATACAGTATAATACCTGCACAGATGCCCCCATGCAGTATAATGCCCAAACAAATCCTCCCATATAGCATAATGCCCCATAGCTGCCCCCATACGCTATAATGCCCACACAGATGCCCCCGTACAACATAATGCCCCATAGCTGCCCCATACAGTATAATGCCCCATAGCTGCCCCATACAGCATAATGCCCCATATAGCTGACCCATAAAGCATAATGCCCCATAGCTGCTCTTAAACAGTATAATGCCCATACCTGCCCACATACAGTATAATGCCCCATAGATGCCCCTTACAGTATAATGCGCTATAGCTGACAGATACAGCATAATGCCCCCATAGCTGCCCTGATACAGTATAATGCCCCTATAGCTGCTCTTATAAAGTATATTGCCCCATAGCTGCCCCCATACAGTATAATGCCCCTATAGCTTCCCCTATGCAGTATAATACCCCCATACAGTATAATGCCCCCTTAACTGCCACCATACACTATAATGCCCCAGCAGCTACCCATAAAGTATAATGCCCCTATAGCTTCCCCATACAGTATAGTGCCCGATAGCTGCCACATACAGTATAATGCCCCCTTAGCTGCCCCCATACTTTATAATGCCCCTTTAGCTGCCCCCATACAGTAAAATGCCCCCTTAGCTGCTCCATACAGTATAATGTCCCCTCAGCTGCCACCATACACTACAATGCCCCGTCAGCTTCTCATACAGAGTAATGCCCCTATAGCTGCCCCTATACAGTATAAGGCCCCTTTTTTTGCCATATACAGTATAATGCCCCCTTAGCTGCCCCCATACAGTATAATTCCCCTTTAACTGCCCCTAGTGCCAGTGCCCACATAGATAGTGCCACAGTGCCCATGTAAATAGTGCCACACCCCCTTAAAGATAGTGTCACCCCCATGTAGATAGCGCTACCCCCACCTGTAGCAATTGGGACTCCCTCCAGTGGTGGAATCCCCAGATAGAGCATCGGCCTCACTGTGGTCAGGGAATCCGCTCCAGGAGTAGCCCCTGACATCACTGTCCATATATGAGTGGCAATAAGTGACAATGTGGACTGTTATGTCGCTGCATCAAGTAAAAAAATAAGAAACACTTTGTTCTAAGAAGCCCATAATCAGGGGAGTAACTAGGAAAGACTGGGCCCCATAGCAAACTTTTGACTGGGTCTCCCTCTCCTCCCCTGGGTGTCACACACAGCCTTCCTGTAGATGGTGCTCCCTGTAGATACTGCCACACAGAGCCCCCTTGCAGATAGTGCACCCCTGTAGATAGTGCCATACAGCCCCCTGTAGATTTTGCTATACAGTCCTCCCTGTAGATCGTGTCCCACCCACTTGTAGATAGCGCCCCCACTTCCCCCTTGTAGATAGCGCCATTCAGCCATTCCCTGAAGATAGTGCCATAAAGCCCCCTGTAGATACCGCCATACATCCCCCCCTCCTTTAGATAGCGCAATACAGCCCCCCTCCTGTAGATAGCACCATACAGCCCCCCTCCTGTAGATAGCACCATACAGCCCCCCTCCTGTAGATAGCACCATACAGCCCCAATCCCCCCTAAAAAAAAATGGCCTGTATCATAGTTAAAGGGGTTGTCCCGCAAAACACATGTACCCCCTATCCACAGGATAGGGGATACATGTGTGATCGCCAGCCACGCATGTGCACAAGCCCCGTGTAGATGATGCCACACAAGACCCACTATAGATGATGCCAACCACACCCCTGTAGATGATTCCACAAATAGCCCTCAGAAGATGATGCTACACACCTCCCTGTAGATAGTGCCACATACTCCCCCTTTATATAGTGCCACATACTCCCCCTGTAGATAGCAGCCCCCTCCCTGTCCCTGTAGATAAAGCCATTGTGGCTCCCTCTATGAGTCGAATCCCCGGGCAGGCGTCGGCAATGCTCTGGCCGGTGATTCCGCTGCAGGAGGTGCCCCTGACCTCACTGCCCTAACATGGACAGTGAAGTTATGGGCTACTCCTGCAGCGCCGGAATCCCCGGCTAAACGTTTTTGACGTCCCGGCCGGGAATTCCGCTCATAGAGAGAGCCCTGACTTCACTTATCCACATAAGGACAGTGACATCAGCGGAACCACCTGCAAGGGAATCCCCAGCCAGGGCGTCGGCAATGCTTTGGCCAGGAGGAGTGAATGGCAGAGCAGGAAGTGGACTGCCGGATGCCTCATGCCGCGGGCCCAGTAGCCGCTATGGCTGCTTCAGCGGTAGTTACGCCACTGCGCATGACCCTATTGCTATTGGCGCCCAAATAATTCTCAATCCACCCATGCGAGTGCAGATTCTGAGACAGGGAGTACCCAAAAAAAAAAATAATTAGGAATTCTCCAATAATCTAAAATTTTGCAAAACAGGAAGCAAATATTGATCAAGACATCTAGATATACACAGTCGCGTCACATTATTATGTCCACCAGCTAGTATCCAGAGTAACCGCCGTGTGCAGCATGGAAAGCAGCTAGACGGGCTGGGAGTAGCTCAATAAGATGCTGGTAGGTTGTCTCAGGTATCTGGAGCCATGATGACTGTAGTGCATCCCACATTTGCTGGAATGTGCAAGTGGGAGGTTCCATAGAGCGAACAAGACGATCGAGGTGGTCCCACAGATTCTCAATTGGGTTCAAGTCTGGCGAATTAGGGGGCCAGTGTAGTACTTGGAAGTCTTGGACATGCTCTTCCAACCACTTTGACATTCTAGCCGTGTGACATGTTGCATTGTCTTGCTGGAAGATTCCATCTCCCAGGGAAGACAAACAGCATGTATGGCTGGACGTGACCTGTAACGATGGATTCATACCCAAATTGGTTCAGAGTGCCTTTCACATGGATGAGAGGGTCCAAAGAATGCCATGACAAAATTCCCTCTGGCCATGACAATGCTGCCACCAGCTATGGTTCTTCCAGCAATGGTTGCAAGGTGTTTGGTCTCTGATGTTTCTCGCCTGACATGCCAACTCCATCCATTTGATGAAGCAAAAAACATGACTCATCGGAGAAGGCAA
Organism: Rhinoderma darwinii; assembly: GCF_050947455.1. Classification (NCBI taxonomy): domain Eukaryota; kingdom Metazoa; phylum Chordata; class Amphibia; order Anura; family Rhinodermatidae; genus Rhinoderma; species Rhinoderma darwinii. The sequence continues at coordinate 38,412,386 of NC_134689.1, read as the reverse complement.
CTCTTTGCCAAAGACCGGTGGTCCAATTCTGATACTGCCATGCAAATTGAAGCATTTTTTCCTGATGCACCTTTATTAGCATAGGAGCACCGACGCACGTATGCTTCGGAGTCCCAAACGCAGTAGGGTTCACTGAACTGTTTTAGACACACGTCTTGTAGCCCCCTGCTTGATTTTCACTGTGAGCTGCTCCCCTGTAGCATGTCGTTCGGCCCTTGCGCACCTTCATAGTTGGCGTTCACCTCTCACATCAATGGCACGTGGTCCGCAGTTTCCACGTCGGTTATTCTCAGTGGTGCCATTTGTCCACTCACGATACACTTTCACCACAGCAGCACGCGAACAGTTCGCAAACTGCGCTGTTTGAGAAATACTTCCACCCTTGACCCAAAAATCATCCCTTTATGCAACTCAGATAAATTGCTCCTTTTACCCATGGCAATGAGGGATGTGTGTTCAGACAGCCTATCGCACACCTTAAAGACCCACCAAGCCAGCCCGCGACACATCAATTCATTCATGGGCTACGCGCTGCCGACATCGAAAGTAGAAGGGGGTCATAATAATGTGACTCGACTGTGTATGAATCTCATAACAAAATGTTAACCTACAATGATTTTTTTGAGGGTTTGCAAAGTCATATTGATTGGGTCAGGGATGGATTTTGGTGGTCAGAAGCCATTTATTTTTTACCACGTTATCAAATGGATTAATCCAATCCGATAACAGCAGGTAATACACTCCTTGCTTCTCTTTAGCTCCAGGCGCCACCATCTTACTTAGTCCTGACGCTGTCCAGCATAAAAAGTGCGAAGGGAGGTGAGTATACAGAGGTCTGTCTTGAGGTCTGATTATTTAAGGGGTCTGGTCTGGTGTCAGAATTAATTTAGGGGTCTGGTTGGGGGGTTTAAAGTAAAGTCGGGTTCTGGTTTGGGGTCCAAGGTAATATCAAGGTCTGGTCTGTGGTCTGAAGGGATGTAAGGGGCTGGTCTGGGGTTTGAATTAATGAAGGGATCTGATCTTAAGTTGGGGGTAATTTAGGGGTCTGGTTTAAGGTCTGCATTAATTCAGGTTCCTGGTCTTAAGTCTTAATTCATTTAAGGGTCTGGTCTGGGGTCTAAATTAATTTGGGGGGTGTTTCTGAATTTATGGATTTGGCATCTGGATTTATTTATGGGTGTAACGTCAGCGGTCGCTGACCACAAACGCTTATCCTGCCAACGCCCTTCTCTCCAGAGATGCCAGCACATGCGGCCATCCTGTCCCGCAGTCAACACAAAGGATGCGTGCCCGAGCTCAGTCCAGCCTTAAAGAGGCAGAGCGCACACGTGAGAGATTGAACTGATTTCTCCCAGATCACCCTGGAATATAAGGGCCCTGCCCCTTCCTTCATTGCCTGAGCGTGGTTTGTACCTACCAGTGTCAGTCTCTGCAAATGGTCCCTTAAGTGTTCTCCCGTTCGCAGTGTTACCATTCCCACTACCTGTATCCCGTGCTTCAGTGTCCCTGTGCTGTACAGAGTTGGAGTCCTGTTGCGTCGCCTACTACATCCGCTGTATTTCACCACACCTGTTGTCTGCCTGCTGCCAGAGTTCCCATCGAGCCTAAACCTTCGCTACTGTCTGTATTGCCACAGGTACCTTTATCCTAACTTTAGACATTGACTTTGTACCCTCTTTGGCCAGCTTATATACCGCTACGGCCCAGTGGGTCCACAGTAAGCTCAGGCCATGGATCCTGCTTGTCAATCCAAGACCATGACTACCTCACTAGTGAGGCGGGCGGATATGCTAGACCTCCGGTCTCAACAGGACCAACTCCTCCAGACACTGAACATTATTTCACATCAGCTGGATATGCAAGCTGCCATTCCTCCTCCTGACAGTACGGATCCCCCAACTGCACTGCCTGGTAGTGCTGCTCCCTGATTTTCTCTACCACTACCTCATGGCTATGATGAAGACACGAAGACCTGCAGGGGGATTTTTGAACCAGTGCCAGATCCACTTCAGTCTGTATGCAACAACATTTTCCACTGACTGTGCAAGGGTCGCTTTTCATAGTCTCTCCTCACTGGCAGGGCCCCAGCATGGGCCAACCCCATCTGGGAACGACAAGGACCAGAGACCCGTGATTTCCTACGGACATTTCACATGGCGTTTGTGGAACCTGGACGAGTCTCGACGGCAGCCGCCTCCTTGCTGAACCTTTGCCATGGAGACACTTCCATGGGCGAGTACACCATTCACTTCCGCACCCTAGCAGGAGAGTTGTTATGGAACCACGAGGCCATGGGGGCAACATTTTGGGAGGGACTGTCCCGAGATTAAGGACGAGCTTGCAACCCGAGATCTGCCATCTACCTTGGACGATCTCATGCTTCTCACCGCCCGGATTGTCTTGTCTGTACTCATACACAGTGCTGTGTATTTAATATATGCAGCGGCTGGTCCCAGTATTGTGACTGGTCACATGAGTGCCTGTAGAAGAAGTCTGCTGCTGGGTCTAACTAGACCCAGAAGACCTTAGTCACTATCAGGGTCAATTCCCCTGTAACTGCAGTGCCCATTACCATGAAAAGTGGTTTAATGGCCAAATTACCCTAAAATAGACAGGCAATATAGCCAAATTCAATAAAACCAAATTTAGAGTAGGTGATCGAATAAAGTCTATTTTAGAATAAAACACCAGAAAAAAAATTTGATAAGTAAAATAGCATATTTACTCTTTTTCCAAATTACTTTTTCCTTACAAGTACTATCAAAAAAATCATGACTCACAGACAGCTCAGTGCACCAAGGGAAACAGCCAATACACCATCTATGACCATGGACTATATTGTTACTCAATGTTGAATGCTCACTAGCAGCATAATAGCCATGCAGAGCAAAAATCATGGCTATTCGTCCATTTTCAGGCAGCAGTTTGTTTTATTTTTTTTTTTTTTTTTAAGTTGTACAGAAACAGAGTGTCGATCAGACTTGAGAAACGACTACAACCTTCAAACTTCATAAAAGCTGCAAGGGTAACAAAGTACTGGGTAAGTTAAAATAATTTTTATTTAAATCGAATAAATATTCACAGTTCAAAGCTTAAAAAATGTCGTCACACAGGAGAGGCAAGTCAATTGTGATGTCTTCAAATAAAGGGATGAAGGTCTCGCAGAAATCTGGAAGAAAATATATGAACATTAACGTTGGTTATAAACTGAATAAAGCGTGTCCTTGTGCTCCATAGTAAAGAAAAGGGGTTCCCCCCCTCCCCATTTATGGGGCATATCCTGTTGAAATACTAAAACTAGGGGCACACATTTGTAGTGCTGGAGTGGTGACGTTTGTGCTTCTGTTGCATCTTCCCCATACTATTCCTTCTGCAGTTTAGTAACCTATTACGTCCCAACGCTTTCCAACGACAGAATGTCACCTCTAGACTTCGGTCCCTAGACCGAAGTGGATTAGCAAGTCAAGCCTGAAGACATACCATACTGAACCATTCACATCCCAGATACTTGCCATAGTTTATTGGCTCACTTTCCATTGGTGAAAAGACAGGACTGGCAAGTACATCAAACCTAATGGCATCATCCCTTGAAACGAAGAGTGGAACGCCAGCAAGACAGCGGTCACTGAGCTTGTGTTCTTCAGGAACATCAAGGGTCTCGAAATCTGTTCAAAAATGGTGAGAATCTTTGTTAAGAGGTTTTTGCATGTACATGTATGATATGGAGCTATGGGCTTTGTAACCAAGACCCAGCAAGAAACAAAGCAGCTATAGCAGTAAGATTTGCCATCCACCAGTCAAGCTTGTACAACTATGATCACAACATCGTACATTATAGAGATGCCAGGTCACATTTAATAGGAAGCTCCTACTTCAGTAAGTTTCCCCACCTTTATGAACAAGTTAGGGTATGTACCCACTTGTGCCTGACAGATGTCAGTTTTGATTGGTTACCAATTAAACTGGGTGGATAGCTCATAGTACCTAGAGGGTTATATGGGATGAAGGTTTCAATTTCAGGATACTTCTCAGGTCTTTGCTTCACCAAGTTGTCCACCTGCGGACATTGGGGGGGAAAAAAAAAAAAAAAAAAAAAAAAAAAAAGTTTTTAGGTCAGTACTAGCTTGCATAGGCACCTTTTTGGAAGGCCACACACACCTGGTAGCGCAACAGAAAAGTTAAAGAGGCTCTATCACCAGATTTTGCAACCCCTATCTGCTATTGCAGCAAATAGGCGCTGCAATGTAGATTACAGTAACGTTTTTATTTCTAAAAAACGAGCATTTTTGGCCAAGTTATGACCATTTTTGTATTTATGCAAATGAGGCTTGCAAAAGTACAACTGGGCGTGTTGAAATGTAAAAGTACAACTGGGCGTGTATTATGTGCGTACATCGGGGCGTTTTTACTTTTTACTAGCTGGGCATTCTGACGAGAAGTATCATCCACTTCTCTTCAGAACGCCCAGCTTCTGGCAGATCACGCTGTGACGTCACTTCCCCAGGTCCCGCATCGTGTCAGACGAGCGAGGACACATCGGCACCAGAGGCTACAGTTGATTCTGCAGCAGCATCAGCGTTTGCAGGTAAGTAGCTACAACTTACCTGCAAACGCTGATGCTGCTGCAGAATCAACTGTAGCCTCTGGTGCCGATGTGTCCTCGCTCGTCTGACACGATGCGGGACCTGGGGAAGTGACGTCACAGCGTGATCTGCCAGAAGCTGGGCGTTCTGAAGAGAAGTGGATGATACTTCTCGTCAGAATGCCCAGCTAGTAAAAAGTAATAACGCCCCGATGTACGCACATAATACACGCCCAGTTGTACTTTTACATTTCAACACGCCCAGTTGTACTTTTGCAAGCCTCATTTGCATAAATACAAAAATGGTCATAACTTGGCCAAAAATGCTCGTTTTTTAAAAATAAAAACGTTACTGTAATCTACATTGCAGCGCCTATCTGCTGCAATAGCAGATAGGGGTTGCAAAATCTGGTGACAGAGCCTCTTTAAGAGGGGGTTGTCTGAGATTAGAAGATCTAAGACTTTCTAAAAGCAGCACCACTCGTGTCTGAACAGGGCTGAGCTGCAATACCACAAGCAACTTGCACTTTAATGGAGCTGAACTGCAGCACCAGAAAACCCATGGACAGATGTGGTGCAGTTTTTGGAGGAACAACCATGTTTTTCTAATCTTGGACAACCCTTTTAGGCCTCCTTCAAAGATTTATTTTTTCTGGAAATATAAAAACCACTGGTATTTAAAAAGGAACACACTTTTTTATGGCGTTTTTGAAGCCCAAAAAGCAGTGTAAATCCCACTGTCTGGGCTACATCTCATGTGACCAGCTATACTTACCTTTGTAGAAGCAGTTTTCCTGGATTGCACTTGGTTAATATTTCCCAACGCCTTCCTAAGTGCTTGAGGTTTAGGCACAGTGAAGTTTTTTGCATTATGCACTCGTAGGGACCCTTTAGAAATCTGTGCAACTGCAAGAAAGTTAGTAAAGATCAGCAGTGTATCATCCATTGCTCACATCAAAAAACATGCAGGGTCTCAAGGATCAACATAGTCTCAGAAAGAGTGGCCTGTGGTCCAATAGTCCCTTTATAGACCGACCTGGGCAAGTAGCATCCAGAAGAGGCTGGACGCAGCTGCAGGGTGAAGGGAAGCCGACATGACCGTCCTGGTAGGGAAAGGGTTAATTAGTTGAGGGAGAGTTGGAAAGAGCTGAAGGAGGGACGGGGAGGAGTTAAGGGGGACGGGGGGCCGTTACTGCGCTTCCCGCTGTTTCTCGGCATTGAGCCGGAAGCAGCGGGAGGAGTAACATAAGAAGCAAGTAAGCTCCCCGTTGCCCGGCTTTTAGAAATGGCTGAAGCCCTTATGTTAGAGCGGCTGCGTGCCGCTGCTGTGCACCACGGTCCCAGATGGCTAGAGGAGACCGTGGCTGCAATAACGAGGATCCCGGACGCCGTTTCGCCACGTCGGGCACGGCGTTCGGGGTCTGTTGAAAGGGACAGGCTCCCCTCCCCCGGCCCCCTTACGAGCATGGCTATGGCGGCGGGGGGGGGGGGGGGGGGGGGGGGAGTCGGCTACAACCGCTCCTGCGCTGGGCAGGCAGAGAGCGGTGCCAGGGGTGACGACGACGCAGGCTGGGTCGACCCGTCCCTCTCGGCGGTCCCGACCTCCAGAGCGCATCAGTCCGGAGGTAGTCCCGGACACGGCGTCGCAGAGGGAGCCCGATCCCGGACGCTGCAGGCCAGGCAGCTGGGAGGACCGCCCCTTCCCAGGCCCTGCCTGGCAGGAATCCCAGGCCGCGACGGGGTCCGGCGGTAAGCAGGGAGTCGCAGGCTGGGCTCCCTGTCACCCCTCCCCCATCAGATGGAAGATTTGGAGAACAAGGTACGGCCGCCCCGCATGGTGATGTTCCGGCCAGGGGGCAGGCTTCGTCAGGATCGTCTAGACGGACGCCTAGATCTGCAGCGACGTCGAGGCAACAGGTCCGGTCGGAAGTCTGGGTCCCGGCGGTCGGGCGGCAGGTTGCCGGCCCATCGGTCAGCGCGTCCTCATCCCCGTTCCGAAGATGTCGTTGGGAGGGACAGTCGTCGGCGAGAGAAGAACTGGAGGAAGGTGAACTGGACGTGTATCGTCGAGGTCAGGATGGTCCGGCTGACGGGAACACAGCGCCTGTGCAGCCCGGTGAGTGTATAACTCCATCATTGTCTTATCCAGCGATTTTTATGTCGGGTGTCGGGGGCCGGTAGTGGCGCGGGCGGACACGACGGAGCGGGTTTGGCAGACTTAGTGGGTTGCTTACGGGAGCTGGTGGGGCGCCTGGATAGGGCCGCGGCGCCGGTAGTAACGGAAGTGTCTCCTGCGGTAGTTTGGGAAGGCCCCAGGGACGTGGGATCGTTACAGGCGCGTCCTGTGGTGGCGGTTAGAGAGGCGGTCGCGGTGTCGGTACAGACCGAGGCACAGAAGGACGGCGATCGAGTGCGTATGGACGATCGTGCTCGGGGGGAGGTGTATGTTTGTTTTGAGGGTCCGTTGGGGGCGCATTTAAAGCAGGAGGTGCGTGATCGGATCTGGAAAGACGAGTATGTTGAAATTTTTTCTCTCTTGCCGCTGGCTAAATTTAATTTGGATAAGAGCAAGCGGGACGAGAGTAAAAAGGACGAGGAGGAACGGCGGCGGTATAGGCTTATCCCGCAGACGTTCGTCAATTGGTCGCAGGCGTTCGCCATATTGGCTAGTGTGATAGGGGAAAAGGCGCCGGAAAATTGTTCGGCGTTGTTTTGTTATTTTGATGCCATTGGGGAGGCTCATAGGGCGTATGGGGGTCAGGCGTGGCTGCGTTATGATGAGCAATTCCGTCAGCGGAAGGCGGTTCGGCCGGCGATTCGGTGGGACCAGAAGGATATTGCTCTCTGGTTACGGGTTACGGCTCCGGTTAGGCAGCCCTTTCCCGGGAGCGGTGGCCAGGGAGGCCAGTCTAGTCAGAGTGGACAAAGCGGCGGGGGAAAGGCGGGGTTTTGCTGGCAATTTAATGAAGGTCAGTGCAAGTTCGGGGCCACGTGCAAGTTCAAGCACGTGTGCTCCGAGTGTAATGGTGCATCACACGGGGCGGCAAAATGTCTGCGAAAAAAGAGGTCAGGGAACCAGCACGGGGCTGGTCAAGGGGGTGTCGCCGGTGAGGGTGGAAAGGATGGCCCCTTATCTAAGTGAGTATCCGGATAGGGCGGCAGCTAAGTTGCTTTATGAAGGGTTTCGGGTTGGTTTTGTTATTCCTCCGCCTCCTTATGAGGTTCCGGTTACGCGGAGGAATTTAAAATCGGCTTACTTGCATGCGGAAGTCGTGTCGGAAAAGTTGTTAAAAGAAGTTTCGTTGGGGCGCATGTCGGGGCCATTTGTTGAGTCGCCGGTAAAAGATTTAGTTGTGTCCCCTTTGGGTATTGTCCCTAAACGCGAGCCCGGAAAGTTTCGTTTGATTCAACATTTATCGTATCCCAAAGGTTCGTCGGTAAATGACGGGATTGATCACGAGTTGTGCTCCGTAGTTTATACCTCATTCGATAAGGCGGTGGGGTTAGTGCGGGCTGCGGGTCCGGGGGCGCTGCTAGCAAAAACCGACATCGAGGCGGCGTTCAGGTTGTTGCCGGTCCATCCAGAAAGCCAACGGCTGTTGGGTTGTTTTTGGAACGGGGCCTTTTACGTGGATCGGTGCCTTCCGATGGGGTGTTCTCTTTCTTGTGCATACTTCGAGGCGTTTAGTAGCTTCGTGGAGTGGGTAACGAGGGGAGTATCCGGGGTCGATTCGTTGATCCATTACTTAGATGATTTTTTTGTGCGTTGGCCCGGGGGGTTCGCCGGTTTGCGGTAATTTGCTTCATGCACTACAGAAGGTGGCGAGGGATTTTGGGATCCCTTTGGCGCCGGAAAAAAACGGAGGGCCCGGTAGCGACGATTTGTTTCTTGGGAATCGAAATTGACTCGGTGGCAATGGAGTGTCGGCTCCCGGCGGATAAGTTGGGTGCTTTGAGGCTGGAGGTTCGACGGGCTTGTAGAATGAAGAAAATGGCGCTGAGGGAGCTTCAGTCGCTGCTGGGGAAGTTGAATTTCGCCTGCCGGATTATGCCGATGGGGAGGGTGTTTGGTAGGAGGTTGGCGGCGGCAACGGCGGGAGTGCGCGCGCCGCATCATTTTGTGCGGCTCAAGGAGGAGCACCGAGCTGATCTTCAGGTTTGGGATGACTTCTTGGGCCAGTACAATGGTCGCTCGCTATGGATGGCTCCGGCGCAGGATACGAGTGATTTGAATATTTTTACGGATGCGGCTGGGGTGGGTGGTTTTGGAGCTTATGGGGGAGGTCCGTGGTGCGCGGGTCAATGGCCGGCTAGCTGGGTGTCCAGTGGACTCACGCGGAATCTGGCCCTGCTCGAGCTGTTTCCCATCGTGGTGGCGGCTACCATTTGGGGGGACAGGCTCAGGGATAAGAAGGTCCGTTTTTACTGTGACAACATGGGGGTGGTGCTGGCCATTAATAACATCACGGCGTCCTCTCCTCCAGTAGTTCAATTGTTGCGACATTTAGTGTTGGTGTGTTTGTCATTGAACGCGTGGGTGGTGGCGGTGCATGTCCCGGGTGTTCAGAATTGTATCGCTGATGCTCTTTCTCGCTCGCAGTGGGACCGGTTTCGGCAATTGGCACCGGGAGCGGAACGGCTCGGGTTGGCGTGTCTGGAGCATCTGTGGGATCTGGTATCGGTCCCGTAGAGCAGCTGTTAAAAAGGTCTTTGGCGCGCGCGACGTGGAGTGCGTATGCTGCTTGTTGGAGGCAGTGGGAGGAGTGGTTAAGAGAGTTGGGTGACGTCAATACGGATAGAGACAGGTTGGTGGCACTTTTGTACTGGTTAGGTGACGCCTGGGAGGCGGGGTTTTCAGTAGCAAAGGTGAACCGGTTCATATCTGCAGTGGCGTTCGGGTTTAAGTTGCGGGGCTTTCGGGATGTATCGAAGGAATTTCTGGTATCGCAGGCTTTGAAGGGGTTGCGCCGAGGTAGGGTGGAGGCGGATAGTAGAAGGCCGGTGTCGTTTGCTTTGCTTGGCTCGTTGGGCGGTTCATTAGCATCGGTATGTCGTTCTTCAGAAGAAATGGATTTGTTTCGATTGGCTTTTTCGTTAGCGTTCTTTGGAGCATTTAGAATAGGTGAGTTGGTGTCGCCAAGTACTAAACGGGCAGGGGGGCTGAGATCTGGGGATGTGAGCCTACTTGCAGATCGGCTAGAGGTATGGTTGCGTCGATCTAAAACTGACCAAGTAGGGAAGGGTAAGCTGATAGTTTTGTTCGCTCTCCCGGGGTTGGTCATGTGCCCTGTAGAGTGCATGCTGGGTTTTACGCAAAACGGGGGGTCTCCAGATTTGCCTTTGTTACGTCATATTGACGGGTCGTTTTTGTCCAGGTTTCAGTTTGGAGCTGTATTTAAAAAATGTTTGACGGCGGTTGGTGTTGCGGCAGGCTCATATTCATCTCATTCCTTCAGGATTGGCGCAGCAACGGAAACGGGGCGCTGGGGGTTGGATGATGAAGGGGTGAGGCGTATTGGTCGTTGGGAGTCTAAAAGGTTTAAGTCCTATGTCCGCCCCCATATGTTATGATTGGGGTTGTTTACGCTTTACAAATGTTATATTGGTGGTGCCTAATTGTTTTTTCCGTTTCAGATTCGCCTCCTTGTCTGGTGTGGTTGATGGGTCATTCGTACGTGCACTGGGGGGCTTTGAGGGCGGACGTCCGCCCGGATGGTCGCCAGTTGCGCATTCCGCGACAGGATGCGGTTGTGCATTGGCTGGGTTTTAGAGGTATGTCATGGAACAGGGTGTTGGCGGAATTCCAGACATATGCGCGGCTTGATAGGGTTCCGGAGGTTTTAGTGTTGCACGTGGGTGGGAATGACTTAGGAGTCCGCCCTTTTCGTGAGTTGGTGCGGGATATCAAACATGATATGTTGTGTTTGTGGGTATCTTATCCCAAGTTGGTGGTAGTGTGGTCGGACATAGTCCCAAGAAAGCATTGGCGGTTAGCGAGATCGGTGGAGAGAGTCAATAAGGCTCGCATAAAGGTTAACCGGGCGGTGTCCCGTTTTGTGGCAAAGAACGGGGGCATTTGCGTAAGGCATAGGGATTTGGAGTCAGGAGTGGGGAATTTCTGGAGAAGTGATGGGGTTCATCTGACCGAGGTTGGCATTGATCTTTGGAGCTTGGCGATAGCAGAAGGCATAGAAAGGGCGGTGGTGGTGTGGAGGAACTCACAGGCTTAAGGGGGTCAAGGCCTGTTTCGCGGTGGCGGGGGGAGTCCTTGAGGCCAGTCAGTACAAAATGGTGGGGGGGTCGCATCGGGGGTATGCGTCCCCCAAAAAAGGTACATGGTTGAAGACTTCATCGGGTGTTATCCCTTTGAAGTGGTCTTCTGGTAGAAGGTATATCACTTGAAGGCTTCATCGGGTGTTATCCCTTTGAAGTGGACTTCTAGTGGTCGGTATATCACTTGAGGGCTTCATCGGGTGTTATCCCCTTGAAGTGGACTTCTAGTGGGTGGAGCCATCTGCAGAGGTGAACGGTGCTTCCGAGCTGGTTTACGGCTGGAGGTAATTGGTGGTTTGCAGATGGCTAATTCGGTGTGTTCTTAATAAGGAACATCTGAAGGGGCTTCAAGGACTTCCTCTGCTCGGGTTAATGTTAACGTTTAATTGTTATTTATGATTCTGACCCATGTTGGGTCATGTGAATTATTAGGAGGAATTCTCTGGTGGATTCCTAACTAGTTATCCGAATGTTTCGGATTTAAATTGTTTTTATAAAACTGTGAAATTAATAAACGGCTGCTGTGGCCATTTCACATCCAACCTCGGTGTCATGTGTCTTTACTAAGTGGGGGTGGGGGGGATAGTATGGTCTAAGGTTAACACACGACTCTACCTAGGCAGGTCATGATAAATATGACCTTAGAGCACCCAAATAAATAGTTCTACAACAGCCAGATAAAGACTGATCAGTATTTCAGAATTTATTATCTTTGAGACCAGCTCATTTTACCACTACTGCTGTGAATATATTGGAGAGGCTGGACTGCAGCCCGAAAGTAATAAGTGGAAGCCTTCATGACCGCTATAGGAGGGAAGGGGTTAACAATGGTGGGGTCAGTGCAGGGGAGGGCAAGGAGGAGTTTGGGAGGGGAGGAGTAGGGGGTTGGCATAATGTTCTTCCCGCCGTTTTCGGCATTGAGCCGGAAGAGCAACAGGGGAAAAAAAATAAAGCTCCCATCCGCCCGCCCTTAATTTTCATTGATCTATTGGGTGGGTTGTCTTGGCGCAGATTTAGCACGCGCTAGTAATTGTGTTATGATTTGCATGTAATTTTTTTTCATTTTAGGAGCAGGCCCAGGTGTCATAGCAGTTGGAGAGGGGGGGTCCTTGAGGTCGGTCAGTACAAACTGGGGGGGGGGGTCGCATCGGGGGTATGCATCCCCCAGAAAGGTATATTATTTGGAAGACTTCATAGGGTGTTACCCCTTTGAAGTGGTCTTCTGGTGGTTGGAGCCATCTGCAGAGGTGAGCGGTGCCTCTGAGCTGGTTTATGGCTGGAGGTAAATAGTGGGTGGTGGTTGCAGATGGCCAACTCAAGGTAATGCCTCATGCACACGAACGTGCTTTTGCGGTCCTTGCATGGCCCGGGAGCCCGGACCGCAGAATACGGCCGTAATAAGGCATGTCCGTTCCTTCTGCGGTGCGGGCTCCCGAGCCATGCAAGGACCGCAAAAGCACGTTCGTGTGCATGAGGCATTGAAAATGATGGCCGTGGCCATGTGCATGGCCTGCGATTTGCGGGCGGCTCGCAGCTGACAGTCCGCTGCCGGCCGACCCGAAAATCACAGCCGTGCACATGGCTACGGTCGTGTGAGAGAACTAAAAATAGGAAAAATGGCTTCAAGTACTTCCCCTGCTGCAATGTTATTAGGCTGGATTCACACGAGCACATTACATCCGTAATGGACGGAACGTATTTCGGCCGCAAGTCCCGGACCGAACACACTGCAGGGAGCCGGGCTCCTAGCATCATAGTTATGTACGATGCTAGGAGTCCCTGCCTCTGTGGAACTACTGTCCCGTACTGAAAACATGAATACAGTACGGGACAGTTGTTGGGCAGCGAGGCAGGGACTCCTAAGCATCGTACAGAAGTATGATGCTAGGAACCCGGCTCCCTGCAGCGTGTTCGGTCCGGGAATTGCGGCCGAAATACGTGGGGGGGGGGGGGGGGGGAAGGAGAATGAGAAGGTTCAACAACACACGACTACTTAGGCAGGTCAAGGCATTAGATAAAAAATAACCCCTTGGCATGTATCTCAGCAATTGTACTGAATCCACTCTCCCAAGATGCAAGTCATTGGAGGGTAATACTATATAAACATTAGATGAAGGTTGTCTGCGCCTTGGCTTAGCCATGAGAGACAGACTAATGTGTACGAGCACACAAAATACTCAGCTATCAGAGATATATATAAAGATGAAGATATAACTTATTTATTCTAACTAAAAGGATTACATTTGGGACAACAGTTTAAAAGTAGCCAGAGTAGCCCAGCAAGAAATGGTAGGTAGAGGAACGTAAACGTGGTAAGTAGAACAAGTGCACCTAAGCACTGGTATAGCAGACGAGCGGCAGTCGTACGCTATGCCGCTGACAGTTTCAGTATGATTGCTGGCCTAACAATGAATTATTAAAAGCACTAAAGTCCCCCTCCTCCCCCCCAACATGTTTCGCTACACATGTAGCATCCTCAGGGGTATAATGGGGCTAATGGCTAATTATACCCGAGGACGTATTCATTGTTAGGCCAGTACAACATTATACACATTACATATCTATCTAGAGAGACATGGTGTTCAGGGGTGGACATGCCAGGTTTCTGTAAAACAGAACTCCTGTAGAAGGATCGTGCTTTGATCTTAAACTTACAAGGTTGTCGATTAGTCTTGGAGGGAAGAAGGCAGAGGTCACCATTTTCCTTCTCGACCCTCATGATAGCTTCCATTTTCTTGTTTGGACCTCACCGCCCCGCCTTGTAGAGCTAGCTTTAACCAAAAAAAAAAAAAAAAGTAAGCCATGACCAAACATTACAGATTTTCTGCAGACTGCATGCATTTAAAAAACAAAAAAAAGCCTAGAGTTGGTTCCAGTAGTGGAAGACTAGAAGGCGTTCCTTTATATGTTGCTGTCATTTTCGCATAATAAGGATATAGACAAAAACCACAGCAAACACACACACACACACACACCTTGTAACTCAGTATTATACATTTCACAAAAGACAATGTTCAGCAACACTACAGCTGGAATACTAGGCCCACTTTTAACCCTACAGAGACCAAACCAACTAACCCCCACCCCAAAAAAAAAAAAAAAGTTGCTAGAAGGGGGACTTTACAGGCAAAACTACTCAGAAGTCGGGCTACCATATCCCCAAACACAATGCAAACACCAGAGAGATCATTTTAGAGGAAAGTGGATGAGAACATATCGGCATCTAGTTGCTAAACACTCACATAGAACAAATAACCCCACAACCTGCGTCACCTCAGCACTACTTACAGCCACACCACAAGCACTGCTCCAACCAGACACCACATGAGGAAATGAAGCCTTTTCACCCTTTTATGCTAAATATCAGCTGACCAATTAAATCAATCTCATCCAATTAACCCCTTCCACTTGTCTCATTCCTGGTTTGTTTTTTGGCATGTTTTTTCAAAAATCGTTGAGAAGTCGCACTAAGGGAACATATACACGTTGCGGTTGAGATGCAGTTTCAACCGCATCGAAAAAATGCTCCTAAAAACCGCATGCGTTTTTACAGTGATTTGCTACGTTGTTTTTCGATTTCGTTGCATTTTTTTTTTTTACCACAACTGCATCATAAAATTAAACAAATCAAGTAAAAATGCACGCAGTTTTTGAATGCAGTTTTTTTTAAGTGTGTGTAACTGCACCTCAGTCGCAACGTGTGAATGGACCCTAAGGCCTTGTTCGCATAGTGCAGATTTGCTGCAGATCTTGCATGTATTTTTTGAAGCCAAAATCTGGAACGGAACCAAAACAGAAATATATAATGAAAGGCCTTAAGTGGGAATGTCCGGTTTCAGCAAATTAATGTAATTTTTTGTATAATTGAAGGTTATACAATTTTCCAACATCATTTTTGCATTAATTCCTTGCAGTTTTAAAGATCTCTGCTTGCTGTCATTCCGTAAGAACATTAAGGGTAAGGCCACACGGTGCGGCCAAGTTGCATTTATGTTGCGTTTTTAAACCGCAGCAAGTCATTTTTGAATAGAAGTCAATGGTGACATTATTGTTATGGACAGACGGCGCTATTAGATTACAATGTGTATTTTGTGCGGTTGAACGCATCTTCATAATGTCTGACCGCATGCGGTTAATGACCGCGCTGCCAAAGTTGTTTCTGAACTCCATGAGTTTTTGCTAAGGGTATGTTCACACGACAGCGTCCGTAACGGCTGAAATTACGGGGATGTTTCCGCCTGAAAACATCCTCGTAATTTCAGCCGTAACGGCATGTGCAGGCGCTTGAACGTCGCGTCCATTACGGACGTAATTGGCGCTGCTATTCATTGGAGTCAATGAATAATGGCTCCAATTACGGCCAAAGAAGTGACAGGTCACTTCTTTGACGCGGGCGTCTATTTACGCGCCGTCATTTGACAGCGGCGCGTAAATATACGCCTCGTGTGAACAGACAAACGTCTGCCCATTGCTTTCAATGGGCAGATGTTTGTCAACGCTATTGAGGAGCTATTTTCGGACATAATTCGGGGCAAAAACACCCGAATTACGTCCGTAATTAGTGCGTGTGAACATACCCTAACAGTTCTGCAATGCCTTGTAATTAACTATATACAGGAAGCTCCTAACAAACTTCAACACGGGTGAAAACTATGTCCATCAATTATTTCCTTTAACCCCTTAAGGACGCAGCCACTTTTGGACCAAATGACACAGCTTAATTTTTTAAATCTGACATGTGTCACTTTATGTGGTAATAACTCCGGAATGCTTTTACCTATCCAAACGATTCTGAGATTGTTTTCTCGTGACATATTGTACTTTATGTTAGTGAAAAAATGTGGTCGATAAATTCAATATTTTTTGTGAAAAACACCAAAATTTAGAGAAAATTTGCAAAAATTAGCATTTTTCTAAATTCAAATGTATCTGCTTGTAAGACAGTTAGTTATACCACACAAAATAGTGACTAGTTAACATTTCCCATATGTCTACTTTATGTTTGCATAATTTTTTGTACATCCTTTTATTTTTCTAGGACGTTACAAGGCTTATAAGTTTAGCAGCAATTTCTCACATTTTCAAGAAAATTTAGAAAGGCTATTTTTTTAGGGAACAGTTCAGTTCTGAAGTAGCTTTGAGGGCCTTATATATTAGGAACCCCAACAAATGTCCCCATTTTAAAAACTGCACCCCTTAAAGTATTCAAAACACCATTTAGAAAGTTTCTTAAACCCTTTATGCGTTTCACAGGAATTAAAGCAAAGTGGAAGAGAAATTTGCAAATATCATTTTTTTTGCAGAAATTCAATTTTAATACATTTTTCCTGTAATACTGAAGGTTTTTACTAGAGAAACACAACTGAATATGTATTGTCCTGATTCTGCAGTTTTTAGAAATATCCCACATGTGGCTCTAGTGTGGTACGGGTCTGAAACAAAGGCCCCAGTAGCAAAGGAGCACCCAGTGGATTTTATATTTCAGGCACCAAGTCAGGTTAGTAGAGGTCTTGTGGTGCAAAACCAAAGGAAAACTCCCAAAAGTGACTCCATTTGAAAAACTACACCCCTAAAGGAATTAATCTAGGGTTGAGTGAACATTTTGACCACACAGGTATTTCATAGATTTCATTAGAATTGGGCAGTAAAAATGAAAACTTACATTCTTTTCCAATAAGATGTAGCTTTACCTCAGAATTTTAAATTTTTTCAACAAATAAATGAGGAAAAGCACCCCAACATTTGTAAAGCAACTTCTCCAGAGTAAGGAAATACCCAACATGTGGTCATAAACTGCTGTTTGGGCAAGTGACAGGAGTCGGAAGGGAAGGCACGCCATTTAGCTTTTGAAGTAATGATTTTGCTGGTTTGATTTCTCGGCAACATGTCGCATTTGTAAAGCTCCTAAGGTACCAGTACAGTGGAAACCCCCCAAAAGTGACACCATTTGGGAAACTACACCCCTAGAGGAATTCAACTAGGGGTGTAGTGAGCTTTTTGACCCCCCCCCCCCAGGTGTCTCATAGATTTCATTAGAATTTGGCAGTAAAAATGAAAAATTAAAATTTTTTACACTAAGACGTAGCTTTAGGTCAAAATGTTTCATTTTCTCATCAAATAAAGGAGAAAAAGCACCATAACATTTGTAAAGCAACTTCTCCAGAGTACGGAAATACCCCATATGTGGTAATAAACCACTGTATGAATACACACCAGGGCTCAGAAGGGAAGGAGCGCCACTTGGCTTTTGGAGAGCAGATTTTGCTGGATTGTTTTTTCTGCGCCATGTCGCTTTTGCAAAGCCCCTTAGGTACCAGTACAGTGGAAACTACTCAAAAATGACTCCATTTGGCAAACTACACCCATTGAGGAATTCATCTAGGGGGGTAGTGAGCATTTTGACCCCACAGGTGTTTCATAGATTTTATTAGAAATGGGCAGTGAAAATGAAAAATTACATTATTTTCCAATAAAACGTTAAATTAGTTCAAAATGTTTCATTTTCTCAAAAAATAAAGGAGAAAAAGCACCGTAACATTTAGCAACTTCTTCAGAGTAAGGAAATACCCCAAACGTGGTCATAAAACTGCTATTTGGACACACAACAAGGCTCTAAAGGGAAGGAGCGCCATTTAGTATTTGGAGTGGAGATTTTACAAGATTCGTTTTTTGACACCATGTTGCATTGAGCTATAGTACCAGTACAGTGGAACCCCCGAAAAATTGCCCCATTTTGGAAACTAGATCCCTCAAAAAATGTATCTATGGGTGTAGTGAGCATTTTGACCGCACAAGTGTTTTGCAAAAATGAGTAAACAATAGATATTGCAGATTGAAAATTGCCGTTTTCCACAGATATGCCATTTCAGTGCCCAATGTGTTGTGCCCAGCTTGTACCACCGTAGACACACATCCCATAAATTGTTAAGCGGGTTCTCCAGAGTACAGTAATACCCCATATGTGGTCATAAATTGCCATTTGGGCGCACTGTGGGCTCAGTTGGACCACCATTTAGCTTTTGAAGCGCAGATTTTGCTTGTTGTTTTACTGGTATTTCAGCTTATAATATGGGGGCATATGTAAGCTGGGCGGAGTACATCAGGGTATATGTAAGCTGGGCGGAGTACACCAGGGTATATGTAAGCTGGGCGGATTGAATCAGGGTATATGTAAGCTGGTAGAAAACAAGAGGAGAAGTTCTCCAGCTCACCTGACACGAGAAATTGGTGTCGCTGTCAGCGCCTGGATGTTTTCCGTGTCGGCACACGATACAGGAACAAATGTAGCAAAAAGAGGTTAGATCCAGCGCTTTGGTAGAGGTAAAATAGAAAAAAAATTTTCCAAGTTTAATTGAGTTGTATTAAAAAGTCCATTTATAGTATGGTCCCGGTGTGTGAATAGAGGGAAGGAATGATCCTGTTAGCCTACGCGTTTCGGACGAAGCGACGTCCTTAGACTTGGCTGAAGTGTGTTTTAAAACTGGCGCTCTGGCCTATTTATACTGTGTCCGGGGTGACAGCTGAGTCCTGATTGCGTTTCCATGTTACATGCTAAGACGTGAAACGCAATCAGGACTCAGCTGTCACCCCGGACACAGTATAAATAGGCCAGAGCGCCAGTTTTAAAACACACTTCAGCCAAGTCTAAGGACGTCGCTTCGTCCGAAACGCGTAGGCTAACAGGATCATTCCTTCCCTCTATTCACACACCGGGACCATACTACAAATGGACTTTTTAATACAACTCAATTAAACTTGGAAAAATGTTTTTCTATTTTACCTCTACCAAAGCGCTGGATCTAACCTCTTTTTGCTATATGTAAGCTGGGCGGAGTACATCAGGGTATATGTAAACTGGGCGGAGTACATCAGGTGTAAACTGGGCGGAGTACATCAGGGTATATGTAAACTGGGCGGAGTACATCAGGGTATATGTAAACTGAGCAGAATGCATCAGGGCATAATAGGATGATGTAATAAAGGGGTGAATGAATAATCCATGGATTGGTGTGGTACGCTTTGAATAAACCCTTTATGCACAGGCCGGGTTTTTGGGGTATTGTACAAAATATCTGCGCTCCAGTATTGCCTAATCTTTGACTTCTTCACTAGCCCTATAAGCTGCACAAGGCCCTAAAGTTTCCTAATCTCCGCTGCATCTACAGGGTCCACCTGTGGGGTCCAGACGATGTGGGGTATTTATTTAATTTCTACTGGACCTAAAAAATTAGTCTGGGCCGTCATTTAGCATCAATTTGCATCATTGCGTTTTGAGAGTCATGCGTGTTATTTTTCCATTGACGGAGCTGTGTGAGGGCGCGTTTTTTGTGGAACAAGCTGTAATTTTTATTGGTTCCATTTTGGGGTACATGCAATTTTTTTTATCACTATTTATTCCATTTTTTGGGAGATGAGGAAACCAAAAAACAGCAATTCTAGCACGGTTTATTTTTTTTAATTTTTTACAGTGTTCACCGAGCAGTATAAACAACATGTTAACTTTATTCTGTGGGTCGATACGATAAGGGTATGTGCACACACACTAATTACGTCCGTAATATACGGACGTATTTCGGCCGCAAGTCCCGGACCGAACACAGTGCAGGGAGCTGGGCTCCTAGCATCATACTTATGTACGATGCTAGGAGTCCCTGCCTCTCCGTGGAACTACTGTCCCGTACTGAAAACATGATTACAGTACGGGACAGTTGTCCTGCAGCGAGGCAGGGACTCCTAGCATCGTACATAAGTATGATGCTAGGAGCCCAGCTCCCTGCACTGTGTTCGGTCCGGGACTTGCGGCCGAAATACGTCCGTATATTACGGACGTAATTAGTGTGTGTGCACATACCCTTACAGCGACACCAAATGTATATAGTTTTTTTTTACGTTTCACTACGTTTCCACAATAAAAATACTCTTTTCTAAAAAAAATCATGTTTTAGTGTCACCATTTTCTGACAGCTATAACTTTTTTATTTTTTAGTTGATATCGCTATGGGAGGGCTTGTTTTATGCGTGACGAACTGTAGTTTCTATTGGTACCATTTTTTTTAGACAAGATGACCAAAAAATAAAATGCTGTCATTGTTTTATTAAATTTTTTTACGGTGTTCACCGTGCGGTAAAAATAATGTGATATTTTTATAGATCAGGCCGTTCCGAACGCGGCGATACTTATTATGTATAGTTTTTTATGTATGTTTTAAAAAAAATTCTAATAATAAAGGAGTTGATCAGGGAAACAGGACGATTGTTGTTTTTATTAGTTAAAACTTTTATTTATTTATTTTTAACATTTTTTTTTTTAACTTTTTCACGCAAATCGACGCGTTTTTTGCGTGCGCAAAACGCACACGCTCGTGTAAATCCCCCCTAAGGGTATGTTCACACGGCAGCCTCCATTACGGCTGAAATTACGGAGCCGTTTTCAGGAGAAAACAGATCCGGAATTTCAGACGTAATGGCATGTTGCAGGCGCTTTTCGCTGCGTCCATTACGGACGTAATTGGAGCTGTTTTTCCATGGATTCAATGGAAAATGGCTCCATTTACGTCTCAAGAAGTGACAGGCACTTCTTTGACGCGGGCGTCTTTTTTACGTCATTTGACAGCGGCGCGTAAAAAAAATGACCGTCGGCACAGAACATCGTAACCCCATTCTAATGAATGGGCAGATGTTTGCCGACGCTTTGGAGCCGTATTTTCGGACGTAATTCGAGGCTAAAACGCCCGAATTACGTCCGTAAATAGGGTGTGTGAACCCAGCCTAACAGAGACAAAAAACGCATGCAGTTGACCGCATGCGGTTTTCAAACGCAACAAAACAGCGTCATTGACGCACCGTGTGGCCTCATTCACACGACAGGGTCAGAGTGTCGGCCGATGAAATCGGCCGTTTTGGGCCTTTCTCCCGGCCGGTTTGCATCCGTTTTGCATCCGTTCCAATTCCGTTCCGGGCCGTGTTGCCGTTTTTAACGGCCGATTTTGACCCGTTTTTTTCCCTGTCCGTTTTAAAATCGGATGAATTTCATTTAAATTTGTTGCCACACACAGCTCTCTGTAGATAATGCCACCCAGCCCAGTGTTGGTAATGCCACCCAGCCCCCTGTTGATAATGCCACCCAGCCTCCTGCAGGTAATTCCACACAGCCCCCTGTAGCTAATGCCACCCTGCCCCCTGTAGGTAATGCCACCCAGCTCCCTGTAGTTAATGCCATCAAGTCCCCTGTAGGTAATGCCACCCTGCCGCCTGTAGGTAATGCCACCCAGCCTCCTGTAGGTAATGCCACCCATCCCCCTGTAGGTAATGCCACCCAGCTCCCTGTAGGTAATGCCACCAAGTTCCCTGTAGGTAATGCCACCAAGTCCCCTGTAGGTAATACCACCAAGTCCCCTGTAGGTAATGCCACCCTGCCCCCTGTAGGTAATGCCACCCAGCCTCCTGTAGGTAATGCCACCAAGCTCCCTGTAGGTAATGCCACCAAGCCCCCTGTAGGTAATGCCACCCAGCCCCCTGTAGGTAATGCCACCCTGCCCCTGTAGGTAATGCCACACAGCCCCCTGTAGGTAATGCCACCCAGTTCCCAGTAGGTAATGCCACCAAGTCCCCTGTAGGTAATGCCACCAAGTCCCCTGTAGGTAATGCCACCCTGCTCCATGTAGGTAATGCCACCCAGCCTCCTGTAGGTAATGCCACCCAGCCCCCTGTAGGTAATGCCACCCAGCTCCCTGTAGGTAATGCCACCAAGTCCCCTGTAGGTAATGCCACCCAGCCCCCTGTAGGTAATGCCACCCTGCCCCTGTAGGTAATGCCACACAGCCCCCTGTAGGTAATGCCACCCAGTTCCCAGTAGGTAATGCCACCAAGTCCCCTGTAGGTAATGCCACCAAGTCCCCTGTAGGTAATGCCACCCTGCCCCATGTAGGTAATGCCACCCAGCTTCCTGTAGGTAATGCCACCCTGCCCCATGTAGGTAATGCCACCCAGCTTCCTGTAGGTAATGCCACCCAGCTCCCTGTAGGTAATGCCACCAAGTCCCCTGTAGGTAATGCCACCCAGCCCCCTGTAGGTAATGCCACCCAGCCCCCTGTAGGTAATGCCACCCTGCCCCCTGTAGGTAATGCCACCCTGCCCCCTGTAGGTAATGCCACCCTGCCCCCTGTAGGTAATGCCACCCTGCCCCCTGTAGGTAATGCCACCAAGTCTTCTGTAGGCGATGCCACCAAGTCCCCTGTAGGTTGCACCCATCCCCCCCCCCCTTCCAGGAGAAGTCACTGACTTCAATGTCCATATATGGACAGTTTAGTCACTGACTTCTCCTGGAGAGGAATCCCCGGCCACATGGTCGGGGATTCCGCTTCTGAAGTGAGTGACGTCGCTGTGTCCATATATGGACAGTGTAGTCACTCACTTCTCCTGTAGCGGAATCCCCGGCCATAGGGTCGGGGATTCCGCTTCAGAAGTGAGTGACGTCGCTGTGTCCATATATGGACAGTGTAGTCACTCACTTCTCCTGTAGGGGAATCGCCGGCCATAGAGTCGGGGATTCCGCTTCAGAAGTGAGTGACGTCGCTGTGTCCATATATGGACAGTGTAGTCACTCACTTCTCCTGTAGCGGAATCCCCGGCCATAGAGTCGGGGATTCCGCTTCAGAAGTGAGTGACGTCGCTGTGTCCATATATGGACAGTGTAGTCACTCACTTCTCCTGTAGCGGAATACCCGGACATAGAGTCGGGGATTCCGCTTCAGAAGTGAGTGACGTCGCTGTGTCCATATATGGACAGTGTAGTCACTCACTTCTCTTGTAGCGGAATCCCCAATCCCCGTCCGGGGATTGGGGATTCCAACTCCTACAGGGAGCAAAAAAAGACCCTCCTCCTCCTCGCATGCACTCTGCACTGTGAGGAGGAGGAGGAGGAGGAGAGAGAGAGCGCGAGTGACGGAATACATGGCCATCACTCGGGACACATTCCGGTGATGGCCGTGTATTACCCGGCCACATAGAGTTCTATGGGAGCCGGGTGGCCGGGTAAACGACCGAAAATAGGGCATGTCCCATTTTTTGACGGCCAGGTTTCCCGGGCCGTCAAAAAATCGGTCGTGTGAATAGCCCCATTAGGGGTCTATTGTTCCTACTGCAGCCGGGTGACGGCCGATTTATGAACGGACGTCACCCGGCCGGGAAACCCTTTCGTGTGAATAAGGGCTTACCCTCATTGTTTACTTCCAGTGGATAAAATTCTGTCCATGCTCATGTGACGGACACACAGGTGCTGGGATCGTTATGAGACACAGCTCGGATACACATACTGTAACTGTAATTAGTCCAGCACCTGTGTGTCAATCACATGACCATGGACAGAATTGTATCCACTGGAAGTAAACAATGAATGTTCTTACTGAATAAAAAAAAAACGGATATCTTGAAAACTGTGCAAAATTAATACAGAAAGTATACTGTAAAATTTTATAACGTTTGCAGGACACTTCTTTGAAACTTAATTTGAGCCGTTTTTCATTGAATTCAATGAAGAACAGCTCAAGTTACGGGCGTCAATGACGCCTCGCAAAATGCGAGGAGGAGCATTTACGTCTGAAACGACGGAGCTGTTTTCTCCTGAAAACAGTCTGTAATTTCAGACATAAAAGCCCGTTATCGTGTGCACATACCCTTAGGGTATGTTCACACAGTTTTTTGCAGGCAGAAAATTCTGCCTCAAAATTCAGTTTGGAATTTTTAGGCAGATTTTGATCTGCCTGCACGCCGTTTGCCGTGTTTTTCGTTGCGTTTTTGGTGGCGTTTTTCACCCGCAGCCATTGAGCGCCGTGGGCAAAAACACAGCGAAATACGCTTTCTCTGCCTCCCATTGATGTCAATGGGAGGTCAGAGACGTAAACTCCCGAAGATAGGGCATGTCGCTTCTTTTTCCCGCAAGTGGGGAAAAAACCTCCGCCTCCCATTGAAATCCATGGGAGGCATTTTTGGACGTTTTTTGGCGCATTTTCCGACGCGGTTTCCGCGTCAAAATAAAAAAGTGTGAACTGACCCTTAGGGTATGTTCACACGGCAGCGTCCGTAATGGCCGAAATTACGGGGCTGTTTCCAGGAGAAAACAGCCCCGTCATTTCAGCCGTAACGGCATGTGCAGGCGCTTGAACGCCGCGTCCATTACGGATGTAACTGGAGCTGGTTTTCCATGGAGTCCATGGAAAACGGCTCCATTTACATCTGAAGAAGTGACATGACACTTATTGGCGCGCGCGTCTATTTACGCGCCGTCTTTTGACAGCGACGCGTAAATATACGCCTCGTGTGAACAGACAAACGTCAGCCCATTGCTTTCAATGGGCAGATGTTTGCCAACACTATCGAGACGCATTTTCGGACGTAATTCGAGGCGTAAAACGCCCAAATTACGTCCGTAAATAGGCCGTGTGAACATACCCTTAGGCTGGGTTCACACGACCTATTTTCAAGGGTAAATGAGGCGTATTATGCCTGGTTTTACGTCTGAAAATAGGGCTACAATACGTCGGCAAACATCTGCCCATTCATTTGAATGGGTTTGCCGACGTACTGTGCAGACAACCTGTCATTTACGCGTCGTCGTTTGACAGCTGTCAAACGACGACGCGTAAAAATACAGCCTCGTCAAAAGAAGTGCAGGACACTTCTTTCAGACGTAATTTGAGCCGTTCTTCATTGAACTCAATGAAGAACAGCTCAAAATTTACGGCTGTCAGAGAAGCCTCGCAAAATGCGAGCAGGAGCATTTACGACTGAAACGAGGCAGCTGTTTTCTCCTGAAAACAGTCTGTCTTTTCAGACGTAAAAGCCAGCTAGCGTGTGCACATACCCTTAGGGTATGTTCACACGCTAAGGCTGGGTTCACATGACCTATTTTCAGGCGTAAACGAAGCGTATTATGCCTCGTTTTACGTCTGAAAATAAGGCTACAATACGTCGGCAAACACCTGCCCATTCATTTGAATGGGTTTGCCGACGAACTGTGCAGACGACCTGTCATTTACGCGTCGTCGTTTGACAGCTGTCAAACGACGACGCGTAAAAATACAGCCTCGGCAAAAGAAGTGCAGGACACTTCTTTCAGACGTAATTTGAGCCGTTCTTCATTGAACTCAATGAAGAACAGCTCAAAATTTACGGCTGTCAGAGAAGCCTCGCAAAATGCGAGCAGGAGCATTTACGACTGAAACGAGGCAGCTGTTTTCTCCTGAAAACAGTCTGTCTTTTCAGACGTAAAAGCCAGCTAGCGTGTGCACATACCCTTAGGGTATGTTCACACGCTAAGGCTGGGTTCACATGACCTATTTTCAGGCGTAAACGAAGCGTATTATGCCTCGTTTTACGTCTGAAAATAAGGCTACAATACGTCGGCAAACACCTGCCCATTCATTTGAATGGGTTTGCCGACGAACTGTGCAGACGACCTGTCATTTACGCGTCGTCGTTTGACAGCTGTCAAACGACGACGCGTAAAAATACAGCCTCGGCAAAAGAAGTGCAGGACACTTCTTTCAGACGTAATTTGAGCCGTTCTTCATTGAACTCAATGAAGCACAGCTCAAAATTTACGGCTGTCAGAGAAGCCTCGCAAAATGCGAAGAGGAGCAATTACGGCTGAAACGAGGCAGCTGTTTTCTCCTGAAAACAGTCTGTCTTTTCAGACGTAAATGCCTGCTATCGTGTGCACATACCCTTAACAAAAAGGCTGGGTTCACACGACCTATTTTCAGACGTAAACGAGGCGTATTATGCCTCAATTTACGCCTGAAAATACGGCTCCAATACGTCGGCAAACATCTGCCCATTCATTTGAATGGGTTTGCCGAAATACTGTGCCGACGACCTGTAATTTACGCGTCGTCGTTTGACAGCTGTCAAAAGACGACGCGTAAAATTACAGCCTCATCAAAAGAAGTGCAGGACACTTCTTGGGACGTTTTTGGAGCCGTTTTCTCATAGACTCTATTGAAAACAGCTCCAAAAACGGCCGAAAAAACGGCGCGAAAACGGCGCGAAAAACGCAGCGAAAAACGTGAGTTGCTCAAAAAACGTCTGAAAATACGTTTTTGGCTCAGCGTGTGAACATACCCTAAACGTCTGAAAATACGGAGCTGATTTCAGAGAAAACAGCCTCTGATTTTCAGGCATTTTTGAAGCTGAAAATGAAATTTGGAGCTTCTTTTAAGGGTATGTTCACACGCTGAGCCAAAAACGTCTGAAAATACGGAGCTGTTTTCAAGGGAAAACAGCACCTGATTTTCAGAGGTTTTTTGAGCAACTCACGTTTTTTGCCGCGTTTTTCACGCCGTTTTCGCCTCCATTAGGGTATGTGCACACGGGAACTGTCTTTTACGTCTGAAAAGACAGACTTTTTTCAGGAGAAAACAGCTGCGTCGTTTCAGACGTAAAAGCTCCTCCTCGCATTATGCGAGGCGTCTTTGACGTTCGTAAATCTTGAGCTGCTCTTCATTGACTTCAATGAAGAACGGCTCAAATTACGTTGCAAAGAAGTGTCCTGCACTTCTTTGCCGAGGCAGTCATTTTACGCGTCGTCGTTTGACAGCTGTCGTCTGCATAGTGCGTCGGCAAATCCATTCAAATGAATGGGCAGATGTTTGCCGACGTATTGGAGCCCTATTTTCAGACGTAAAACGAAGCATAATACGCCTCGTTTACGTCTGAAAATAGGTTGTGTGAAAGCAGCCTACGTGTCTCCTATCCTTGATCTAATTCTGGTTTTGGCTTAAAACATGCATGCAAAATCTGCATGCCAAATTTCAAGTGTCGCAAAGAGGGGCAACAGATGCGGTGCGCGTAGATCGACGTCACAATTTTTTTCAGTTTTAAGCCACACCTCTAATCTTGCCTAATCCCCGCCCATACACACTCAATTCAGCCCACACAGTATCATGCTCCCATATTGCCTCCCACACAGTATAATACTAAATAGCTGTCCCCACACAATATAATGCCCTCTAACTGCCACCCTACAGTATAATGCCTCCATAGCTGTCACCATACAGTTTAATCCCCACACAGATGCATCCATACAGTATAAAGCCAACACAGATGCCCCAGTTTAATGCCCAAACAAATCCTCCAATAAAGCATAATGCCCCACAGCTGCCCCATACAGCATAATGACCCCCATAGCTGCCGCCATACACTATAATGCCCACACATATGCCCCCATACAAGATAATGCCCCATAGCTACCCCCATACAGCATAATGCCCTATATAACTGACCTATAAAGTATAATGCCCCATAGCTGCTCTTAAACAGTATAATGCCCATACCTGCCCACATACAGTATAATGCCCCATAGATGCCCCTTACAGTATAATGCCCTATAGCTGCCCCATGCACCATAATGCCCTCATAGCTGCCCTGATACAGTATAATGCCCTCATTGCTGCCCTCATACAGTATAATGCCCCTATAGCTGCTCTTATAAAGTATATTGCCCCATAGCTGCCCCCATACAGTATAATGCCCCTATAGCTTCCCCTATACAGTATAATGCACCCTTAACTGCCACGATACACTATAATGCCCCAGCAGCTACCCATACAGTATAATGCCCCTATAGCTGCCACATACAGTATAATGCCCCCTTAGCTGCCCCCATACTTTATAATGCCACTTGAGCCGCCCCTAGTTCCAGGGCCCACATAGATAGTGCTACAGTGCCCATGTAAATAGCGCCACACCCCATTAAAGATAGTGTAACCCCCCATGTAGAGAGCGCTACCCCCACCTGTAGCCATTGGGACTCCCTCCAGTGGTGGAATCCCCAGATAGAGCATCGGCCTCACTTTGGTCGGGGAATCCACTCCAGGAGTAGCCCCTGACATCACTGTCCATATATGAGTGGCAATGAGTGACAATGTGTACTGTTAAGTCGCTTCATCAAGTGGAAAAATAAGAAACACTTTGTTCTAAGAAGCCCATAACCAGGGGAGTAACTAGGAAAGACTGGGACCCATAGCAAACTTTTGACTGGGCCCCCCTCTCCTCCCCTGGGTGCCACACACAGCCCCCTGTAGATGGTGCCCCCTATAGATACTGCCACACAGCGCTCCCTTGTAGATAGTGCACCCCTGTAGATAGTGCCATACAGCCCCCCTGTAGATTGTGCTATACAGTCCTCCCTGTAGATCGTGCCTCACCCACTTGTAGATAGTGCACCCACCTCCCCCTTGTAGATAGCGCCATTCAGCCCTTCCCTGAAGATAGTGCCATAAAGTCCCCTGTAGATAGTGCCATATAGCCCCCCTGTAGATACCGCCATACACCCCCCCTCCTGTAAATAGCGCCATACAGTCCCACTCCTGTAGATAGCACCATACAGCCCCAATCCCCCCTCAAAAAAAATGGCCTGTATCATAGTTAAAGGGGTTGTCCCACAAAACACATGTACCCCCTATCCACAGGATAGGGGATACATGTGTGATCGCCGGCCACACATGCTCACAAGCCCACTGTAGATGATGCCACAGAGATCCCCTGTAGATGATGCCACACAAGACCCCCTGTAGATGATGCCACACACCCCCCTGTAGATGATTCCACAAACAGCCACCAGTAGATAATGCTACACACCTCCCTGTAGATAGTGCCACATAATCCCCCTGTATAACGTGCCACGTACTCCCCCTGTAGATAGCATCCCCCCTCCATGTCCCTGTAGATAAAGTCCTTGTGGCTCCTCTATGAGTGGAATCCCTGGCCAGGCGTCTGCAATACCCTGGTCGGGGATTCCGGCGCTCTGGGAAGTGCCCCTGACTTCATTGTCCATATATGGACAGTGACGTCGTCAGTGGCTCCCTCTATGAGCTGAATCTCTGGGCAGGCATCAGCAATGCTCTGGCTGGTGATTCCGCTGCACGAGGTGCCCCTGACGTCACTGCCCTTATATGGACAGTGAAGTTATGGGCTACTCCTGGAGCGCCGGAATCCACGGCCAAACGTTGTTGACGCCCCGGCCGGGAATTCCGCTCATAGAAAGAGCCCTGACTTCACTTATCCACATAAGGACAGTGACATCAGCGGAACCACATGCAGGGGAATCCTCAGCCAGGGCGTCGGCAATGCTTTGGCCAGGAGGAGTGAATGGCAGAGCAGGAAGTGGACTCCCGGATGCCTCATGCCGCGGGCCCCGTTGCCGCTATGGCTGCTACAGCGGTAGTTACGCCACTGCGCATTACCCTATTGCTATTGGCGCCCAAACAATTCTCAATCCACCCCTGCAAATGCAGATTCTGAGACAGGGAATACCCGAAAAAAAAAAAATTGGGGAATTTTCCGATAAAATTGTGCAAAACAGGAAGCAAATATTGATCAAGACGTCTAGATATACACAGTCGAGTCACATTATTATGTCCACCAGCTAGTTTTCAGAGTAACCGCCGTGTGCAGCATGGAGTGCAGCTAGACGTGCTCGGAGTGACTCATTAAGATGCTGGTAGGTTGTCTCAGGTATCTGGAGCCATGATGACTGTAGTGCATCCCACATTTACTGGAATGTGCAAGGGGGTGGTTCCATAGAGCGAACAAGACGATCGAGGTGGTCCCACAGATTCTCAATTGGGTTCAAGTCTGGCAAATTAGGGGGCCAGTGTAGTACTTGGAAGTCTTGGACGTGCTCTTCCAACCACTGTCGGACATTTCTAGCCGTGTGACATGTTGCATTGTCTTGCTGGAAGATTCCATCTCCCCAGGGAAGAGAAACAGCATGTATGGCTGGACGTGATCTGCAACGATGGATTCATACCCAAATTGGTTCAGAGTGCCTTCCACATGGATGAAAGGGCCCAGAGAATGCCATGACAAAATTCCCTCAGACCATGACGCTAGCGCCACCAGCTATTGTTCCTCCAGCAATGGTTGCAGGGTTTTTGGTCTCTGATGTTTCTCGCCTGACATGCCAACTCCATCCGTTTGATGAAGCAGAAAACATGACTCATCGGAGAAGGCAACCATTTGCCGATGACCTGTGGTCCAATTCGGATACCGCCGTGCAAATTGAAGCCTTTTTTCCCGATGCACCTTTATTAGCGTTGGAGCACTGACCATCCGTCTGCTTCGGAGTCCCAAATGCAGTAGGGTTCGCTGAACTGTTGTTTTAGACACACGTCTGGTAGCCCCCTGGTTGATTTTCACTGTGAGCTGCTCCCCTGTAGCATGTCGTTCGGCCCTCGCGCACCTTCATAGTCGGCGTTCACCTCTCACATCAATGGCACGTGGTTCACAGTTTCCACGTCGGTTATTCCCAATGGTGCCATTTGTCCACTCATGATACACTTTCACCACAGCAGCATGCGAACAGTTCGCAAACTGCAAGAATCTCATAAACAAAAAAATAATTACAAAATGTTAACCTAGTAAATTTTTGAGGGTTTGCAAAGTCATATTGATTGGGTCAGGGACGGATTTGGGGGAAAATTTTCCTGCCCCCTAAGGAACAAAAGCCATTTATTTTTTACAACGCTATCAATTTGATTAACCCGTTAGTGACCAGCCCATAGTCTTTTTACGTCGGTCACTAACGGGCCTTATTCCGATGCCATAGACTTTTTACGTCGCGGCATCGGAATAAGTAAACAGAGCAGGGAGCTGTCAAATCTCCCTGCTCTCAGCTGCCAGAGGCAGCGTCCCTGCTCTGTCGTGTGAGATCGATATTAGTATCGATCTCACCCGTTTAACCCCTCAGATGCGGTGCTCAATAGTGAGCACCGCATCTGAGTGGTTTTGGAGAGAGGGAGGGAGCTCCCGCTCTCTCCCACCGACACCCGGCGATACGATCGCCGAGTGTCAGTGTCTCCCATGGCAGCCGGGGGCCTAATAAAGGCCCCCAGGTCTGCCTGCAATGAATGCCTGCTAGATAAGGCCGCAGGCATGACCTAGCAGATGCCTGTCCGTTTTAAACGGACAGGCATAATACACTGCAATACAGAAGTATTGCAGTGTATTATAATAGCGATCGCAGAATCGCATATTTAAGTCCCCTAGTGGGACTAGTAAAAAAGTGAAAAAAAAAATGGAAAAAAAAATGAAAAATACACTTTTTCCCCTTACAAACTGCTTTAGTATTAAAAAACCAAAATGAAGTAAAAAAGTTACACATATTTGGTATCGCCGCATCCGTAACGACCCAGACTATAAATCTATTACATTACTTAACCCGCACGGTGAACGCCGTAAAAAATTAAATAAAAAAAGATGAAAAAATTGCTGTTTTCTGTGAATCCTGACTTTAAAAAAATCTGATCAAAAAGTCGCATCTACTCTAAAATGGTACCAATAAAAACTAGAAGTCGTCCCGCAAAAAAAAAGCCTCATACAACCGCATCAGCGAAAAAATAAAACCGTTATGGCTCTTCAAATATGGAGACACAAAATCAAATAATTTTGAAACAAAAAGCGTTTTTACTGTGTAAAAGTAGTAAAACATACAAAAACTATACAAATTTGGTATCGTTGCAATCGTAACAACCCGCTGAATAAAGTTAGTGTTATTTATAGCACACGGTAAACGGCGTAGATTTAGGACGCAACAAAGAGTGGCGAAATTTCAGATTTTTTTCTATCCCCCCCCCAAAAAAAGTTAAAGTTAATCAATAAATAATATGTACCTCAAAATGGTGCTATTAAAAAATACAACTTGTCCCGCAAAAAACAAGACCTTATACAGCTATGTCGACGCAAAAATAAAAAAGTTATAGCTCTTGGAATGCGACGATGGAAAAACTTAAAAAATAGCTTGGTCATTAACGTCTAAAATAGGCTGGTCATTAAGGGGTTAATCCAATCCGATAACAGCAGATAATACACTTCTTGCTCTGTGTTTCTTTTTAGCTCCAGACACCACCATCTTACTTAGTCCTGACGCTGTCCAGCATAAAAACGCTGTGTGCGAAGAGAGGTGAGTATACAGAGAGGTCGGTCTTGAGGTCTGATTATTTAAGGGGTCTGGTGTCCGAATTAATTTAGGGGTCATATTTAAAAGTTAAGTCTGGTTCTGGTTTGGGGGTCTAAGATAATATCAAGGTCTGGCCTGGGGTCTGAAGGGATGTAGGGGGCTGGACTGGGCTTTGAATTAATGAAGGGGTCTGATCTTAAGTTGGAGGTAATTTAGGGGTCTGGTCTAAGGTCTGCATTAATTCAGGTTCATGGTCTGAAGTTTTAATTAATTTAAGGGTCTGGGGGTCTAAATTAGTTTGGGGGTGTTTCTGAATTTATTTACGGGTGTAACGACTGCGGTCGCTGACAACGAAGTCTTCTTATCCTGCCGACGCCCTCCTCTCCAGGGATGCCAGCACATGCGGCCATCCTGTCCCACAGTGAACACAAAGGGTGCGTGCCCGTGCTCAGTCCAGCCTTAAAAAGCTAGAGCGCACACGTGTGAGATTGAGCTTATTTCTCCCAGATAACCCTGGACTATAAGAAGGGCCCTGCCCCTTCCTTCATTGCCGGAGCATGGTTTGTACCTACCCATGTCAGTCTCTGCAAATGGTCCCTTGAGTATTCTCCCGTTCGCAGTGTTACCGTTCCTGCTACCTATATCCCGTTCTTCAGTGTTCCTGTGCTGTACAGAGTTGGAGTCATGTTGCATCGCCTACTACACCCGCTGTATTTCACCACACCGGTTGTCTGCCTGCTGCCAAAGTTCCCTCAGAGCTGAAACTTTCGCTACTGTCTGTATTGCCACAGGTACCTATATCCGAACTTTAGACATTGACTTTGTACCCTCTTTGGCCAGCTTCTATACCGCTACGGCCCAGTGGGTCCACATACCCACAGTACAACGAGGCCATGGACTCTGCTGGTCAATCCAAGACCATGACGACCTCACTAGTGAGGCGGGCGGATATGCTAGACCTCTGGTCTCGACAGGACCAACTCCTCCAGACACTGATTTCACATCGGCTGGATATGCGAGCTGCCGTTCCTCCTCCTACACCTCCTAACCGTACAGATCCCCCAACTACACCTCCTGGCAGTGCTGATCCCTGATTTTCTCTGCAACTAGCTCATCGCTATGATGAAGACCTGCAGGGGATTTTTGAACCAGTGCAAGAGCCACTTCAGTCTGTGTGCAACAGCATTTTCCACTGATGGTGCAAGGGTCGCTTTTCATAGTCTCTCCTCACTAGCAAGGTCCTAACATGGGCCAACCCCATCTGGGGACAAGGACCAGAGACCTGGGGTTCCTACAGACATTTCACATGGCGTTTGAGGAACCTGGACGAGTCTCGACAGCAGCCGCCTCCTTGCTGAACCTTCGCCAGGGAGACACTTCCATAGGCGAGTACACCATTCACTTTCGCACCCTAGCGGGAGAGTTATGGAACAAGGCCTTGGGGGCAACATTTTGGCAGGGACTGTCCCGAGATTAAGGATGAGCTTGCCGCCCGAGATCTGCCATCTACCCTGGGCGATCTCATGCTTCTGGCCACCTGGATTGTCTGGTCTGTACTCATACACAGTGCTGTGTATAGAATATATGCAGCTGCTGGTTCCAGTATTGTGACTGGTCACATAAGGGCCTGTAGAAGGAGACTGCTGCTGGGTCTAACTAGACCCAGAAGACCTTAGTCACTTACAGGGTAAATTTCCCTGTAATTGCAGTGCCCATTACGATGGAAAGTGGTTTAATGGCCAAATTACCCTAAAATAGACATAGGCAATATAACCAAAGACAATAAAACCAAATTTACAGTAGGTGATCAAATAAAAAGTCTATTTTAGAATAAAACACCAGAAAAAAAAAAGTGTGATAAGTAAAATAGCATATTTACTCTTTTTCCAAAGTACTTTTTCCTTAGAAGTACTGTCAAAAAGTCATGACCCGCAAACAGCTCAGTGCACCAAGGGAAACAGCCAATACATCATGTAGGACCATGGACTATATTGTTACTCAAGGTTGAATGCTCACTAGCAGCATAATAGCCATGCAGAGCAAAAATCATGGCTATTCGTCCATTTTCAGGCAGCAGTTTTTATTTATTTTTTTAAGTTGTACAGAAACTGAGTGTTGATCAGACTTGAGAAACGACCATTACAAACTTCATAAAAGCTGCAAGGGTAACAAAGTACTGGGCAAGTTAAAAATATTTTTATTTAAATAGAATAAATATTTACAGTTCAAAGTTAAAAAAAATGTCACACAGGAGAGGCAAGTCAATAGAGATGTCATCAAATAAAGGGATGAAGGTTTCGAAGTCTGGAAGAAAATAAATGAACATTAATGTTAGTTATAAACGGAATAAAGAGTGTCCTTGTACTCCCAATAGTAAAGCAAAGGGATTCCCCATCCCCCATTTATGGGGCATATCCTGTTGCTATACTAAAACTAGGGGCACACATTTGTAGTGCTGGAGTGGTGACATTTGTGCTTCTGTTGCATCTTTCCCATACTATTCCTTCTGCAGTTTAGTAACCTATTACGTCCCAACGCTTTCCAACAGACAGAATATCACCTCTAGACTTCGGTCCCTAGACCCAAGTGGATTAGCAAGTCGAGCCTGAAGACATACCATACTGAACCATTCACATCCCAAATACTTGCCATAGTTTATTGGCTCATTTTCCATTGGTGAAAAGACAGGACTGGCAAGTACATCAAGCCTAATGGCATCATCCCTTGAAACGAAGAGTGGAACACGAGCAAGACAGCGGTCACTGAGCTTGTGTTCTTCAGGAACATCAAAGGTCTCGAAATCTGTTCAAAAATGGTGAGAATCTTTAAGAGGTTTTTGCATATATATGTATGATATGGAGCCATGGGCTTTGTAACGAAGACCCAGCAAGAAACAAAGCAGCTATAGCAGTAAGATTTGCCAACCACCAGTCAAGCTTGTACAACTATGATCACAACATGTACATTATAGAGATGCCAGATTAGTCACATGTAATAGGAAGCTCCTACTTCAGTAAGTTTCCCCACCTTAATGCACAAGTTAGGGTATGTACCCACTTGAGCCTGACAGACATCAGTTTTAATTGGTTACCAATTGAAGTGGGTGGATAGCTAATAGTACCTAGAGGGTTATATGGGATAAAGGTTTCAATTTCAAGATACTTCTCAGGTCTTTGCTTCACCAAGTTGTCCTTTTTGTCCACCTGTGGACATGAAAAAAAAGGTTTCTAGGTCAGTACTAGCTTGCATAGGCACCTTTTTGGAAGGCCACACACCTGGTAGTGCTACAGAAAAGTTAAGAGGGGTTGTCTGAGATTAGAAGATCTATGACTTTCTAAAAGCAGCACCACTCATGTCTGAACAGGGCTGAGCTGCAATACCACAAGCAACTTGCACTTTAATAATGGAGCTGAACTGCAGCACCAGAAAACTCATGGACAGATGTGGTGCAGTTTTTGGAGGAACAACCATGTTTTTCTAATCCTGGACAACCCTTTTAGGCCTCCTTCAAAGATTTATTTTTTCTGGAATTAGAAAAAGCACTGGTATCATTTAAAATTGAACACTTTTTCTGGCGTTTTTGAAGCCCAAAAAGCTGTGTGAATCGAGCCTTAAGTCTCCCACTGTCTAGGCTACATCTCATGTGACCAGCTATACTTACCTTTGTAGAAGCAGTTTTCCTGGATTGCACTTGGTTAATATTTCCCAGCGCCTTCCTAAGTGCTTGAGGTTTAGGCACAGTGAAGTTTTTTGCATTATGCACTTGTAGGGACCCTTTAGAAATCTGTGCAACTGCAAGAAAGTTAGTAAAGATCAGCAGTGTATCATCCAGTGCTCACATCAAAAAACATGCAGGGTCTCAAGGATCAACATAGTCTCAGTAAGAGTGGCCGGTGGTCCAATAGTCCCTTTATAGACTGACCTGGGCAAGTAGCATCCTGATAAATATAACCTTATAGCACCCAAATAAATAGTTCTACAAGAGCCAGATAAAGACTGATCAGCATTTCTGAATTTATCTTTGAAACCAAATCAGTTTACCACTACTGCTGTGAATATATAGGCATTAGATAATAAAAAAATAAAAAAAATAACCCCTTGGCATGTATCTCAGCAAGTGTACGGAATCCACTCTCCCAAGATACAAGTCATTGGAGGGTAATACTATATAAACATTAGATGAAGGTTGCCTGCATCTTGGCTTAGCCTTGTGCTTATGGCAGCATTAATAAAACCCATGCTTACCATAATTCAGAGCTGCATTCACAGATCTGCTAGCTTCAGAGTACAAATCTCCAAGCAGTTTTAGCACGGTGTTAATTTGCATTCTGGGATTTGAAGGGTTACCTGGACACCAGGCACTGCACAGTAATCTGATGTAAGAAAAGAGCAGCCTGCCCCACCACCCCCTCCCCTTCTATAGCTTATATTGAGGAACTTCCCCAAAAGGTTGGTCTTAGCAGATTCTTTTTCAAGAAGCACCCTGCAGAATCGTGAATGAAGCTCTGGACTACAGGCTGTAACTCAGGGGCAGTACAACATTATACGCATGACATCTATCTAGAGAGACATGGTGTTCAAGGGTGGACATGCCAGGTTTCCGTAAAACAGAACTCATGTAGAAGGAACGTGCTTTGATCTTAAACTTACACCGTCCTCGATTAGTCTTGGAGGGAAGAAGGCAGAGGTCACCATTTTCCTTGTCGACCCTCATGATAGCTTCCATTTTCTTGTTTGGACCTGACCGCACAGCCTTGTAGAGATCCCTAAAGCAAAAAAAAAAAAAAAAAACAGATTTGCTGCAGATTTTGCAAGCATTTTACAAAAAATAAAGCTTACAGTTGGATCCAGTAGTGGAAAACTAGAAGGCCTTCCTTTATATGTTGCTGCCTGGTTTTAGCATAATAAAGATATATACCTACAGGGTATAGTCTACAAGAGCCACAGCACATACTTGTAACTCAGCATTACACAAAAGAAATGTTCAGCAACACTACAGCAGGAGTAATACTAGGCCCACTTTTAACCCTACAGAGACCAAACCAACTACCCCGCCCCCCCAAAAAAAAAAAAAAAAATGCTAGAAGGGGGGGGGGGGGGTGACAGTAAACGAGAACTTTGCAGGCAAAACTACTCAGAAGTCGGCTACCATATCCCCAAACACAAAGCAACCACCAGAGAGATCATTTTAGGGGAAAGTGGATTAGAACATATCGGCATCTAGTTGCTAAACACTCACATAGAACAAATAACGCCACAACCTGCGTCACCTCAGCCGTACTTACAGCCACACCACAAACACTGCTCCAACCCGTCACCACATGAGGAAAGGAAACCCTTCACCTTTTTATGCTAAATATCAGCTGACCAATTAAATCAATCTCATCTAATTAACCCCTTCCTCTTGTCTCATTACTGGTTTGTTTTTGACATGTTTTTACAAAAATCGCTGTGAAGGCGGACTAAGGGAACATATACACGTTGCCGTTGAGATGCAGTTTTAGGGTATGTGCACACGAGAACTGGCTTTTACGTCTGAAAAGACAGACTGTTTTGAGGAGAAAACAGCTGCGTCGTTTCAGACGTAAAAGCTCCTCCTCGCATTATGCGAGGCGTCTCTGACAGCCGTATATTTGAGCTGTTCTTCATTGAATTCAATGAAGAACGGCTCAAATTACGTTTCAAAGAAGTGTCCTGCACTTCTTTGACGAGGCAGTCATTTTACGCGTCGTCGTTTGACAGCCGTCAAACGACGACGCGTAAATGACAGGTCGTCGGCACAGTACGTCGGCAAACCCATTCAAATAAATGGGCAGATGTTTGCCGACGTATTGGAGCCGTATTTTCAGGCGTAAATCGAGGCATAATACGTCTCGTTTACGCCTGAAAATAGGTCGTGTGAACCCAGCCTTACAGTGATTTGCTGTGTTGTTTTTCGATGTAATTGCATTGTGGTTTTTTCATACCACAACTGCATTATAAAAGGAAACAAATCGCGGTAAAAATGCATGCAGTTTTTTAATGCAATTTTTTTATGTGGGTGTAACCGCACCTCAGCCGCAACCTGTGAATGGACCCTAAGGCCTTGTTCACATAGTGCAGATTTGCTGCAGAACTTGCATGTATTTTTTTAAGCCAAAATCAGGATATGATATAATAAAAGGCCTTAAAAGGGTTGTCCCAGTAGCGTAGCTACCACAGTAGCAGCCGTAGCGGCTGCTACGGGGCCTGCGGTATTGGGGGGGCCCGTGTCGCCCTGACAGGCACATTA
Source organism: Rhinoderma darwinii (assembly GCF_050947455.1). Lineage (NCBI taxonomy): Eukaryota > Metazoa > Chordata > Amphibia > Anura > Rhinodermatidae > Rhinoderma > Rhinoderma darwinii. The sequence goes on along the minus strand of NC_134689.1, from coordinate 38,374,304 downwards.
CATTATGTGCCAGGCCTGGAGGCACAGGCCCCCTCATACCTAGTAGTAGCATCACTAATGTTACACTAGGCATCCGGGGGGGTCCGAGGGCCCGGTGATAGCCGCTGCACTGCACACTGTGCACTGATAGTCTGCCACAGTTGAATAGGACGGCGATAGGTGGTAGGAGGAGCGCTAAGGCAGGGGAGAGGACAGCGGGCGGAACTAAAGGGAACGAACGACGCGAGACTTCGGGCGGAGGACAGTACAGTCAGGACTGCCGGAGTAGTAGAATCTCATAGGACGGGCGGAGGACAGTACAGTCAGGACTGCCGGAGTAGTAGTATCTCATAGGACGGGTGGAGGACAGTACAGTCAGGACTGCCGGAGTAGTAGTATCTCATAGGACGGGCGGAGGACAGTACAGTCAGGACTGCCGGAGTAGTAGTATCTCATAGGACGGGCGGAGGACAGTACAGTCAGGACTGCCGTAGTAGTAGAATCTCATAGCACGGGCGGAGGACAGTACAGTCAGGACTGCCGGAGTAGTAGTATCTCATAGGACGGGCGGAGGACAGTACAGTCAGGACTGCCGGAGTAGTAGTATCTCATAGGACGGGCGGAGGACAGTACAGTCAGGACTGCCGGAGTAGTAGTATCTCATAGGACGGGCGGAGGACAGTACAGTCAGGACTGCCGTAGTAGTAGTATCTCATAGGACGGGCGGAGGACAGTACAGTCAGGACTGCCAGAGTAGTAGTATCTCACAGGACGGGTGGAGGACGTGCAGACTGCAGAGGACAGGTAGATGAAGTTAAAAAGTTCATGGGAGAAGGGAAAAGTTTTTAGGTAGAAAAATCTGCCTCATAATTCCTTCCGGAATTTTGAGGCATATTTTGAACACTTCCCGCGTTTTTCGTTGCGTTTTTTTTGCAAAGTTTTTCGGCCATCGGTCCGTGGGCAGAAAAACGCAGCAAAAAACGCATTTTCTGCCTGCCATTGTTGTCAATGGGAAGTCGGAGACAGAAACGTCCGAAGAAAGGGCATTACGCTTCTTTTTCCCGCAGGCGTTTTTTACTGCTCGCAAGAAAAATTTCATGGATTTCATTGGGAGGCACTTTCGGACGTTTTTTGCCACAGTTTCCGCGTCAAAAAACTCAGTGTGAACTCCCCCTAACACCTATACTGAAGCCTTGAGGTCCTGTTCACACAGAGTTTTTTGTAGGCGGAAAAATCTGCCTCAAAATTCCTTCTGGTATTTTGAGGCAGATTTTCACATGCCTGCATGCGGTTTGCCGTGTTTTTTGCTGCGTTTTTTTGCTGCGGACATTGAGCGCCGCGGGAAAATTTCTCTGCCTCTTATTGTCAATGGGAGGTCAGAGACGTAAACGCACGAAAATAGGGGCAAGTCGCTTGTTCCCGTGAGCGGTTTTTAGCGTTTGCTGGAAAAAACGCATCCGTTTTCGTCTGTTTTTTTACACGTTTTCCGACATGGTTTCCGCGTCAAAAAGCATGCTGAAAAACTCAGTGTGAATTCCCCCTAACACATATACTGATGCCTGCCTGGCCCTGCCCTCTGCCACGTTATATAACTTCATACACATTACATTAAAGAAAGGGGTCCTCTGGGCATTTTATATTGATGGCTCATCCTTAGGATAGACCATCAATATCAGATCAGTGGGGGTCCGTGATTGATGGGACCATAGCGTTCGTCTGACTTTTCCCAGTTAACAAGCACAACACCATACACACAAGGGGCGACTGTGCTTGGGATCGCATTCAAGTGAACGGGACTGAGCTGCAATCCCAGGCGCAGCTGCTTACTAATGGTTTTTTTTTTGTGTTTGTGATTTTTTACAGATTTAGTTGTTGGACTACGTCGGATTCAAGGACAACTTTGATAACCACATTTTTATTCGAAATAAAATGGTTAACAAGGGTTGTGTGTTTTTGTTTTATTTCAATATAAAAAATATTTTATGTCTTTTTATTTTTTTAACACTTTATTTCTACCTCTTTAGTAATGGCCACTGGCTGAATGACAGTGTTCATTACTAAGGAGGGACTTAGTGTTAGCCGATGCAGAGGCTAACACTAAACCCCATTATTACCCCGGTACCCACCGCCACCAGGGGTGCTGGGAAGAGCCAGGTATGATCCAGTACCTGACCATCTGTAGCGATGGTCGGGCACTGGGGCGGCCTGCTGCTGCTGATGCTGCTGCTTTGTATCTGGCTGGTAATTTTTATTTATTTTTTAAATGGTAAAAAATCCCCCGCACCCCCCCATTTTTCATAACCAGCCAGATAGAACACAGCAGCAGCAGCCTGGCATTACCAGGGTGGGAAGTGCCAATGTTGTTGGCCTTTCCCAGCCTAATAATATCAGCCTGCTGCCGGCCCAGTGCCCGACCGCCGCTACAGAAGGTCGAGTACTGGATCGTACCCGGCTCTTCCCGGCACACCTGGTGGCATACGGTACCTGAGTAATAATGGCGGTTAGTTTTAGCCTCTGCACGGCTAACATTAAGCCCCGCCCTTAGTAATGGACATTGTCAATCAGCCAACGGGCATCAGTAAGGTGGTAGTAATAAAGTTTAAAAAAATGCAAGGGCATAGAAAAAATATTTTATTTAAATAAAAAAAACACCACACAACCCTTGTTAACCATGTTACTGAGAATAAAAAGAACTCTGTCATTGACGTAGTCCGAGAATCGAACCTGTAAAAAAAAAAAAGGCAAAAAAATGTAGTAACATAAAAAAGCAAAGCAATTATTATCTTCAATTTCCTGGTCCAGCACTGGAGACGCAATGTCAGTGAGCTGAGTCTTATATCTAATCCTATCATGTGTGATACTGACTGCTGAGCTGTGTATCTAATCCTATCATGTGTAATACTGACTGCTGAGCTATGTATCTAATCCTATCATGTGTGATACTGTCTGCTGAGCTGTGTATCTAATCCTATCATGTGTGATACTGTCTGCTGAGCTGTGTATCTAATCCTATCATGTGTGATACTGTCTGTTCAGTCCTACATCTAATCCTATCATGTGTGATACCGTCTGCTGAGCCATTGTATCTAATCCTATCCATAGCTATGTGGTCGTAGTGCTATAGATATGCTGCCCCAAAGATACAGCAGGCAAAGGTGTGGCACAAGGTATATAGTGTGAACAGCACCTTAAATGCAAGAGTCCACTAATTAAACAAAATTAGTAGTGCCACTACCGCCAATGTTCAATACATATATATGTATATAAATATATATAATTATAACATGTAGGAAGACAACCTATTTTTTAAATTACGTATTTGCGCAACCTAGATTATAGCTTTTTGGGAAAAGAATATATAGGAGCACCCACAGGAGCGCACTCAAGGCTCAACCATCATTTAAGGCGAAAAAGCCAATAAGTGCATGGGTATGGAAAACGCACACTAGCCACATTTGTAGTGTGAATAGGTGCCTATAAACCTCCCCACTCAATCCTGTGTAGGGTATCTCATAAGCACTGATTATTCAGTCCCACACTATAAAGTAGTGTATTATTCCATGGAGTGGCTGTGGCTCTACATTTAGTATTGGATACAAATCGTCACAGACTAAATTATAAATAAATAAGGGACGCTATGTCCTCCTGCTGTAAATTTATGGGCTCCACCCGCACGACCCTGTGATAGACATAGTGCTGATAACGCTTGATACATACAATACTGACATATAAACAAGAGTGTGATACAGTAGATAATCATTTTTATTGTCAATATAAAAACGTTTTCAAAACTGAGAGCTAATTATTAGCCGATTACACTTCTGGTGTGTTCTTCCATTTCACAAAAAAGCATGATCTGTGAATAGATAGAAAAGTGAAATATTAAAATCAGACAAACACAATAAAATCAAGATACCTCCAAAGAGGCTGACATCAGTGCAGTTCAAAGGGACATAGAGGGAAGAGACAAGTTATATAGCATTACCCAAAGGGAAATCAATATTTAACCTTTAATCTATGTATCCACTGTAATTCCCTCGTCTTCAATATTTTAATACGATTACCACCCCGTCTGAGCGGAGGGATGTGATCTATGATACAGAATTTGAGGTCTCGTTCATTATGTCTCAATTCAGTAAACTGATTTGATACCGGAAGATCCAGTCTCTTTTTACGTATTGTGTACCTGTGTTGATTTAAACGGGTTTTAACATCCAAAGATGTTTCCCCCACATATAACAGGTGACAAGGACATTGGAGTACGTAAATAACAAAGGTGGTATCACATGTAAGGAAATGTCTGATCAGAAATTCTCGACCCGTATCTGGATGTTTAAAGGAATGACCCTTCAACATAAGTGTACAATTCGTGCAGTTGAGACACGGAAAACTGCCCTTTTTAGGGGGATGTAAAAACATTTGTTGACCTACCCTAGTGGGACCCATATCTGATCTCACCAGCTTATCCTTCAGGTTTGGTGGTCTCCGATAGGAGAACATAGGCATATTCTGGAACTCCACTACCGTTTGCAAACACCTACCCAACATAGGCCAATGTTTTCGGACAATATTATTTACCTGACTACTCATCTCAGAAAACGTTGAGATGAAAGGAATTCGTTTAACCTGTGGTTTACTGTTTTTATTTTTAAGAAGATCTATTCTGGGAGTCAATTCTACCCTTTTGTCTGTGTTGATCCAATAGTCGACTCAGGTAACCCCTATCCCTAAACTTCTCAGCCATTTTTATCGAGGCCAGAGGCCAGTCTATCTGGTTTATCTACAATCCTTTTAGTTCGTAAAAATTGGCTAACTGGTAAAGATTTGATTAGACCCCTTGGATGGGAACTCTCATATCTTAGTAGGTTGTTCCGGTCAGTTGGTTTTATGAAAAGGTCTGTTGTAAAGTTTGTACCGTCAAACTCCACTAGGATGTCCAAAAACTGTAGTGTCGTCCGTGAGCTAACTAAAGTGAATTTCACAGTTTGGTATATAGTATTCAAAAAATTATGAAAATTAGTCAGTTCCGATGACCCCCCAGTCCAGATGAGGAAGACATCATCTATGTACCGCCACCACCTCAATACATGTTTGAAGTGGTGGGATACATAGACGAGGCCCTCCTCAAGAGAACGCATGTAAATATTTGCATACGTTGGTGCCATATGTGAGCCCATTGCCGTCCCTTGACGTTGGACATAGAATTGATCACGAAATAAAAAGTAGTTGTTTGTCAGTAAAACGTTCAATAATGAATTACAGTCAGTCGAGTATTCCGATTTGGTCAGCATCATCTCGACTGCTCTCAGGCCATGGTCATGTTGGATAGATGTGTACAACGATACTACATCAAAGGAGGCCAGAATAATGTCCTGGCTCCCCTCCAATTCTACACTTTGTAGTTTGACCAAAAAATCGGTAGTCTCCTGAATGTAAGATTGTGCTTCAATAGAGAAATGTCTAAGGGATTTATCTAGAAATATAGCAATGTTGGAAAAAATAGAATCTGTACCAGAGACTATTGGTCGTCCTGGTGGGTTAGATAATGTTTTGTGAATTTTTGGTAATACATACAAAACCGGAGTAATAGGATACTCCACCCACAGGAACCTTTTTAAATTATCATCAATAAGACTGCCATTATGGGCTTCATCAAGAATTCGCATAATTTGTTTTGAGATATCAAATTTAGGGTCACCAGGAATTTTCATGTAGACATCAGTATCAAGAAGTTGTCTATTAATCTCACGTATATACATGACTGTATCCATGACGACAGTCGCCCCGCCCTTGTCTGCAGGTTTGATCGTTAGACTGTCGTCATGGATAAGCTCATTCAGAGCTGAAATTTCATCACTAGACATGTTAGCATGTTTAATTTGGACATCTTCATTCACAGTTCGCAGTTTACCAATATCATTCTTTACTGCATTAACAAAAGCATCAATGACCGGTGCATTAGACGGGGGTACAAATGAGCTCTTATTGGACAAGCCAAAATCCTTCAATTGCAACTCCGTGTGCCTAGGTTTAGATGTTATAATATTGTTAGAAAACCAAGCTTTAAGTTTGACATTTCTAAAAAATCGATAAAGGTCTGTTTCAATACGAAACCAGTCCACCTTATTAACCGGACAGTAGGATAGACCTTTACATAATACTTTTAGTTGGACATCGGATAGTATTTTTTGTGGAAATATTTACCACTATGTCCTCTTCCTTATAGTCGTCCCTCGAGTCACGGGATAGCACCTATTCACACTACAAATGTGGCTAGTGTGCGTTTTCCATAACCGTGGACTTATTGGCTTTTTCGCCTTAAATGATGGTTGAGCCTTGAGTGCGCTCCTGTGGGTGCTCCTATATATTCTTTTCCCAAAAAGCTATAATCTAGGTTGCGCAAATCCGTAATTTAAAAAATAGGTTGTCTTCCTACATGTTATAATTATATATATATGTATGTATTGAACATTGGAGGTAGTGGCACTACTAATTTTGTTTAATTAGTGGACTCTTGCATTTAAGGTGCTGTTCACACTATATACCTTGTGCCACACCTTTGCCTGCTGTATCTTTGGGACTCTCCTCCATCCTAATATCTAACAATATGGATGGATATCGTCTTTTCCCACAATAAAAATGGCGATCCTGCGTAGTCGGTGCGACTGCGCATGTGCAGAAATACGCAATGTAATAGTACACTCCTGACATATTTTACTTCCCGGACATGCGCAGTAGCGCACGAAAGGTGCCGCGATTAGCGTGGCAGCATTTGAAACACTATGGCCGATTACAACATGGTGTGTTTTCCTCATATTATTATGTACTATTTTCACAGGTGATTTCTGTAACCGATTATGTACAATCACGAAGATTCACAGAATTTTATTGTGTCACCTACGAATCGGAGCCTGCACACTGGCAGGTCATAACATTGCATGTGTTGTTGTTAAGTCTTTTTATGATTGCTCATTCATTATTCACTGCATGTGTGGTCACATGGTGGATTGCCATGTGATACAAGCACCTCCCACTTGATTGTATTTCCCCTATATATATATGCTGTTTGAGTGTGCATTCACTACATTGAAAAAGGCTCTATTGAAGAGCTGAAACGTTGCTGTATTGGACTGATGGAATAAAGCACCTTTTCTAATTTTGCTACAACTTTTTGAGTGCTGCCTGTTTTTTAAAAAATATATATCTTGGGAGACTATGGCCGTATCCCTGGCGGGCTTGCACCCTCATTTTTATGAGACCTGGACTGTGCGGTTGACATTTTTTGTGTACCTATATATATATATATATATATATATATATACACACACACACATTTCTTGGTGGATATGAATTGTGGCTATTGCCCCTGATGTTTTAAGACCTTCGTGACGCCCCTGGCTGCTGGTGCTGAATTGTTGGGTCACTTAGGAGACCCAGCGATGCAGCTGCAAGCTGCGACCCGTCGGTCATAAGAAGTTGGGGGGGCCCGAGAAGGACTTTTGTATCAGGACCTATGAGCTTTTACCTACGCCCTTGATACAGCAGACGCCTCGCTGCAACGGGTAGAATCCAAGATCGCTCTGATTCCGCGCGTTTAACCTCTTAGATGCTGCAGTCAATAGCAACCACGGCATGTAAGCCCTTAGAAAGAGAGGCCCCTCAGACAGCCCATCCGATGGTTATCATGGCAGCCTGGGGGCCTAATGAAGTCCCCCGGCATGTCCTCTTTGTGCTCCTATTAAGCCCTTCCAGAGGCATGGCTTTATAAATAAATAAATAAATAAATAAATATGTGTATCAGTGTGTTTGGTGCAACTTTGCAATTTCTTTTATGAAAAACGATTTTTACTTTTTGAGATACAGCTGCTTTGTATCCTGTATACAGAGCGGCTGTATCTTGCGCTGAAGCCTGTATCCGTCAGGTCCGCGGCACTAACGGGTTCAGTGTCAGCGAGCCCTGTGTGTCTCTGATACACAGGATCCACCTGTTATAGATCGTATCTAAGTTATGAACTTAGATGTGATCGATAACAGGTGAATCCTGCTTGACCCGCTAACACTGAACTCGTCAGTACCGCGGACATCACAGATAAAGGCTTCAATGCAACATACAGCTGCTCTGTATACAGGATACAAAGCAGCTGTATCTCAAAAAGTAAAAATCGTTTTTAATAAAAGAAATTGCAAAGTTGCACCAAACACACTTATAAATATTTTTATTAAAAAAAACGCTTTCAAAGCTTTACATAGCCTTTAAGGAATGTATGCCATTTAGCTAGAGTCACATCCAAACGTGTAATTTAATGGTCCAACCTATGTGATCAATAGCTTATTGGCTGGGGTCACAACACTCAGACCTCTACCAGTTGTTTACTAAAAACCTGACAAATTGACATCAGTGTCGAATGTGAGATAAGTTATTTTATTCTTTAACCCCTTCCCTCTTTAGCCACTTTTGACCTTCCTGACAGAGCCTCATTTTTCAAATCTGACATGTTTCACTTTATGTGGTAATAACTACGGAATGCTTTCATCTATCCAAGCGATTCTGAGATTGTTTTCTCGTGAGACATTGCACTTTAAGTTACTGGCAAAATATGCTCAATATGTTCAGTATTTAATTGTGAAAAACACCAAAATTTAGCGAAAAATTTCAGAAATTAGAATTTTTCTCAATTTAAATGTATCTGCTTGTAAGACAGGCAGTTATAATACACAAAATTCTTGCTAATTAACACCCCCCATGTGTCTACTTTAGATTGGCATCGTTTTTTGAACATCCTTTTATTTTTCTATGACATCACAAGGCTTAGAACTTTAGCAGCAATTTCTCACATTTTCAAGAACATTTCAAAAGGCTATTTTTACAGGGGCCAGTTCAGTTGTGAAGTTGCTTTGAGGGCCTTATATATTAGAAACCCCCAAAAAGTCACCCCATTTTAAAAACTTCACCCCTCAAAGTATTCAAAACAGCATTTAGAAAATGTCTTAACCCTTTACACATTTCACAGGAATTAAAGCAAAGTAGAGGTGAAATTTACAAATGTCATATTTTTTTGCAGAAATACATGTTTAATACAATTTTTTTTATAACACAGAAGGTTTTACCAGAGAAGTGCAACTCAATATTTGTTGCCCAGTTTCTGCAGTTTTAGGAAATATCCCACATGTGGCTCTAGCGTGCTAATGGACTGAAGCACCGGCATCCGAAGCAAAGGAGCACCTAGTGGATTTTGGGGCCTTATTGTTAGAATATATTTTAGGCACCATGTCAGGTTTGAAGGGCTCTTGCGGTGCCAAAACAGTGAAAATCCCCCAAAAGTGACCCCATCTGGGAAACTACACACCTCAAGGAAATTATCTAGGGGTGTAGTGAGCATTTTGACCGCACAGGTTTTTTACAGAAATTATTGGAAGTAGGCCGTGAAAATGAAAATCTAAATTTTTTCAAAGAAAATGTAGATTTACCAATTTTTTTTTCTCATTTCCACAAGGACTAAAGGAGAAAAAGCACTGCAAAATTTGTAAAGCAATTTCTCCCGAGTAAAACAATACCCCACATGTGGTAATAAACGGCTGTTAGGACACACGGCAGGGCTGAGAAGGGAAAGAGCGCTATTTGGCTTTTGGAGTTCACATTTAGCAGGAATGGTTTGCGGAGGCCATGTCACATTTACAAAGCCCCTGAGGGGACAAAACAGTGGAAACCCCCCACAAGTGACCCCATTTTGGAAACTACACCCATTGAGGAAATTATCTAGGGCCATAGTGAGTGTTTTGACCCCACAGGTTTTTTGCATAAATTATTGGAAGTAGGCCCTGAAAATGACAATCTAAATTTTTTCAAAGAAAATGTAGGTTTAGCTCATTTTTTATCATTTCCACAAGGACTGAAAGAGAAAAAGCACCGCAAAATTTGTAAAGCAATTTCTCCCGAGTAAAACAATACCCCACATGTGGTAATAAACGGTTGTTTGGAGACACGGCGTGGCTGAGAAGGGAAAGAGCGCTATTTGGCTTTTGGAGTTCACATTTAGCAGGAATGGTTTGTGGAGGCCATGTCACATTTACAAAGCCCCTGAGGGGACAAAACAGTGGAAACACCCCACAAGTGACCCCATTTTGAAAACGACACCCATTGAGGAAATTATCTAGGGGTATAGTGAGTGTTTTGACCCCACAGGTTTTTTGCATAAATTATTGGAAGTAGGCCCTGAAAATGACAATCTAAATTTTTTCAAAGAAAATGTAGGTTTAGCTAATTTTTTCTCATTTGCACAAGGACTGAAGGAGAAAAAGCACCGTAAAATTTGTAAAGCAATTTCTGCCGAGTAAAACAATACCCCACATGTGGTAATAACCGGCTGTTTGAACACACGGCGAGGCTTAGAAGGGAAAGAGCGCTATTTGGCTTTTGGAGATCACATTTAGCAGGAATGGTTTGCGGAGGCCATGTCACATTTGCAAAGCCCCTGAGGGGACAAAACAATGAAAACGCCCAAAAAGTGACTCCATTTAGGAAACTACACCTCTTGAGGAATTTATCTAGGGGTGTAGTGAGCGTTTTGACCCCACAGATGTTTCATAGAACTTATTAGAATTGGGCAGTGAAAATAAAAACAATCCTTTTTCTTCAATAAGACGTAGCTTTAGCGCAAATTTTTTCATTTTCTCAACAAATAAAGGAAAAAAAGAAACCAACATTTGTAAAGCAATTTCTCCCGAGTACGGCAATACCCCATATGTGGTCATAAACTGCTGTTTGGGCAAACGGCAGGGCTCAGAAGGGAAGGACCGCCATTTGGAGTGCAGATGTTGCTGGATTGGTTTCTGGGCGCCTGTGGGCCCAAAACAGTGGAAACCCCCCAGAAGTGACCCCATTTTGGAAACTACACCCCTCAATGCATTTACCAAGGGGTGTAGTAAGCATTTTAACCCTGCAGGTTTTTTTGTAGAAATTAGTGTGCACTCGATGTTGCAGAGTGAAAATGGGATTTTTTTCCATAGATATGCCAATATGTGGTGCCTGGCTTGTGCCACCATAACAAGACAGCTCTCTAATTATTATGCAGTGTTTCCCGGTTTTAGAAACACCCTACATGTGACCCTAATCTTTTGCCTGGACATATGACAGGGCTCAGGAGTGAAGAGTACCATGCGGAGTGGAGGCCTAATTTGGTGATTTACAAAGTATTGGTTCACAACTGCAGAGGCTCAGATGTGAAATAATAAAAAGAAACCCCTGAGAAGTGACCCCATTATGGAAACTGCACCCCTCAAGGCATTTATTAAGGGGTGTAGTGAGCATTTT